>NW_028262330.1:4242424-4545454 GCF_047370975.1 Nipponia nippon
AGAAAACACGACACTGGATACAAGCTGTATGGGTCTGAGTGATTTGTTTTGACAAATGTTCCTGACACCGATGCCACAAATTGAATTCCACTGCCATTAAGAACAGTGACAATTTTGTTGGAGAAAGGCTATTGGTGTTTTATCTTCTGTAACCTTGCCTGGAGCACACTAATTGATATGATGCTTAAAATATCAATGGCTTTTCTTTCATCGGACTGTAACGCCAGTAACACCAGCAGAGTTAAACTGATTGAGAAGAGACTACAGAGGGCCAAATTTTCATCACGGGATGGCTGTGAGCAAGCCAAATGATGCCAGTGTCGCTCTTCACATCTGGGGAATGGGGAAGGCTGCTTTATGTTCCCGCTTCCATCGCTGATCGGCTCCTTGGTCTGTGGTGGTCACTTTATTCTGCCCCTCGTGTGTGTGTAGCTCGCAGGCTCTGGGGACTGACCTCGGTGTATGTGGACACGACATAGCGTGTTGCCTATAAGCAAAAAGATCCTTTCCCCAGGAACAATTTCGTGCTAATGAAACCACAGTCACTACAACTTTAAAAAAAAAAAAAAAAGGTGCATGAGATAAGCATATGCCTTCCTCGCTTCGCCAGGCTGGCCTGCTGTGCAGCTCTAGACGCTGACGGATGCTGTCTCATCAGAGGGTTATTCCCTGCTTTAGAGGATTCACCTTTCTACTTAAACAAAGCCCTCAGTGAACACAGTATATTTAATTTTCATTTTAAATTGTAATCTTTTTAAGATCTTTTAGAAAGAGGGGGAGTAACAGGAGTGCCTCTTCTGATGCAAGCCTGGAAGAAAATAGCAGTTAGCCAAACTGATGTCAGGTGCTCAGAACTTCTAAGAATACAGGTAGCTCTGCAAGACCAAGCCTTGTATCAGGAGACAGTCTGCCTCTGGAAACAGTGGTGTATTTTTTACTTTTTCACCTAGATTATTCTCAGTGTAATGATATAAATTTACCATTTCTATTTGCTTTCGCAAAAAAACCCAGATGTGTCAGCTTCCATTTCTAGAGAAAATGTATAACCCAAGTTCTGTGTTAACTTTTGACCGTTATATATTGAAAGACTAAAAACCAAGTTAAGGCATGACACAAGTCAATACCGTCATTGAGAATGCAAAGTAATTCCATAATGGCATCTGTTTCATTAATGCTGTCAGTCTGTCTGCTTTGTTGGCTTTCCCTTTTGTGTGTGGATGTACATAATCCAGGCTGCTAGGAAGATTGCTTTAGAAAGGTCATGAGTTATTGCTTTTGACCTTGTTTGGAGGGAACATGTAAATAAATTATTGGAAGAACATGAGTAAACAAGTTCATTTTATTTTAATTATTTCATTTGGATTCTGCTGCTACATAGAGACTGCATAATCACAGTTGTAGCAAATGCAAATAAATTTTCTCTCCTTTCCGTTTTCGGTCTTTAAAGTTGCTATAAATTGCCATTTCAAACCGAGAAAAAGCAAACGTTACCTCGATAGGTGAATTAGTCCATGTGACGCAGAGGGTTTCAGAGAAGATTAAGTAGGCAGAGACACTCGCCTCGAGCGCTGTCTGTTTGGTTTTTTTTTTTAGTTAGTAGCAGGAATTGTCCTGCACGTAACCTTTATTCGGCTGAACTGGAAACCTGCAGTGTATTTTGGTTCCTTTGTCATTGTCTTTGCTGCCGTACTGAAGAATGTCCTTACTCTCACCAGGAGATGAAGACGAACCAGAGCGTTTTGATGGTCTTTCTCTCTTATACTGGTATGCTTAACCATTAGGTTCTGATGGCATCTTTCTAGTCTGTGTTTGGGAAAAGCACAGTAAAGATAATTTAAAAGCTGTAGCCATTTTCAGCTTCTTTTTTCTTTTCATAAGCAGCCAGAGTTTATCATTTAGATTTTTGTTTAATTGACAAGTAGTATCTATTTTGTGAGGGAAGGGTATTATTCTTCCATTGATAAATCTAGATAAATATTTGCTTGTGGACATAAATGACTAATAATTCCCCAGGAATGCAGTTCAGAAGAATATCCGGAGCTGTATGTTCTGATAAGTCTCTAGCAGATATAAAACATAAAGCTGTTGAACTTCCTTGGGTATGTTGGTAAAAAGTAATAGAAGAAGGTAGATTTCATTTTAATTGCCTTTACTAGAACATGTACACAAAATTATACGCACTTAGTCTGTTAGCACTCCAGGACTTCAGTTGGATGTTGAGTTCAATATTTTTTCAATAATTTCAGCGTAACAAAGTTCTAGTGTACATTTTGTAGCCTTGCTTGTTTCTGTCGTCTGTTCTCTCGCATCTTTTCTTCTCTGTGTGCTAAAAGCTTGCTTGTGAGTATTTTTGCATGGCTTCTCGAGGAATGTGCGGTGACATCTGATTATTTAATTTGCATCTTTTTCTACGAAGAACATTGAAATTATTTTTATTACTTCTGCCAATTGGTTTAGAAACCTATTTGCTTATTTATACTGTTGAGCATATTTCTAATGTTTTTTGGGAAGTATTCTAACATTTCATGAATATTAAATAACAATAACATGAAATAAATTTTGGACGGGCACTAAATCCAAGCTTTGATATAGTGAAACTGCGAAAGCCCTGTATATTTCAGTAGAACTGTGACAAGTAGCTTGGCTTGAAGATCCATCTGTAAGTTATATGGGAGAAAAACACCGAAAGCCAGCGAGATGTGATATGATAAACAAACGTGGGGAATTTGAAGATCCTTGTCTTTACTTTGTATGTGATAAAGTAATTTTAAACTTCGTGCATTGGAGGGATTTGGTCTTTAGAGCATAAACACAATTGAATGCCTTGTAAGGGGGTGCGTTCAAAGTGCCAGTCCTTTCTAATTGTAGATGGGAACATCGTGATAACTTCACTGGTTTAGAGGTACCTTATTCCTCTCAGTTGTGAGTTATAGCTTGTATGTTGTCTGTATCCGCTTTGTCAGGATCCATTTTATGTTAGTTAGGATCTCTTTTGGAAGTCTTGCCTGTTACTTCTGGAAATGTAGCTCCTTTCCTATTAAGTGTTCTGATTTGATCATATTTCATGATCATTTTATATAGTAGTATATAAATAGTTTCTACCATTTCTAGGGAACTCTGTTTTCCTTTGGAAAACTTGAGACTTAAAGTCTGAGATATGATCTTTTAAGACTTCGTGAAAGTACACTTCTATGCAGCATTTGTTCTTGCTTTTTTATTTTAATAAAAAAATGCTGTATGAAAACTGCTGAGATCATGGCAGAGCAAGAAACAGAACAGTAGTAGCAAAAGGCAAGACGAAAAAAGAAAAGAATAATCGTCTGCTTATTTTGAAGATCAGTGTACCTTGTCTAAGTTTTCAAAGATGGATACAAATCAGGACAGACCTGTAAAGAACATGACTAGTGTGTTGTCCTGCAGCTTCAAAACAATGTAAATTCACGGCATAATTGAAGTGACAGTACTAGGGAGTAATGCAAAATACTCTGCTGTTGTTGTATAGAAGTAGTTTATCCAAAAGGTTTTGTTAGAGAAATAGCAGACTTAAGGATTTATTCTTCCTTTCAGACTGTGATTAAGTAAAAGCAGTTCCGTTCCCTTTTAGCCTTACGAAGCGTGCCTTGTGCTCTGTCAAGTACTGCGGTCTCGTCAGCGGCCAAATATGCTAACTGGGTTTCATAGTTTCTTTTTGGCCTATGAAACAAATACTGCAAGAAATACTAAAGTGGAAATTATACAATGTTCGAAGCATAGGCTTCCTGTTTGTTGCTAAAGATCAATTATTAGGTCTCTTCTTATGGCCAGCCTTTCTAAAGCAAAGGCTAATTTTGCAAATACTTGGGAATTTGAGGTTGTGGAACAAACTGTTGCTTTTCAGAGCAAGTGCTTATCCCGTGATGAAAAAACTCATCCAGTTTTCTTGTACAAAACCAAAAGAACTAGGGATGTTCATCAGAAGCTGGATCTTTTGCCTGGTGCTAGAATTTAGGAACATTTGGACCTTCTGGATTTCTCTCTTCCCTCTGGCACAGCACCTTTTAATGACACGTACTCCGGCTTTTGCAGAAATACCCAGTTTCAGGCACGGAGTTCAGTCTGTGTGCTGGATTTGGTGGCGTGGGAGGATTTGGGTCACTGTGTCCTCCACTTTGATCTTCTTTTCCCCCCTGCTAATGAATTCCAGTTGTTCCATTTCACTTTAACATCATGCTCTAGAAAATGCAACTCACTGTCTAATACAGAACAATATGTAGGTCAAAGCAGAAAAACCGAAGTGGTGCTTCTGCTTTTTCCCAGAAGGGATCTGGTGAGTCTTCTCCAGAAATGGTACAGTGGGAGGACAAAGGAGCTATGATACAACTTGGATTTTTTTATATAATTCATCTAAATGAAAATAAAAAATGGTAAAGGATAACTGGATTTATAGGAATTCTTAACACTTTGCGTTCTCAGAGCAGTATGCCGGTCATGTTTCCGATGGAACTGTAAATTTAGGTTTCAAAACTCTAATTTTACTTTGTATCCTTACTTAATTCTTTACCATTATCAGCTGCCTCCAAAATACTCATCTGCCTTTAGACAGCTTCAAGTGCCATCCTGGTGTCTTGTCTTGGGGTGGGAGGGTACACAGGGGAGCAGGCAAGAGAGTTTGGAAAGAAACCTTTTTTAAAACAGAGAAAGAAAATAATGTTGAGTGAAGAAGCGAGAGACTGTAGGGAAAAGATGATGTTCATAAATAACCACAGAGTTACGTAGCCTAGAAAGTATTTTTGTATGGACTGTCTTAGCTGTGATTTTGTTTTAATATTCATTACCTAATCTAAGACATGATGTGGGTTTTTTGCCTAAATGCTAAGCTGGACCAGGTTGTGGGATTTTGTTTCTATTTAATTCTCTGTATACTTTATTTTACCTTACCATCTTATATTTGTTATGAGGAGATGGAGTTTTCATCAGGGGGAAGGGGTGGCACAGAGGTATCAAACAAAGTGAAGTTGTCAGTTACAGAAAACTGGTTTTGGTTTGTGTTAGAGTTAAACACGTGGTCACTGTAATTTCTTCTATATTAACATAGCTCTACATACATTTCTGTAATTAGGGATTTAATGACTTTTATTTTATTCCTTAGGACTATTATGGGCCCTCATGGAATCAATCGAGCTGTTCACCGCATTTCTTTTTCTGATTGTCAAAATGGATTAGGTAATTAGATTGCACATTCTGTTGATTCAGAGTAAACCAAATCTAAAAGCACCTGGTGAGCTTTTCCAGTTCACACTGTCATCAGTAGAAGTTTAATTTATCTGGCTTTTATGGATTTGACTGTAAATCCATTTAGCACAGTAGGTGGAATAACCAATTTCTTCCTTGTTTCTTTTGTTTAATCTACAGGAGTTAAAATTATTGGAGGTTATCGGGCACAAACAGCAGAAGACTATGGGATTTTCATAAAGAGAATTCTACCCGGAGGGGTTGCTGCTGTAGATAGTAAGCAGTTTAAATTTTTTTCTTACAAACATGCTGCATATAAAAAGCTGTCAAAAGAAGTCATATTTATTTTACTTTGTGGATAAGGATATTTAAAATAGCGTGATTTAGTCAGGATTCACGATGTTGTGGCTTACTTTAAGATAGAGAAATGAAGCTTGGACCCTTCATGGAAAAAGATTTTAATACTCTCAGGTCTTGCAAATGTGTTCAAATCTAGATAGCACTCGTGAAAGCAATTGGCAATCTTTCAGCCCTGCTAAATAAGTGTTGAGATGCTGAACCTGTTTTAATTCATACGGGATAAGAGTAGTGTTTCCTTTACAGAACCAGTATTTTTAATGAGTTCCAATTTTTTTTTTTTTTTTAAATTTTTTAAGTGGTGGTTTAAATGTTCAGCGTGGAAAGAACAAATTATACTAGGCAGAGTTTGCAATAATAAAGTTACAGAATCTACTTCTGTCCTAGGTCTGTATATGGGGTTTTTTGAGATTCCATCTGGTCTTGTGCAGAATGATAATTTAAAATAATCTAAATATGCTTCAGAAGTGATAGTTCCTAAATTTGGTATTTGCAGAAGGTTATTAGAATTGGTTCTAAAAAATCTTTTAGGTGTCTCTATTAATGTATAAAACATTGATATATTTATACGTGGTAACTTACATGTATGTTAAAAGTGAAATTCATCTGAAAGTTAATTCCACAACTGTGAAATGTAAATTCCAGTCCCACAAATATTTGTGCTATGTCTAAATAATACAAGTAGCTAAATAACACTTATTTTCAGCAGCTATTCTGTGGTTAATAAGGCTGATTGATATTTAATTAGTCTTATGACAATAGCCTGACTTAATTAGGATCAGAATCTAATCTGCTAAAAGTCATAAGGCTGTTTATTGCATTAGATGACATAAAACTGAAAGAAAAAGCCCTGGTTTATTACTGTGATAGAATATGTTCACCATTTTCCTGTTGATTCATGCATTACTGTTGATTTCATTACCAGGCCGTTTGCTCACTGGCGACCTAATTTTGGATGTCAATGGAGAAAACTTAATTGGAGTAACCAATGAAAGGTATGTTTGTACTGATTACTAAATGTTTATTAGAGCTTGGAATATTATGTGGAGTTTTTTTGGACATTATCGACCACTGATTGAAAAACGCAACTTCACTGAGGTCCTTGGAGTTCAACTGGCAATTACTTTATCCTATAAATCAGCAAAACTACTGTGGAAAAATGACAGGACTTTATATGCTTTTATAATGGCAGAATAAGCTGGTTTCTTAATGATGTAAATTATAGAATGTATGTGAAAATAGCATTAAAACATATTAAGCTGTTAAAATATTTTTGTAACTCTCTGTTGGTTCAATACCAGTGAATGTGAATGATGCAGCTAACAAGTATCATTGTAATGGGACAATGACGGAGAAATTATTTAGAAAAGTCTGTAGGTTATGTTGGGTGGTTTCCGTAGCTGGATCACTAGAGATCGATGCAGCTTAATGTTGGAGACGTAGATTTAAAATTCAAAGAAAAATTACAGTATATATTGCTGAGGGAAATCCTGAGCAATGAAGGATACCTGAGTGGTAGTTTTTCTCTGGTGTAGGCTGTTAATCCTGAAGGACATCCAGGAAGGCAGCAGGATGGACCAAGGAGAGATGGGGACAAAAGGGAAGGGAAAGAGAGGGCAATCCCAGTTTATTCCTGTCACCAGGCACGGTCTGTCTTTCGCTCAGTTCTCCAGTGCTTAATTTGGGTTGTGCTGCTGGCAAGCTTTTTTCTCTGTATCTGGCAGTCAAAATGATTAACTACATGAAGAATTTGTTCATTTTCCTGCTCTGTTAGCATTACTCACCATGTACTTCTTCACAGCACCCTGGTATATTTATTTGGCTGTTTTTTCCCCCTTCTAGGGCTGTTGACATCTTGCGAACAGCATCAGCATCTAATCACATGTCTCTGCTAGTTGCCAGAGATGAAGAAGCAAAGTAAGAGAAAAATAAAACATTGCTTTAACCTCAAAGCTAATAAAAAGCCAACACTATATCTAAGGTTGGGTGGGCGGGCTTGCGTGTATTTTTCTTCCAGGTTAGTTTTAATCGCAAAATTGCACCAGATGTCACGTTTTTCTGTGTAGTATTTGATACCAATTCATTCTGAGACTATTTGCATCAATTAAAATAGCAAGCTGAGGCCAATTTCAGTTTAATGAAGAGGATTGAAATGTTACCAGCTAATACCATTAAAAGCTATTTGCTGTGATATTTTTTTTTTTAACACTTCTCATATTTTAAAATAATGAAAAATGAGGAATACGTTAGATCAACAGTACCACAGAACTGTATGATTTAAGCTGGTCTTACCTTCTGAAAAAAGGCAGATTTAGTTATTGTTTTCCCTCTGAAGTTTGCTTTTCAATCTTTAATGAGCTTTGAATTAGTTTGGATAAGTAGGTTAAACTGTTCACTGCAGCAGGTAGTCCAAAATGGGTCCATTATAAGGACATTTATGTTAAACATTGCTTTAACCTTGCTGTCTAAAGTTAAGCATATAAACCACCATTGGCAGAGAATCATCGGAAATGCTGTGATCCAGGTCTGTATCCCCTTTTGACTTAAATCTCTGGAGGAAACGGCTGTTGTGTAACTATATTTGATAATCATTGCAAGAGTATCTGCTGTTACTTGCCTTTCCTGGGATATTCCACTTACAGAGTAATCTCTCCATAAAGGAATCTTCTCTAAATTCCTTTGGCCTCTTGTCCGATTCAAGCTTTCTTTTTCTGCGCCTTTAATTTTGTGTATTTGACAGACATTTATATCACTCTGTGGCCTCTGATGCCTCCTTTTTTCAGACTGCCTAGATATATGTGAGGTCCACTCTTAATCTGCTTTTATCTAAAGCATACTGACCTAGTTCCTCTAAACTCCTTGAATAATTAAAATCCATCGGTCCTTTTACCGTTCTGGTGGTATGCCTAATGGCTTGTGCAGAATTTGCCACCACATACCGTCCCTCACTCAGACACCTGTGAATGAATTTCTTGTGACTGTACATTGCTGTGCCAAAAGATTATTTGATTTATACTTAGCTGTGTTTGTGTGTGTTCCCTGGGTCTGGCATTAGTTCAATAGATTTTGTCATTTTTTTAAAAAAGTTATGCATCCAGCAGATTCCGACAACCTTCTGCAGTCACTGGAATTACTTGGGCATTACCTTCCCTGCAATCAGTTAATTTATGCTCTCTCTAATTCTGTAATATTAATTTGCTGATGTTTCTGGCTTATATCATTCTAGATTATTTTTATTTTTTTAATTTGTTATCACTGAGGTAATCATAGCTCAGATTAGAAACATTTTTAAAAATTAGGCTGCATTCAGTATTAGATTAATCAAGAGTTTTTGTTTTCTCTTTAATGCATGTAATACAGGATGTACATCTTTGCTGCTTTTTTGCCAGTTTGTTATAATATGATTGATTTCTGCAAAGAACTTCTGCTTTTATTTTTTATCATTATTTTTTTCAACAGTGCACCTGACCAAGAATTGCCCTTTATTTCATCTGTTGGGGCTTTTTAAAAAAGATATAATGAAAAAGATAAGCAAAGCTCAAGTACATACAGTATTTAATATATAACGATATTTACCTCAGGTGAGATAGACTGCAAATTTCTGAGAAAGCTAAATAGAAGTTAAGAATTTGCATCTGGTTTACTCATTCTTGAATAATTAATAAATATTTCTTCTGTGCTCAAAAATGAGGTGCCACAGCTTTGTTTGCGAGTCTCTTCTGGGTTCTTGTTCAGAATAGCTGAACTAAAAGCATTCTTTAAAAATGTGAGTATGCTAAGGTATATTATCTGATTCCTTCTAATATCAATAACGTGTTCTGGACCTAAGTAATACCGCTGTCTTATTACCTGTAGTTGACCTGAATTACAAGTTTTTAAAGTTTGAAATGCAGGGTAAAGAGAGGTAATACTTAAGCTTTTCTACCAATAGTCCATTTCATTCATGGTCTGTTGCTATTCCGTCCTTATCCTTCCATATTACATTATCTTTTTCTTGCCTCTTCTGAACGTTCGACAGGGCTTTCCTGGTTCAGTTGAGGTTGAGCTTCCTTCTCTGAGGAAGGGTAATCGTTCAGTAGAAACAGCAGCAGGTTTCAAAAGGTGCGTTTAAACTACTGCCACATCCTGATGGAGAGGATCTTTCTGTTGCCACAGGAAAGAATTTCTTGACCTGATGGATAAGTATGGCTCTCACAGTGACACCAGTTCTGCAAGAAGTTCTCCAACACAGCTGTTACCTGGTGAGAGATTGCTTTCTAGCCTGACATGATCCTGTAGGACAAGAATCGTACTTCGGTGGAGTAGAAGCTAGCACTTAAAACTCTTCTCATTTGGGGGGAGAGTATATTGGAGGAAGTGACAGAAAGTCAGGCAAAGCACACGTTTACTTAGACTTTAACATTTGGTTTGTAGTCTAAACATGTAACTTGAGGCATTTGTGTGTCAGTTTCCCCAACTCTTAAAATAAATATACTACCACCTGCTTTCAGCGATGTTAATTAATGAATAATGTGAAAAGTATTTGGTGTTTGTAGATTAAATGTACCATAAGATTTCAAAGTACTAATAAAAATTTGAGCTAGAATACCATAAATTCTAATCCTCGTGGAATCGTTGCCTAATTAGGATGTCTTTATATAGCGTGAGCAATTATTCACTTGAGATTATTTTTGCACCCAGTTTGAAAAAAATCATCACTTGCTATGTTTTAAAGAATTACTGCTGGAACTCTGATGTCTCACAATTCTTTGTTGTGTAGACTTAAGCTTTCTTTTGGTTATTTGATTGCTTATAGTTTGTCTGTTTTCTAACGTGAAAATAGTCCCACTGAACTTACTTACATGAGTTAAAGCTTTGTGCTTTTTCCCAAACATGTGTGTTATTTCTTTTTTTCATTGTTTCTTTTCTTTAAGCAAAATCTATAGACAGCTCTTCTTCTGGCTCGTCCTCAAGGTCACAGAGTCCTCAGTTGCATCCAAAGGATAATACCACGACCGCCAGCAGAAATAATTCTGTCCCAGCACCATCCCCAAAGCTTGCAAAGTAATTTCTGAAACTGACTGTAACTCTCTTGTGTGAGCTGTAGAAAATGGTGTATGTGGCTGCTCAGGAAAATTTTGGGTTAAACACTAACTGTTCAACTTTTTTTTTTTTTTTTTTTTAAATCCTGTAAGTTATAATGCCATTGATATTGCAAACTTTCAGTTTTAATAAGGTATTTTTCTCATTTGTTTATTGTTTACATGGTAGAAGTAGATTACTCAGATTGACTTTTGATCTTAGTGTCTCCTAATGAATTAATGCTTCTGGTTTATGTGTACCTAGGTGCTCCCATAAGCCTTGAAGATATATAGTAGAGAGGAGCTTTTATTCTTGTAAAATAATATATCGGTTCTTTCTGTAATTGCTAGAAGTAACAACTGAAGTTGCTGATTTTGTAGTAAGTAGGCGGTGTAATGTTTGAACATGGAGATTAAATGTCCACTATTTCTGTTCGTTGCTGTAATGCATATTTGTGAAATCAGTAATGTAACAATACTATATCACTTCAGCCTTTATTGAGTATCTAGTTCTGCGAAGTAATTTTACTTCTCTTTTTTCCTTTCTCTTTGTAGGGATAGTGCATTTCAGATTATCTCTGTTTGCAAAAGAACAAGCCTAGGTTTGAATATTGTAGGAGGAATTAACAGAAATGAAGGGCCTTTGGTATATATTCAAGAAATTATCCCTGGTGGTGACTGTCATAAGGTAAAGACCTTTTTTCCCCTCCCTCCTTCCCCCTTCAGGCCACCTGTATTTTTGCCCTCATTTAGTACCTACTTCAGTATTTTATATATGCGGTTATATTTTAAATACAAATTTTGTTTGTGTTTCTGCGTGCTTTCTCTTTAAACAGAATTGTCTCACTGCGCCATAGCATTGTTACATGATAATGAAAATTATTCATGAGTTCATTTGGGATAAATAAGGATCTTATTCCCCAATTTACATATGAGAAAGTAAGAAAGCAACTTCTTTAAGAGGTTGCATGATGCGAGGTCCATCAGCACAGATGGGACAGAGCTACAGATTGCATCTTTTTTTTTTTTTTTCCTTGCACATTCAAAAAATCATTTTTTCCTTGGACTTAATTTAGATGCATCGTTGCAGTTGAAAAGCATTGTGTAGGCAAATTAGAATAAAAAATATTCTGATAGTGCAGACTAATAAAATGCATGAATCAGTACTGATGACTGTTTTCATTTATGACAAATGCAATATGTAAATCAAGAGGGTTTGTCAGTTTTTATAAATAAATAACAGAACTGTCTGGTTCAAGTACACAGAACTGTTTATCCAAGTGTCTCCTTATGCATCCTGAATTATTATGGTTATTTTGATGTGTAGATAACCAGTTTTTGCCTCTTGCCAAGCACGAGGGTACGAGTTAATTTCACGAGCAATGAGTTTTGCCCCAAAACAGTCTATAAATATTTGTGACTGAATTTTTGTAGATTAAGGTTAATCCCAAAATGCCAAGATGGAAGGAAAAAATGCAATGGGTCTCCAGGACTTCTTTTAGTAGATAAATGGTAATCATTCTTGTTTTGTTTTCTCCTATTTTGTTGTGGCTTCTAAAACATTTTTCTCCTTGTAAACATATAATTTAAAGCCTGTCATACATAATTGATAGACTGAGACCGAGACATTGATTTGCAGTAGGTTTTAATATTAGCAATATTACAGGTAATTTCCCAATCTTGGTTGTCCTCTTTGAGAAACCGAAGTAGCGAGCATATTATAAATCTCTGCCACATGAGGGCAATATTGAAATGGATATCTTCTTTTAATAGGCTGGATGCAAGCGAAATAATAGATCTACAACTTTTTTCTTTAATCAAAACCAAAACACTAAGTGACAAAACATGCAGTAAAGTGCTATCATAGGTTTGAAATAACACAGCTAAAATTAGGGTATGTGCGTATTAAATATGTGTAATTATGCTGGTCTTGAAAAGGTATTTTATTTATTGCCTATGTATCTTCTGTACACAGCTTGTTTCACATGGTCATATTGATTCTGTGATTAATTTCTTAAGAGCTGAAGAACACAGCCATGTTATGTGTAATTTAACGTGTATTACATTAGACAAATGTCACAACTAGCTTTGTAACCGTAGATGAATTACATGAATTTTCAGTTAAATTGTTGAGGTCTCTTTTAAAATGTGAGTAAAGAAAGCTTTATCTTTGTTTGAAATCTAGCCTAGCATGTTTAAAGTCTCATCTTACAGAAATGTGATATGTGCCTGTGTTGGTAGAAAGTTTGCAATGAATTCAACAGAAGCACAAAGTTGACAATATTATTTCTGTCGTGGTTTTGACTGGTGAATTCCTAATAAACTAATCTGGCTTTCCCATGAAGATTAATATGGCTAGTAAGTGCCTGAAGAGTCCCATGTATAGCCAAGAACATTTGGTTTTGAAATATAAATTAATCCAGCTCACAGCTGAATTAATTAGTAAGGAAGCTTCCTGTAGTCAGATAAGTTGGTACTCCTTGCTGGAAAAATTACTCTCTGTGGTTGGTTTGTTTTTAACACAAATATGCATCTGGGTCCAAATTTCTTCTTTACACAATATCTGAGATCTGTTCTGTCTGCTGAAGCTTTTATAATGACGGCTATCATGGTGATTAAATGATCATTTGATCTGCTGTTCATTTCTGGAAGATTGTCAGGCAAAATGTGTGGCCATTCTTGATATTTCTTATCTTAACAGATCCAGAGGAATGTGTTAAAGTGCTGTGATTATACAGTTCTTTCTATAGCGTTAGCAATTAATATAAAATTTGCGTGTTTGGTTTTTTATTTCTTATGTTAGGATGGACGATTGAAGCCTGGAGATCAGCTTGTATCCATAAACAGAGAGTCAATGATTGGTGTCTCCTATGAAGAGGCAAAAAGTATAATCAACAGAACAAAGACAAGGTATCTGTTACTGTCAAACAGCTAACGCTCCAAAATTGTTTATTATACGCTATTTATGATCAGATTGTGATCAGATTGTGAAATGTCTTATCATGTCATTCAGAGAAAATGTAAGGGATATTAAGTGTTTTTAAATATTCAATTGCAATATTATTTTGTAGAAAAAGACTCAAATGCACCTTTTAGACCTGTAAAATTATGATACTTTCATTCCCTTCAAAAGAAAAAAAAACAAACCCCAGACCCACACTATTTGCCTTTTTTAATGATGGGGAATAGAACATCCTTCTAGGAAAAAAAAAAAAAACCAAAACCAAAATCACAGTGTGTTTGGAAAAATGTAATTTTTGCAAGAGCAGCGTATAATCTTCTGAACAGTATAGTATACAATATGTTGAAACTTTTTAAATTTTAATTTTAGGTTTGAAAGTTTTTGGGAGATAGCTTTTATTAGACAAAAAAAGATTCCCAGTTATTCAGAGAATCTGCAACGTCCTTCCAGTCTCTTAACGTCTTCTGTAGCATACGGAGAGCAACAGGCTGCAGTACTTAGTCCTCTTGCATCTCCTGATGGGAAGCTTGTTTCGGTGTTCGCTCCAAATGCTGTGAGTATACTTATTACTCCTCCTAGTATCAAGTGAGCAAATGGTTGTTTTTCCTAATTCTATTGGAATTTCAGTAGAGGGTTATTTTAATTCAGTTTCCATTCTAGTAAGAGAATGACTGGCTCTTTTTCCTGCACAATATTAATTCTTAGGAATATCAAGACTTTTTTGGAAGACGTGTTGTGTAACAGTAGAGTAGACAACACTGATGAGAGGAATAAGAGTATTAGTTGACTTGTGGTAAGAAAATAAATCAAATAAAATAAGCATTAACCTTGTTCTTAGATACAAAGTTCTCCTTATTGTTTCTCTAGGGAGTGAAGTTTCAGAATCAGGTATATGTAGTTATATATTTCAGAGATACATTACTCTCTGATTACTACACGTGTGAGTACAGTACAAGCTCACAAGTTACACTTCCTCAACGATGATGAGATTTTTGCTTAAAAATCAGAGTCCTAGAAGAATGTGGGGTTTTCCCCCTTTCTTTCAGCTAAGCAATAATTGTTGTTTTAATTCATACAGCTCACCATTAGTGTAAAAATAATGTTGACTATAAGAAAGATTTAAAACTACTCTATTATTTCAATTTAAAAAAAAAAAAATTCTATGTATCGCATTTTTAAGACTAAATAAAGCATTGTCTTTGAACAAGGAAGAATAAAATGTTCCATGTCAAACACAAAGTCAAAACAAGTGATTCTCAATTGTTCTTATGCTTGTACTTAAAATTCTTGCCCGTTTATCTTTCCTATTAGAGATACAAACATTGAAACAGGTTGTCTAGAGAGGCTGTGCTATCTTAACCTGTGAAGATATTCAAAACCTAACTAAGGCTTTGATAAGGCCCTGCTCTAAGGTTTTTGAATGGCATTCCTTCTCACCACCACCACCCATGCCTTTCATTTTCTCCTAGGGTTGTGTTGATCTGTCCAGCCCTATTTCTTCCCCTGGTCTTCCTTCCTCTTCCTCTCTTTTATGTTAACGTGTATTTTTAGTTTGGCTTGTGATCTGCTTTAGAAATGGTATTTCATGACTTTTGATTTTCTTTCATAGGTGGAAACTGGAGTCGGGATGGGAGAGCAATCTCCAATTACTTCTCTAGACAGCAGTCTTACTGATGTGTCTGCCACTGGTAAATGCTGATTTAATTTCCTGCCACCTTTTTTTTCTTCACTAGCTGTCGTATAGAAAATAGTACATAGAGAGACTTGATATTCTTTAACAAAAGGAATATTGCACTATTTTTGTAGTACTAAAAAAAGGACCAAGATCAATGGATTGTTTAGTAGCTTCTGTCAAATGTAACCTACATTGTCTTTAACAACAGCTGAAACCAAACAAAAATGAGTGATCACAACATGTGCTATACAGCAGTAGTGATAATAGACTCAGTAGAAACCAGATAATGAAGACTCACATATAGATCAAGATTAGGTTGCCATAGAAACTGTGCTGTCTTGATTTGATGAAATTCTGTAGATGTATACAGCTTGCACTATTTTTTTTTTTTTTTTTTAATCAGGGCAGCATATTGGAAGGACAGAAATAACAGGCAGAGCTCTTTAGCAGTTTTTCAATCAATAACAAATAGAATATATATACGTGTATATTTTTATTTGAGAGTCATGACATTCAGACAAAGACTATAGTCACTTTGATCATATCTCTAAATATATATTTTGAGAACAACACTAAGGAAAAATAGCGGTTGTAGAATTCGGTGAGAACCAAATCTGAACTGAACAATTGTAATTCCTTTGGGAAGCAAATATGCGCTGTGTTTACAAACAGTGAAAACGCAGTAGTCTGACATAATCACGAGAGTCTCACTTGGCACAGTAATATAACTGACTCTGTGCTGTATTTCCGTATGAAGACCTGAACTATATTCTTTTTCTTCAGGCGGTAGTAAGTAAGCATAACCTTTGCTTCTCAGCTTGATGTCTAATATAATGAGAAGAGGAAGGACAAACATAGAGGATCTGATTGATTCTAGATGTCACTCCACTGGTGTTATTTAAATTGTACCTGCATTTATTATGACCGATATTAGATATCCTCATTTTAAATGAAACAGTCTCCATATTGCAAATCTGACCAGTTGGCTTCCTTCCTTGAAGGGTGAGCTGACTGTGAACTTTTGAAACTGGAAGGGTTGTAGTGTTAAATACACCTGGAGTTTAATGAGCACACACTTTTTTCATATTGATAATGAAAAACATCACAGCTAAATCAGAGGAACAAGACAAAAGGCTATTTTCTAATATATTCAGAATATAAGACTCTTGGTTAATATAATGCAATACACAGGAGCTTCATTGTTGCTTCAAGAGACCAAGGCGGCCACAGTTTCTTAACATATCTGAATAATGCAGCTAGTAGAGTGGAAAGCAGAAATATTTGCAGCTCCAGTTTGTACTGTTTCTTGTAATTTTTCATTTTAGTCTTATTTAATAGCACATCCTTAGTCAAAGCTGCCACTTCTCTCATGCTGCCCTTTTTCAAGGACAACCTTTCAAAGATAACCTTGAAAAATTAAAGTAGCTCTTAGATTATTTTTTTAAATGCTGTAAGAAAAATCAGCATAATTTTGAGAAATTCTTGCACAAACTCACACACAAGGCTTTTTCATTCTGCACTGAAAGGAAGTGTGCCAATTCAGCTGAGGTTCTAGCCCACTGTCTTCAGAATTTAATGTAGCTTGTGAGAGGTGTTAGTGTCAGAGATTTTCAAGATGTTTTGGTTTATGCTTTTGGCATATAAAGAGAATGTAAATTACTTTGAGCTTGGAAACAGATATGCTGTGAAACTAAAAAAAAAAAAAAAAGAAAATTCTATGCAATTCCTTCTCTTCCTTTAGACAGAATCTCAAACTGCAAGATCCTTTAGTTTTCAAATGCTGGTTTTGGTTTCAGTACCTCTCTAGTCTGTTAATGAAATAATGAATTAAGATCTAAATTATATTAATAAATAATGAATACAAGCAAGTATTCCATTTCCTTCTGCAAAAAACAAGTCGATGATTTTTTTTCTATTTACGTACATCTAAAATTCAAAGAAATTGATAGTTAACTGCTCCTTTTGCCTCCTGTCTGTGATCAAAGGCTTCCAAAGGTCGCTGCTGCTTGTGTTGTATCCACAGGTGTGTCTGAGACTTGACAAAGCTGTGACTGCATTTCTCAAGTTCCATTAAAACTAAGCACGCACACCAAAAAAAAAAGGCAATTATTCTGAAATCTTGCATATGGACTGCTTAGTACTGCTAGCTTCTTTTCCTTTCCTCAGCTTAATCATTTGCATATGTTGGAAATAAAATAGATGCACCATAAGTTATTAATGCAACTAGATAAAATTATGCAAACTTGTATTTCTGACTATAAGGGCTGGAGAGGAGGGGATGATGGATGATGGCTTAATGGATGGTAGTTCTTGGAAAAGAGTTCCTCCCCAGGAAAAAATTCTGAGGAGCCTGCTGGAATTCAGCGTAAGCTACCTCCACACAGCCCTTAGTTGGCAACAGGTCATTCTCTCTCTTTCCACAGTGTTTTCTAGATCACTAGATATGCTTTTGGGAACTGTTGATTATGCTGAGGGTGTGTCTTGAAGGTCTTTCTTGGAATTCACAAGTGTGTTTCCCCTTCTGTTTCCAAAGTAACTGTATCTCTGAGAGAAGAGAAAATACCACAAGTATAAGCCATATGCTTGATGAATCGCTCAAAGTTATTCCTGGTTTCTTTCTGCTAATTTGCTACTTGTCACTTTTGATGTGAAAAAATACTTTAAGTGATTGATGCCCATAATTTTTGTTTATTACAGTTATGTCCTTTAAAAAAAAAAAGTCAATCTAAATATTAACATTTATTTGTGGCAAATTGGTATTTAGCTGGCATCCATTTGATGAGCAGAGCTGCAGAACAAATTTTTCAAAGCAAATAGTTACAACTGTATCATTATTTAATTTTATTTTTTTTCTTCTTAGTTATTGCCCCCAGCCAAAATGCTGATTGTGAGCTGCAAGGAAAGAACTCTACTATTCGTCTCAAAGCAGAAAAGCTGGAGAGGGTAAATACTTATAATCATTTCAGTTTTCCTTTCTCCCCCTTCATGATGCATGTAAAACATCTGGAGCATATTTCTAGGTTGACAAACTTCAAGGTATAAATTATACACCAGATTTTCTATTTGGATAGTTCTTTCAGGTTGCAGGCCAATATTTCATTTTATATATTGGGCAAATTACTGGTTTTGTTAATCTAATTACTGATTAACTCTTCTGGGAATCCGAACATCCCTCAGGATTTTTAAGGCGGTTATTAAGGACAAAGGGGTTTGCTTATTACACTCATCTGTATTCAAGGTTAAATAATATCTGAACATCTCTCAATTAGAAGGAAAAGTCACAGTGTGTCTCTGGAATAAAAGTGTTGTCAGTGAGAGTGTACTGTGATACAAAGGCTCTTTGAAGTATAGCTCTTTAATTACTCCCCCGTGTCCCTGCAGTCATTATCCCTCGTCCTTTCTTTTTTTTTTTTTTTCCTCCAAAATAAGTTTTCTCCTTCCAGGCATTGAATTATCTTGGGATTCAGCCCACAGATGAACAGCAGCAAGCCCTAAGGCAGCAACTTCAGAAAGATTCTAAAGGAACAGTGTCTTTTGGAGGTAATAATTTTTAATTACCATGGAAAATAATGAAATGTAGGAATATAGAAATGATAGATAATAACCACTAATATATTTTCTGCCAGTATTGGGTTGCTACTGCAAGTAAAATGGTACTTTGAGGCAAGAACCTTATTCTACTGTATAAAAATAAGCTTGGAATTCTGAAACTAAGTAATTGGAAAGCAAATCACAAATTTATCTAATTAAGAGCAGCCTTGAGAAAGTTTTGGTTTTGTGCTCACAAATGCCTAAATTTTTGCCATGACAATAGGGTACTGTAATTGTTCCAAAAATTACTTGGGAGAGTATCGATGGTTGAAGAGTCTTCTTGATCCAACTAAACTGACGGATTATTTAACTTGTTTAGTTTGTGAGAAGTAAGAACATTTAAACTATTGCACATAGAAAGAGATTTGCATGGAGACCATCATGATTCTTCTTCTTGCTAAACCTAATTCTGATGGGAATGAGTTGCTTCTGTTGGTTATGGCAATTTTGGTAGGTGACACTAACAATTTAAGAATATTTCTCATAAATTGTGAGACATATGATAGTTCTGATGCTAAAACTGATGGCAATTTCACTTTTCCTAAAGTTTATGAAAAACAGTGTCAAACACTCGTATGTGAAAAACAATTTCTTGTACTTAACCATCAAAAAAGACACTGGATTTTCAAGTACCTTCTCAAGAAAGATACTGGATCTTCCATCAGATTTTTATGTGGTGTAAACAAACTGACCTTCATATTTCCACTTTTCTGTCGTATTGTAGCAGAATATTTTTTTATACATTCACAATAAATGGGTAATCCAAGCCATGTTGATTGAGAATTCTGTGGTGTTTGTATTTAAAACTTGGTCACCATCAATTTTACCAGGTCTCTATCAGGGGTTTAAAGGACCTGCAAAGGAAACTATGAGCTGTGAGCTAGCACAAAATTTGTTTTTTCCTGCAGAGACAGTGTGTCTCCTCTAGTAAGGTCAGTTCATTGGGAAAGCCAGGTATACAACAGATGCGCAGATTTCTTTTAATTTTTCAGAGGGGTCTACCAAATGTAGAGCATCTCTAACCAGGTACTTTGAAGGTGAACTTCACACCACCTTTCGTTTTCTTTTCTCCTTCACAAATTGATTCAGGGATATTTCATCCCAAGACCTGTTTTGAACGCTTTTATTCGTACTCTTACCAGCTTTACCAAATGTTTCTGTTCAGACAGGTGTGTCTGATTTTCATATTTTCCTTTAGAAAGCTTATGGTGGGCAGACGCTTCATTTATAAAAGAGTAGCCATACACTGCGATATTAGTAGTTGTGTCGCATCCAGTCATACTGTTACTAAACTGAACTTGTGGGCTGTTTTTTAGATTTTGTTGAAGTTTCGAAGAATCTGTTCTCTATGCAATTGAATGCAACAGATTCTGGCCAAAAATCTGTAACATTTGGGGTCAATGAACTTGCCAGCTTACTGGATTCACAGGTAAAATATGTGCCTATACAGTATTTAACTGTTGGGAGGAGATTATTGGAGAGCTTACATGTAAGATTACTCCAAATCTTGGGCAGATGTTTAGAACAGCTCCATATCATGGTGTTAGTTAAAATAACGTTTCTGTGAAGCTTTTTGAAGCAACCTACTTTGCAGAAAGCAATTCACGTAATGATGTTGTGATTCGTTCTAAGTATGGACAACAGTGATTTACTGAGGTCTCTTAATGGAATACATATTGCTACTACCTGTGTGAGTGATAAACAGTTGTTGGGCCCAGTGATTTGAACTACTGCTACAGTGAAAATCGCTTTATTCTAGCAGTGACTAGAGCATTTGCAGCATAGGAATACTAAAATAAAATTATGTATGATTTAAAATATTGAAGACAACAGCAGCTATTAGTGTTGTATTCTTGGTACTTCCAAAAATATTTTATTAATCCTTTTTAACAGGAAAAATAATTGTTCCTTTGGAAGATAAGTTGGTCAATTTTCTTAAACATTTTTAGTATTTTCAGGGGCTTAAATTATTCTAAAATTAAGATTATCCTCTCATTTTATTAACAAGACCTTTTAAGATAAGATGTTGAAGATTGTGGAAGATACAGTTAGCAATACATTCTAAGCTTACATGTTTAAATACGCACAGTCTGTAACCCGTGATTCTTTGGAGGATGACATGGAAAGACTTAAGAAAGAAAGAAATGAAGCTTTAAAAGAAATGAGTAAATTAAAGGTAATATTTAATTTTTATTTGCTTTAAATTATTCAAAAGACTAATTTCTTTTTGAGTGTATATAGTAATTTACTGTTTTTCTCTTGAATTTTATGTGCGATTCTTGATGAATAACTAAAAAGGCAGAGCAAACAGTCCTAATTATGTTTGACGATTGTATGCTTACAATATATTTCTGGAGACAATGAATTTTATTTGTTATACTGAATACTAATGCATTTTTTAATTTGATTCACAGAGAAATGAGACTAAGCAGACATTTCACAAAAGTGAATTTGGAGAAGTGACTGATTTGCATAGCAATTTTATTTAGAAATGTGTGATCCTAGTAACCGCAGTGTCTGAGCATATTCTAATACCGTTGAAAGAAGTCAGAACCGGAGGATAAATTAATCTGTTTTCAAAATTAGTACTTATTTTCACAGACATTACAAAATACATAAGACATAAAGCAACAAATATATTTATTGTTTCTTAATACCCTGGGTTACAACCACGGTCCTATGCTCCTGAATTTCTTTTTTTGACAACCCAAAAGATAAAAAAATCTGGTCCTGTATTCAGCGTACCTAACTCTTGTTCTTGGACGGGAGTGGAAAATGGATCCCAGGATACAGGCCATTCTACAAATTGCCTCCTGGTCCAAAAAAATTGTTTCTTGCTATAGTTTACAAAAACAATGGGTTGACGTGCCCAAAGATCTGTTCTTCGTTCTGTGCACAAAGATTCTTCTTCTGAAAACTTGGTACTGAAATGAAAGAACCTGATTCACATTGAACATTGTCGTGGTGAACACTTACCACAGGTCCCTAAATTGCTGATGTTGAGAACTGGCAATGATCAATCTATAATTGCCTCATTTCTTATACTCTTCCCTTAACAATCTACAGTCAAATACTTGATACTGAGTGAGAAATACCCTTGATCTGACTCAGTATGAGAATCTTTATGCTTTTATAGCACTTTTTTTTTTAAACTTCCTTAGAACTTTTAACCTTCTGAAAGTGGTGCACCTACAGGCTTCTGGTATAAGTAGGTGAGTGAAAGAATGGTCAAACATGTAATGTTGAAAATAACTTGACGTGAATATTAGGTTGTACAGCGATCTGTCAAAGCCACAAAAATGTCTTTATTCTGCTCATTTGTTAGGTGGCTAGGTAACAAGAGTTAAAATGTATATTTTACATATATCACAGAAATGTTCAGTAAATAATCCTCAGATACTCATGAAACTTAAACAGTATCAATGAACTCTCTGAGTAACTAGCTTTTAGAGATTAAAATTTGGTTTTGTCACAGGTTTTATAAAAGCTGTTGATTATTTATTATTTCCACCAGAAGTTTTTAATATGTGTGTTTCTGATTATACAACATTACTAACATATGTTGTGGCCCAGAAGCATAGTAGTTGTACAGAAGGCAGTAAATACATTGATAGAAGTTAAGTATTGCTACCTGAAGTTTTGAAAGAGCTAGTTGGGTTTTAGGAATAAAAGCTCTGTCTCTTTCAGAGAGAGAGAGTTTCTTTTAATTATTTCTTCTTTTTTTTTTTTTTAAACAGGAAAACTTGTCTGAATCTGTGAATTTACAGAAACGGTTAACAGAAGAGCTACAAATAGTCAAGCAAGTATGTTGAAGTTTCTTAAAAATATAATTATTCTCTTTTTTTATTTTTACTGGTTTTTGTGGAAGGGAGAAGGGAGCACTTCTTTCTCTCTTGATGCTCGTATAGACTATACTTTCACACTGATTTCAACACAAAGTGGTTCTTTTGTTACTACAGAGGTTTTGATTAGAATTGGAGAATATTGGTCCTTAAGTTTTTAGAGCAATAATACTTCTCTGCTGTTGAATTGCGGTAGGAACGGTAGGACAAGCTGGATTAGGTAAGTTGGATAATAATGTACTAGTACCTTCTGGTCTTAAGTGTTCTTGAAGTGATTTTGCTGTTCTTAGGCAACAGTGTGCCTAATCTACAGTCATAACGTTAACTACTTTATATGTCAACCAGAGTTTTAAGTATGAAAAAATACACACACTTGACAATTCTACCTGATATTTACCAGGAAAAAAAATGGTAGCAAGTGTTTTGTGAGGAATATCTTGTTTCTGTCTCCATATCTATCTATAAGAGAAGAAATCAGAGTTCGTTATGAAATTTAGCCTTCTTGTGTCTCTTAAAGGAAATATCCAATTATATGTAAGTCTTACGACATTTATAGCCTGGATTCAAAAGCAGGTAACTCTCCTGTTTCCTGCTTCTACTGGACATCATCCTGTCAGCTCTCTCCTTCTTATGAGCTGGCCACCTTTCATCTCTCCCATACTGCTACATGTATTCCTGGTAGGTTTCTCATGGCTATCTGTTCCGTCAGATGTCATGTAAAAATGCAAGATACAGTTTAAAAATATTTCCATGTACTGTTACATTAAGATTATTTTTACGTGTTTGCTCGTATATGTAGATTTGTTCAGTGCCATCATTATCAGCTTTTATTGCTTGACTATAAAACAACCATTTGAAAGATTTTTTTTCCATTAACATTGTGATGTTGCTGTCTGTACGCTGTGGGACAGCAGGGAAATAAATTGAATTCTGGTTTTGGATAAAATTGAACTGGAAGTATGTTCCAGTAGTGCACTTTAGGTTTCCATTCACTACGGGGTGTTCCATCTGTTGCTCTAGACTAGAGCAGATGTTCAGTCCTTCAGTCTGGACTAAAGCTAGTACAAAGCACAAACCCCAAAATGCAAACAGTATGGACCTCAGGTCCTCAGCATCCGAGTGTTGCGATTCACATACCTGCTCTCATGGGGAAGGTAGACTTGGACAAGGATGGTTTAAACCCGTCTGTTTTAAGTGGCATCAGTGCCCACTTTCTATCACACGAGGTCCTCGTACCTTTATTTTTCTCTCAAGTGCTGTCATGTGATGGTGAAGGTCAGCTTTGCAGCACAAACCTCCAGGGGATGATTTTCTAGTAAGTGTTGTAAGTAACTGCTGTTGAAAGCGTTCCATATAGTGAAATGAAAGAGAAGAAATAAATTATATGTAATTACAGCGCTGTGTGACCTATTTTAGGAGATACAAGCAGGCTTTTAATGGAAATTTTAGTTCTGTTTATACTTGGTGCATTTTCAAGTGTTTTATATATATTTCTGTAGTTCAGAACCAATGTTGATACTAAGATTCATAGTTTAAAATGTTGATACTGAGATACGAAGTTTAAAAAAAACAGGCTACTTACAGTACAAATTGCCATGTAAGTTACGATGATGCATTCCTGCTTGAGCTGAAGTTAGTGAAATGAGTTAATGAGGATATTCTTGAGCCCTAATGTAAAGTAAACAAACAAACTAGCTTAAGTATGTGCTTAAGGTCTTCTGAATGCAATACAATTTAAACAATTTTTTTAAATCACTGCTTTCCTGAAAAAAACAAGTTTTTAAATGAGGATATAGGCTACCAGTCATATATTGGAGTATCTTTCGTGGTATTTCCATTGTCAACTAATTGTGAATGGCAGAGGTTACAGGTTAATTAGGACAGGCGTACAAATATTCTGGTTAATGAACATATTTTGTTAGTACCAATTCATTAAACCCTGCTTGAATCAGTAGCTAACAGGATAAACAAACTCTTTAAGGTTAGAGACATTGCTAAATTTGAAATGAAGTAGTAATTATTTCCTAGTATTCGTCTATGACAATTAAAATATAGTAATTTATATATTTTTACTTTGAGATTGTGATATAGCACTATCTTTGGGTCTTCCTTGAAACCATATGGAAGCTGAAATTGGCACAAAACATCATAGAAAGTCGCTTTTGTGTACCTGAAGTCTTGTCAACACCATGAATGTGAAATCTATAGTGATGTCTTCTGTCTTCCTGGACCAGTTCGACTGTATTTTGTGCTGCCTGAAAGTCCTGGGTCATACCAACCTCAATGATCTCTTCTTTACTCGAGCTTTTTTTATGCAGTTATTGTCAGCTGAAGCACCTCAGCTAAACATAGTAAATGTGAAAGGTCGTAAAGATAGGATGCTGTTTGTGGGTTTCCATACTGCTGGACTTGTATTTCATAGGGCTAAGATTTGCTATTCTATGCTTATGTTTTCTAAGGGGAAAAGAGGTGCTTTGAAGACTAGGACTGGAGCGGCTTCTATTTTGGAAGTGGTATATCATTTATTTCACCCTGCCTGAAAGAAATATTGGGTTTATTTTTATTTCATTGGCTTTTTTATTTTAATATGTAGTAAAGATACTCAGAGTTCTTTTAAAGGATGTTTTCAGGATACAATTTTTGTAAAATTAATGAATAAACATCATTGAATTGTAACTACAATTTTTCATGTAGTTTAAAAGAATACCTTTGTTCCAGTGTTTGTGGTGGCTGGAGTATTACTTGGATAAAACCTTCTCCTGACACTTGAATTTATCCCAGGAAGAAATAGAACCTGGCTTTGAAAGAAACCTGTACCTTGAAATTGATTCTGTAAGGATTCGGTTTCTCTCCTCCAGCCTGCAGTTTCTTATTTGTTGTAGTGGCTTCATACCAGATTAGGACAAGTGGTCCCATCAGGCATTTATATAGATGAAATATTAGCAGCTGCAGATTCCATTTCTGTTGCATCTTCTTTCATACAAGCAGTTGAATGGGACAAGAGAAAATGTTGCTGAAGCATGCTGTAATCCATCTGTTCTTCACTGGTGGGGGCCCCTTACCTGCGTAAGTACGAGAACCCACCATGTCGCCGCAGTGCCAGCTTCAGTAACTGTAGAACGGGGAAACCTGATGGTATCGGTTCCCTTTGTGCCTCCCTGCTCTAGCAAACAGCTCTGGTTTGTCAGAAAATTCTGCTAATTCGGTTGTAGCGTGTATAATTGTTTCATTGTAATGTAAGAATCCATTGTTCACTAATTATTCCTTTAGGTCTTTCACTGTTGAAATCTGGCCATACTTAGTCTGCTATTATGGAGAAATTAATATTCAACAATTGGGTTTCTGAAAAAAAACAATGGAGGAGTAAAGGCGATTCTGCATGATAAGAGATGAAACCTTTACCTCAAGGAGGTCTTATTTCAAAATGAAGACTTCCCTTTTCATTATAGCAATTTTCCCATGACTTTTCTGATGTCAGTTTATTTAAATAATTCCTACATATGCATTTTTAAGATGCCACCCTTTGTCAAGGCCTCTGTGTTCATTTATATTACTCAAACAACATCAGAGCATCTTTTCACTTTTGTCTCCAAGAGTCTTTTTCCCACCTTCAGCCTATGACTGAAGGACACCTTTGCTACTGAAGGCTACCAAATCATCCTCCATATCAGTAGGGCCCAGCTTTTCTTGCTGTGGAGTCACACTCTTTCTTAGAGTGGCAAGAAAATGCCCTCTACAGAGGCAGTAATTTTGACCTCTGCTTCTGTAGATTCATAACTTCTTAGAAGGCCCTGTGTTCTCTGAATTGTTTCTAGGAAAAAGAACTGCTATGAGCAGCTTGCAGGAGGGGTGGATTGTTCTGGTGGTCTTTCGATGAGCGCTTTCAGTAGCGGTCCCTTGCACTGCTTTCAGTGCTGTGCAAACAGGCAGCTGTAAAACCAGCCAGCCAAATAACAGAAAGACATGCAGCAATAAGCTTTTGGATAGCCTGTGTTCCCAGGTGGAGGTGATCATCATGTAGAATAGGCTCATCTAATGCTTTGTGCTTCCGAAAGGAGAAAAAAAATAAAAATCATTATACTTGCTGTCGAATTAAAGGGTATTTAAATGTCTCTCTTATCAGTTGTGTACCTATAACAGAAACTTCTAAACTATATAACACTAATGTCATCTGTACTCACTAATGATGTTGCTGTTTGCTACATATGTGATTACTTTGTCTAATGCTTTATTTTCTAAGAGACCAGAATGTCCCTGGCAATCATTCAAATTAGTATTATATTGCAAAACCATTGTAAATATGAGGATGTCCTATATATCTGTCCTTGAGATTAGTTTGCTTATGGCCTGAAATAAATATATATTGTTTATTAAGACTAACAGTGTACAGGTTAAGTCATCTGAAACTGAGATTGATAGATCATTTTACAGAAAAAACATTATGACAAAGTATAGGAAAACCTGACTTGAAGGGTATTGGTTGCACAGAACAAATTCTTCCAAGTTAAGAAATAGAAATAAATCTGCTTTTGTAAGCTTAACTGACCTGTAGACATTTATATTGTGACACCTCTTAAGTATTATATGACATTTTTTCCACAAAAATAGGAAGATTTGGTCATTTAGGTTTTTCAGAAACAGTGATTTCAAGCCTAGTTTCTAGAAGGTTATTTCCTACTTATTATAGATTCCTAGGGTGTTTCTCCTCTACACCTATGTGTTTCCCATCTAGTTCCATTCCCAACCAGGATATAGTTATAATAATTAAGTATCCTTAGCTGAGAAATTTCTAGCTCTGTCAAGTTGTATATTTAAAGCTTATAACTTTAAGGATTCAGAAAATTCATGTAAAGTGACTTTTTCCACAGATGAATAAAAAGGCTACGGGGAAGGATGGTTTATTGGGTTCGGTGCCCGTGAGCCTGTATGTCTACATCTTTGATGAGCAGTTTGTTTGTTTTTTCCTAGTGTAAACTCATCTGTTGTCCAGACCTGTAGTTTGACTTTGTAAATTTACAAATCAAAGTTAACTTGAATTAATACTCATTAGTAAAATGAACTGAGCAATATCATTCTTGAAATCAGACTTTACAACGTTTAGGGATCACGTTAGTTGAATTAAAAGCTAACCGTTTTGAATTTCCTGCTTTCCTTGCATTATTTAGATATAAATTTTATGTAACGCTCTTCTGTGATAATGCAGGATAATGATTTAAGAGCAGGAACTAGGCAGAAAAATAAAAACCAGCACTTATTCTGAGAAGAGTGTGGACTGAATACTGGCATTAGAAGTCCATCTACATGATGTGCGAACTCTGAATTGAGTGCGAATTCAGGCAATAATAATAAAATGAAGAAATAACGTCTCATTAAAGTACTTTTTTAGTACGGAAGTGATGGGGCAGATTAACAGCACCAGGTGCATTTCTATAAAACCTTTCATTCAATTAGATTTACAGTAATCATAGAATTTGTGATTTAATTTGTTGGGAACATTATCTCGCTCTGTAAATATCTGTTCTTTGTTGTTTGCACATCATACACTTAAAAATTAGCAATTGAACCATCTAACCATAAATACTAAAAGGTAGCCCTAATGCCAACTGCAGTACTTTTGAGCTGACTCTGTACTACTTTGTTAGCTGGAGTTTTAACTTTTCCATTAAATTCTGTCATCTATAGGAAGCCAAGGCAGCTGTAGAAGAGACGAGAGCCCTGCGAAGTAGGATTCATCTTGCAGAAGCTGCACAAAGGCAGGCGCGTGGAATGGAGATGGACTATGAAGAAGTAATTCGCCTATTAGAAGCTGAAATTGTAGAGCTGAAGGCTCAGCTCACTGATCATTCTGGCCAAAATAAAGTAAGAAAAGCAGTCGCCTGTTGTAGTTACCATGGTTTCCTTGCTGTTGTCATGTGTCTTGTTTTCATTTTCTTTTCATCTGCTTTTCTAAAGTAGGTCACTGTTTGTCTTGTATTATTCAATAACTGGAATGATGCGTAGTGAAGGGGGTAATGTGAAGTGTATGAGTCGTCCTTTATCCAGATATCTTTGGGCTGGAAAAATAGGAGCTAGACGCGTATGTGGGTCATAGGTCCAAATGGCATATCTCAAGCATTAAAGCATGGAATAGTTTCTGGACCGCAGATATATTGTCTTTAAAGACTATCCATATATTTGTGTGCTTCTGTATTTATGTAAAAATGGCCTTCATATTTATGTTTCTGTTAGGCAAATAATAACAATATCAAGTCTAGTACTGTTCTTAAGTAAATTTAGATTTAATCAAGATAATAATTTAAATGCTACTAACAGTATCCTGCCAATTTTTATTTTTTTTTTTAATTGAGCTTCATATTTTAAAACCACTTTATCTCCAGTGAGGCATTTAAAAACATGCTAAGGAATAAAATATTTGAGGTACTTTTAAATTTTTCCCCATAATTGTGGATCTGTTTTCTACATGCAGTTTGAACAAGTGCAAGCAGGTTGGCATTTGTGTGTTTACCTTGTTTTTCTCATGAAAAATGGATGTGCATACGAATTGATGAAGAAAACCTACTGAAATGTTGCCTTATTTCATCATGAGAATTAGTTCAATATTACAAGGTATTAAAAGGTAAAACTGAGTTCTATCGTAGAGAAGCTTGCAAAGAAGCAACACGGACAGTATGTGTAGCTCCCAGGGAGGAATTCCTCTCATCTAATTGTGAGCGTGTGTGATGAGATGAATCACACCTTACAGGTTTTTCTTCCCGAACCTCTTGGAGAGATGCCTCCATCTTTGTCAGGTATTTTTGAAGCACTCTTTGTGCTTGAATAAATATCAAAATGTTAAGAAATTCAGAGCGTATGGGTTGCTTTCTTAGAGATTTGTTTCCGAGATGCTAGCTTGAATTCCTGAAATTCTGAGTGAACACTTGAATATCTGATTTGAGATTTGATGCTCTGCATTTCTTGTTCAAAAGAAGCATTATCAAGTAGGTACCAACTCTATGGTATACTCTTTTTAGTATAAAAGAGTGAGGGCCCTCTGAGGGCTTACCAGCTCCTTCTCCAATAGTGGACAGGGAGATTACCAAAGAAAGGTGTTTTAATCAACAGATTCTTTAACATTCAGAGTGATCATGATTCTGCTGCTTCGTACAGTGTATACAAACAAATGTGTGTACTCTTTTGCTTCAAGTAAAGATAATAAATGGGTTTTGGTGAGTTTTTGTAAGAGTTTTATAGTAGGTAGTGGGCTTTCGGAGAAGATCACCTACAGTGATGTAAAAGTTTCTTTTTAATGATAGTGATATTTTCTTAATTTTGGAGAGCTCTGTTCAGCAGATTTTGGAGAGCTCTGTTCAGCAGACAGCTTAGCTAAACAAACCTGCCCATACACACGTGAAGACTTTACCTGTGGTCCTCTCACACAAACAGTGCCAGGGACTCAAGCTGAAACCTGGAGCTTCCAGAACTTGATCTCATGGGGCTCACGTTCTCCGTAGCTGAAGTACAAAGGGGTGCACAACACTGATCAATAGGTTATGCAAGTGCGTGTAGAGAAATCCTAGGGGGTCATTTTCTCCAAGATATGTCATAATTGCTCTGTTGGCCAAAATATGTACAGATGCAAACTAGTGGACTGAGTTCGTTCACATACCGGCTATTTATGCCACCCTGCTGGCCGATACTGTCACCATCAGGTTGGTATTTTTGATCCATTCACATGAATCAGTTCAAACTGTCTTAAGTTTCAGCCATATACTGTTGCTAGCTGCCAATTTCAATATACCTTTATATCATTTGCCAAAATCTGTTGGAGTTTGGGAGCTGATTTGCCAGCAGATCAGGCATACCTGCCTCAGGAGCAGCTATGTTTTTCAGAAATGGGGTGTGTGTGTGTGTGTGTGTGTGTGTGTGTGTGTGTGTGTGTCTGTGTGTGTGTGTGTGTGTGTCTGTGTCTGTGTGTCTGTGTCTGTGTGTGTCTGTGTGTGTCTGTGTGTCTGTGTGTGTGTGTGTGTAACATTTTTCAATTCACACACCATGTATCTATGTGAGCCATGGGAGAAAATTATTAGAATAAAAGCCTTAAAATATCTTTCCCAGGATAACATCCAAGACTTGAGAAAGAGAGTTACAGTGCTTGACTGCCAGCTGCGGAAATCAGAATCCGCTAGGAAGACCTTTGAGGTGGCTACTGAAAAATTGCTACAATTTGTAGAGGTAACTTTGCCTTTCATTTCTAGCAATGTTTTATTTGAAAGTTTTGTGTTGATGTTTCTGAGGAATAAACATAGTAAACTGACTACAGACTAGTTTGCAGAGATCCTTTCATTGCTAGAAATAAAGAGGGTGTATAAGTGTACAGATCCCTGTAGGAATTTACTTAATCTTTATGTTTTGCTGTACAGTAAACAAATGAAACTGATCAGATAATTTTTTTTCATCTAACTTTTCACAAACTCGTATCAATTTCTGTGAAATTCCCCAGAGGAAAAAGGCAGAAAAAGTAATATTTGATAATATTTTGAAAAGTTATGAAACAAAAAAATTGATGTTGTTGTATTTATTTCATTTAAAGGGGTTATAACATTTTGGTTTTTACTTTTACGTTTCTAGCAAATCAAATCCCCTACACCCAACTAGAACACCAAATCATAAGGTATTAACTTTTTAACTGTGTTGATTTATAAACTGTTAACTTCTTGACTATGGCCAACAGGTTGTGCACGAAATACTTTCAGACAGCTCCACGTCCTCGACAGTTTTAAGGTAATGAAATGGCGTAGTTATTAATATTGAAACAGCAATATTAATATTGAAAAACTCTACTACTGTTTCAAAGTCTCCAAAAACTGTCTTGTAGCTGTTTTTCCTACATTTTTTTGCTGTATGTTTCTGAGTGTCATTTTATTGGAGGAATGGGAATAGCATGAATTATAAATTAGGCTTTCAGGATACAGCTTCATTAAAAAGCTCAGAATTAAATTAAAACAGTTAGTAATTACATAGCTATGGTTGCCTGGATTTTTCCCTAAAGTAATTATAATGTGCTAAGGATTAGTTAAAATTGCAAGGAACCTTAACAGTGACTTATAATTTTTTTTTATTATTATTATTATTATTATTATTATTATTATTATTATTATTATTATTATTTAGATTTGCCCAAGCGATTTTGCATCATCATTAATCCAGTAGCATATAAATAAATTGATAACATGTATATCCATTTAAGTTTTATTACTTTTCTTGTTTAAAAAGGTACCTAGGAATATTCAACAAGATTTAGAGCAGCCTTTGGTCCTTCAGAATACCAGCAAGGTTGTGCCTGTATATGCCAGATAGTGTTCCATTAATAATTACGGAACAGTAAAGTTGTTTGGTCTCTGTCCTGCCATGTTTTTTAGTAAAGCTCAAATCAAATTTATTTAAGTGAAGTTAGCTGGAACTTTATTTCAAAAAAAATCTGCAGGATCAGATCAACTATTATATTGTAGATGTCTGTGTTCTCATCTGCTAATCCTAATCAATTAAATGCAGTTCCCATTGGCACTGCACAAGAGTTGCACATTCTATAAAGTTCATAGACTTTATTTTAGTAAATGGTTTGAAGAATAAAACACAAAGCTAAGGTGGCAAACTGACTCACTAGCAGCGAAGAAGATAAGAATTGGATCCCCTAAAGCAGTGTCCCTTCTTAAATGCTGATATGAAAATTACTTTTAGGTAAGTTACTTTCCTGACGCCCACTGAGTTCTTGACACTTGATTTGGAGACATGAATGTTGTTTGAATTGAACTTTCCTAATACCTATATTGTACAGGCAGAACTGCTTCTGAGGCAAATTCATCAGTTTGGTAGTATGAATCTTTTTTTGCTCATACAGTGAGACCAAAACCAATCTAGAACCACAAGTTTACTTTATTGAAAGTAGCAATTTCTTTCATAATCGTACAAATAAACACTTACTATTTTCTGTTCTCTTAGTGACAGAAGAACAACATTGTCTACTAAAGCACGGCTGGGAAGGATTGGACCTACTGTCACAACAGCTCTTGCAGCAGAAGCCAGAGACCTTGCCAAGTCTGTCCGTGCCATTTTGGAAGTGGACTGTGAGTGAGTGTGTGCATGTCTGCATGTATACACATGCATAAATACTTTCTTTCTTCCATCAAACATTGTGGCTTTAGCATCTTGCTTGCTAATTGAGAGTAGCGTGTTTCGGTAGTCACCATGTGGGTTTTTTTTCCAAATGTGGAAAAAGGATCCTGAGTAGAGGTTCTGCTTGGATTGGGTTAGGACTGTGATGTAGGTAAGGGGTTCAGAGTCCAGTGTCTTTCAGAATGGTGGAAGGCCTATAAACCCAGGAAGAGGGCTGCTGCTGCTGCTAAGGGCCATTCCTTTGTTTTTCTAACCCTAACCCTTACCATAACCTAAACTTACCCTACCCACAGTCAGAACCTTCTCCTACAATTGGACTGTTTTCATATGGTGATTTGGCCACTTTTCTGTTGTGTGCTTCACCCAGTAGAACTTGTTCACTGTCTTATTTTTTCATTTCATTCCAAGATTACAGAGCTGCTTTAATTCTGGCTGCTTAAGGTTTAATCAGTACTTCCTAGGACTGATATAGAATGCAGAATTAGGAAAAACTAGTATCTGTCTAGAGTTAGAAGTGGTTTTCTCTGTTAATGCCCTTAAAATAGTAAGTGCGTTTCCTCCTTACCTTTAAGCAGATATCCCAGGATAGTTTGCGTGCATTTTACCAGTGTCAAATGGGTGTAATAATAATGACCATATTTAAGTAAATTGGGTATATTTTCTAATTCACTGAAGGTTGTGGAATAAATAATAGTGAGACTTTTACAGAAAATGCATAGAGTAAACAAAGAACAAATAAGTAAATTAAATAAGTCTTCGTAACAAACAGTTTTTTGAATTCTAATAAGTCACAGAATGTTTTTGGATCATAAATATTCTTCCAGGAAAACGTGTCGGGTATTTCCTTATGTTATTTCTCATAGCATGTATGTTGTTTTGTTAATTGTCAGTTGAAAATTTCTTCTGTTTTTATTAAACCAAAGAGAGGAGTTTTGTTCCTTTCTTACTATTCTTTTACTAGCTTTTAATAAGAATACAGTGGTTTAATAAATCAAGAAAATATTTATTCTTCTGAGGTTTAACCTGGGAGTAGGTAGACGTTTCTGAAAAGACTTGATAAGTCAGAGATGTGTAATACATTTCATCCCATTCTAGACGGGTTGATTGGGCAAGTGATATATTCTATGCAAGCTGAAATTAGGCGCCTGTTAGAGTGCAGTAAAGCCAAGGGATGGTACTGGAGACTTCAGTGAGTGGCAGATCATTTAGAGATCTCTCAGTGGATTCAGTTTTTCTTTTTACCTTTGTTTTTCTGTTTCCCTTGCCTTTTGCACAGTCTCTTTACTTTTGGGTTTATCAACAGGCTTTTATCTAACAAGGACCTCATGAAAGGAAAAATGGAAGTGTAACATTAAAAAGTTATTTTGGTTTCGTTAATAGCATTCATCACTCTTCCAAAACCAATATACCAAGGACTTTCTGTAATTCTAAATTCTTGCTCTAAACCTTAGGAGGAAGAAGTCAGAAGTAAGCATCACATGGGATTCTAGAGACTTGGTGTTCCTTGTCTCAAAAGACATCACCTGAAACTCATTGGTGGGAGTATTTCCATTGACCTTGATGGGCTTTAAACAAAAGTGGTGAATGCAGTCTGAGTCAACAGGATTTTGGAAGATAAGCTTTAATAACTCAGATATAGATCTTTCTTCCAAGATGCAAAGGATGCATCAGAGTGAGAAGATTTCTCCAAATATTTAGAAAACCAGAGCATTATTGTTAAGGATTTTTAAAAGTGAATTTTGAAGTCAGGAAATGCCCTTGAGGAAACAAATCCTCCAGAGCTTTTAAACCTGGTATCAGTTCATCAGTAAAGAAGATAGATATTTTTATTTAAAATTGGATGTGAACCGGCAGAATAAATCATTCATAGCACCGGAGGTCAGTGCAGGTTCAGTGTCAGTTCAGTATGCACCTTCATCAAACTATAATTAGAATATAAAGTTATTCCAGAGTACGTTTTTTCCTGGAAAACTTAAAGCAGAAAATTAATGCCAAAATGAGGAATATGAAGATTTCCAGAATCATGTAAAACTAGCAGAATTTCTTGACTGTAACGCTCTGTTTTCATACAGGAATGTTTACAAAATGTTATTCTGCTGAATTTACATGAACATGTATCAGATAGTGTCTTAATGAAGATTTTATTGCTGTAGGGAGAGAATGTAGCCTGTAGTTTCATTTGGAGATACGTGTATATCCTCAGGTCATTAACAGAAGTCTGTTCCCGTTGGTAAAAATTCTGCTAGTTCATGACCAGTTACTGTAATAAACTGCATGCAGTTAGAGATCTAAGAAACAGTTGTGGCTTCTTATACGATTCCCGGTTCAGATCATGAAAATGATTGTATATTTTGATCATATTTACCTATAGTTGAGCAGACATGTCAGTTCTAATCCAGCTTAGCTGGATTGATTTGCAAAAATAAAACAGAAATGGCCTGACACATTGCAGGAGTTTTTGCAAAACTGGTGAATTATGATTGACAATAATCATCGTATCAGAGATTTTAATATCCTTTTTACATTGTTTGGGAATTAATTAGGAAGGGGCTAAATAAATAACATTTGTTGAGGAAATGTTTCAAGATATGAAAAATGTCTTATTTGACATTATTTATGCAACACTTCTCTATTACATCACTCTATGGAGAAGAAAGCAAAATCAGAAGATAAAAAAATTGTTCAGAGGTGTCCAGAATATTAGAATTAGAGTGACTGGAGGGGGTGAAAAGAATAACAGTGGCCAGGAGAGGAGAGAATTGTTTTTCCACCAGTGGCAATGGTAGAGTTCTGCCACACTGCATGGTTTCTATCACACTACGCAGGAGATCGTGCAAGGAGAACTTTTCGTTCTAAATGCAGCTGAATTCTAACATGTGGTTGTGTCAACCATAATAAGTAGGATACATGTTAGAAAGCTCTGGAGCCATAGCAGGGATCCATTCTATGAACCTAAGAGTTAAAAATAGCTCTGCAGAGAAGGATTTAAAGACTGAACGTCATCCTTCTGAGTTCATTCTGATTTGGAGAGTATTACAGATAGATTTGGGCTCTGACGAGCTCGTGTATGAGATTAAAGCTTTAAAGCTTGCTCTCTTTCTCTCTGTCAAAAAAAAAGTGGTTAAGGCAGAATGACTATTTAATAGCATGCTGTCTGCAGTCCCCTCTGTGCCAGATTCTCACAACACGTTTCCCATGTGATCTTCAGTTTTCTTGCAGATGGGCTGTCATGCAAAGGGGGCTCTCATGTATGTAGCATTTCATAAATATCATACATCAAAGAAAAAAGTATAATAGACGTTACTTTGCAGACTGGAGGTTTTCCTTTTTTCCAGAAAGATGTCCACAACTTAATAATTGGTTAATGAATTTTTAGAGAATTGGAGTGAATGTTTTTGAGATTGCTAAGTGGATAAAAATGTATAGCTGGGCAGCCATCATGATATATTTTACCTTCTGAATAGACCTTCTTTTTCAGTATTTGTTTCATTTTGTACAACATGAAGTAAAGGAGCCATAATAAAAATACCTTCTTGATTCATTTACAATACCACTGAAACAAAGCCTAGGTGCAAAGACAAGGTTGTGGGGTGTTCTTCCAAAAGAAAACAGCTTCCCTTGTTAAAGATCATCCTTGACATCCAGGTCAAAATGACATTATTTATGAATTAGCCACACAAACGGTCCTCTTCCTGTGTAACAGCATGACATTTTGCCTGAGGGAAGAGGTTTCAAGAAGTTCAGTGTATTCTTGAAAATCCGCAAGTACATATTGCCTTGTGATAATGCTGCAGATCAGTTTTCAGCTTTGTAGGTTGAATGACAGCTATGTGAAGCCAGTTTGGCAAGTCTTCAAGTGAGCACTCTGTTTGAAAAAAAAAAAAACAAAAACCAACAAAAAAAATAATTTTCCAGTGCTTACTACTACAGGATCCTCAAGATCCAGAAATGCAAATAAGAAAGTAATAAACAGAATAACCAAGCTCATCCCTTGAAAGATTCATCCTTCATCTTCTTGAAAGACTGTAAGCTGTTTTTAGATACTAAGTCTTTAGAGGCCTTTCTGCTTTGTAGAATACAAGCATCTCCTGAAGACATAAAGAAAATTACTTTCATCATACAAAGGATGATAATGCCTCAGTGAAAGAACTGTAGCATTTAAAAGTAGTTGCTGGCTGCACTTAGTAGACCACATGGTGCAAATCATGCTAAAAAGAATTGAGAAACCATTTTCTTCTTTTCTGTTACAAAATTAGAAAAGAAATACTCTTGGTACTGGTAATGGCCAAAATCTGATTAACCCTGGAACATACTTATCTCTTCATAAAATAGCAGGCAGTCGGCATTTTGAGATGTGCGCGAGCATAATGCAGCTTTCAAGTATTTTGACTGCTAATTTCCTCACTTGGCCTCTGAAATTTCTATCCAAAAATACAACCTTGCTCTTGCTGATATAATCCCAGCCATCAGTGTCCATTAAGTGCTATGAAGCCTGCTTCTCTGCTCAGCAGGAACTCAAGCAGTGCATCTTGAACTATTTTTTCCCATCATGTTCCTTTAATCTGTTGTCAGCCCTGGGATCTGACACATGGCAATCATGCTGAAGTTCACTAAAATGATCTCCAAATTAACATAGCTTCCAAAAATCCTACTTACCTTAGTGATACTGATCTTGCTAGTCACGGTAGTTGCTATACATTTGATTATGGAGATCCTACAGGCAGAAGTTTAGTTGCCCAGTTTTCGTATTCATTTTCCTTGTATGCTGACTACTATAAAAAGAAGGCAATGGGAACTGCTGGTGGTCGGCATCCATTAGTGCTTGTTCTCTTGATAGTTACGTTGCTTTTGATTTTTGGACCAGAGACAGTCTTACATCTCGGGCTTTAAAAGCTGAAATATGGAATCTATCCGTTTCTTCAGTTTAGGGGTTTTTTTAAACTATATTATGGTCAATTGCCAAAATCATTCCATATTCAGCAAAGTGTTAGTCGTCCCTTCCCATTCTTTTGACAGTGTGGGTGGAACAAAGTTATAAGGTAGAGTAGCAAGTCTTCGCAAATAACAATTTTGCTGTTTTGAGAAGAGCTAATATTGTTAAGTATTCGTATTTCTTTTACTTATATGTTGCAGCCCTGGTGTGTTTGTTTATTACAACAGAATTAATGCCATATACATGATTACTAGTTTGTCCTTGAAATTAAAGATACAACAGTGCTATAATTTTGTACAGATAATTGGCTGTAGTTCATCAGGAGAGTTCTGAAAAAGTTGACATGTAAGCGTGGGCTGTTCCCTCCCTCACTTTTTGGTTTATGTCTGTACATCAAAATCCAGATGTAACTAACACAGGTAGGCATACCCTGGCTCACTTGACTTTTGTTAACTGGGCTGGTGATATTAAAGATGCATTTGCAGAGGCTGAATATCAAAATACGAGTCTTCTGTTGACCCCAAGAATATTGTCTGATTGCTGCTGTCTGCTGAAGCTCAGGCTGCTATGTCTTTTTATATTTTTAGTATCAGAAAGAGAAAATTATTTCCTGCAAGATCATCTTTGTGGGGACAATTCTGCACTGGGAGGATAGCATACCTTTAATATTCTTTCAGCTAATAAACTAGAACTGTACCTTTTCTTCCTTACTGGAAGAGCTGCTTGTCAAAAAGCAACATAATGATAACTAAAGAGATAACTCTGTGTGTTCATTGTTCTGGCAAGGCCATAAATATTTCAGTGAATTACTGAAATCCGTAATAGAAGAGACCTATTAAATTATACAATGTATATCCTGAACACATCTGTACAGCTCCCCTTTTTAATAGTTTTTGACTAGCAAAAGCAATAAATCTTAAAATCAGTGCTGTATCCTTTAAAGATAAAGAGGTTACGTTTGTCAGTTAAACGTTTTCTGAGACAGTACTTCCATTAGAAAATATTAATTTGGTGAAATTGAAAGTTTCAAAGGAATAATATGTTTTAACAACAAAAAAGAGGTGAGTTTTCCCAAAAGAGAATTTGTCAACTGTTTTATCCAGTGGAAAATTTGAGTTTTACTAGTCCCTGAAGGTTGAAGAAATTTTCCTCAAAGCGAAAATATTTAATGGGAAGGTAATTTCATTCTTGTAGAAAGTAATAATATTAAGTTATTAAAAGAACTTTTTACTGTTGAATCTTTTCTGAGTAGGCATTTTAAAACAAAAAGATAAAGTCCAGAATGACATTGTTGATTTTGGAATATGACCTGGTCATCAGTGGCTCCTTCTGCTTGCAGAATCATGCTGAATTTTGAGCTTGTGGGGACTGCTATCTTTTTCCCCGAGAATATTGTCACTGTAGCCTCATGTAGCATCATGGCATTATACCAAATGGTGTCAACTTCTCAAGAACAATGCTCCAAAATCCATTTTTCCTTACACAGGAGCAGGAGTAGGTGTGCCTGTAGCATGTCTTCCTGGCCTCCACTGAGTTCTGAAGGCAACAAGAGACAAAACCTCTTCCTTATGTAGCCAAAGTATCTCCCAGTTTGTCTTGAATTCATAATTTAGTTACTTTCTTGTTTGCTCGGTCTCATCTTGTAGGGACAACAAAGGGCGAGACAAGATAGAGCAAGCAAGACAGGAGCTTCGTGCTGCTGCTGAATGCATCGCTTGATTTAGTCTCTGTGGGGCAGTGGTTTTCTGGTTTCCAGCTCTACTCAATGGAAAGCTTGGTAGGAACTAGGAGCAGTTGTCTTCCAGTTCAACATGTGCTCTGGATCGTAGGTCCCTGCTATCAACCACACGTTGTGAGTGAGTGACACTAAGCAGAAACAGTGACTACTGCACAAACTGATAGTTTGTCCAAAAATTAAATGTAAGGTAGCAAGAAATTTTCATACTATTTTTTATTAAATTGCAGAGTACCCACATTTCTTTACTGATCTGAAAACTTTGCTAGCACAACAAAGGAATATAGCTTGGGAATTGAAATAAAACTTAGTAATTTTCCTGTTACATCTTCAATGATGTAAACTGAGGATAAACCTTGACTTAATTTTAATTGTTCCAATATGTAACATCAAATACACGAGATAAGAAGTGGATCCCTTTTGCCCTGTAATATAGACATTGTTGAATATTTGCCTCATGCTGAAAATGAGAATGTTTCATTAAAAACTTGATAGCTTATCAGCAACTCTTTAGATACACTGCAAATCAGATGACAATAAGAAACCCGAAGGTGAACAATTTATGTACTTTCAGAAAAATTAGAATTCAAAGTTGCATGACAGGGAAAATGGTTTCTGTAATCCTCAGAAAAAAACCTGAACTTATTTAATACAATTTTACAAGGACACAGTCCAGAATTTAAAAGCTTATTCTACATAACGGTTTACTGCAGCAAGACTTTGAATCTTCTGCACATCATTTGCATTTCCAATTTTGCCTGCATGGTAAATAAGAATGAAGAGTTGTAATTTTGACAGTGTACAAGTACTGTAATTCCAAAAGGAAAATCTATCCAAGAATTTTAAAATGTTTCATTGCAACAGAAAGGAAGCGTTCCACTTGAGAAATGTAATAGTATACAATTTTTAAAATATTTCCAATTTAAATTAAATTAAAATGAGCGTGCATGGATATTAAATAAAAAACGGAGCGGTAGACCTGTGAGACAAGTCCATTCTTCAGTCTGTAAATCTAATATGATCTGCTTTATTTCCATCACTTGCACACCTTGATTAAAATTATTATCCCCATTTTAAGGAGGAATTTGAGCCATGAAGCAGCTGACTCGCTCATTCGGGGCCAGGGGGAAGGCAAGGATTTAACAGAAGTCTCCTGAGTTAAAGAAATGATTTTTTTTTTTTTTTTTTTCCCCCTGACCAGGCGTCATATCAGTATTTCTTCCTGGAGAGTAACCTACTATTGCTAGAATCTATTACAGTATAGATAGTATTCTTCTGCATTCTTAGATAACTGTTAGATTTGTTAGTGATTTATAAAAATTCTTTCTTTCTGTTTTATCATTACTGTATGTTGTATTTGTGCAGTGCATTTTCATTGAACAAGAATGTCAGTTGGTGCCTTGACTGTGGAACAGTGTCAGGTAGCACCTTTACACTGTCTTACCCTCTTAAAGGCTTCGTTAGAAAAGCAGAACGACTAATGAGGAAGCATAGACTTAAGAACAGAGAGAACCAGCATAGGCTCTGGTAAAGGTTTCTGAAAAAGTTTTACTGGTTTTGGTTTCTTGCCTTTTTTTATTGTAATTGCTATATTTTGGTACTGTATGTTTGATGCTATATTTCAGTGTTGTGTACTTGATCTGAATTACATTCTTAATGCATGGTTATCCACATATTTAAAAGTAATTTAGAATTACAGCTGTGGTTTCCAAGCTGTAGTTTGTCAACAGCCACTGAACCACAAAACTCTTATAACTGATTTACAGCTTGTCCACAGAAACATAGCACTTTTACATTCTTTTCAATTCCAATATTTGTTATGATGATCTACGAGAATTTTGGAGGGTGGGTAGCGATGCCTGACTCAAAACAATCTGACACCACTGAGCTATAGCATCATCACTGCTGAAACAGCCATATTTCAGTGTCTACCTGTACTTAAAAGCAGTGCCCATAATAAGGCCAACGAAGCCAAATCAAAGTTGAGTAGTTTATTAGAAAGGCAGCAGACAGCAAAATAACTTTCACAGCTTCACCTTTGGCTGTGTTTTTGTTGTCGGTTTGGTTTGGTTTTAGTATTATTACTGGGGTGTGAGTTCAGGTGCTATCCCACGAGCCTAAAAACAACATACTGTAAAGCCTGTTTCTTTGGCCAGGATTGGTTTGGTTTTACAATAAATACTTGGAAGGAGACAAGCAAAGAGTTGTTTGATACATAATATAATTAAAATATGATATCCTGGGAACACAAGACATAAAAATGTCTTGTAAATGGGAAGCAGAAGAAATGTCTGTGTGTAATGTAAATTATACGAAAGTTTAGAAAACTAGGACTCAGATAGTACTTTGCCATGAGGGAATCAGAAAAGATTTGGCTAGAAAGGACCTCCAGCAATTAGGTAGTGTATCCACCTGCCTCCAGCAACACGAATTGTATCTACATGAATCCAAATGGGTGTTTGTCTAGCATATTCCACAGCTGCTGGAGGCTAACTATTCCCATCCTTAATTATCTCTGCCATTAGAAAGCTTTTCCTTTGGCCTAAATCCTCTTCATTGCACTTTAAGCCCATTACTCCTTATCTTCATCCCTATAGTTATTGAAAACACCCTACTCCCTTCCCTTTTTGTGGCAGCTTTGCACATATTTGAAGACCATATCATGTCTCCACTCTGTTTTCTGTTCCCCAAAATAAACTAAGTGATACCAGTTTGCTCATGTTTTCCTTACAAAGCTTGTCTTCTAGCCATTTCATCACCCTTGCATTTCTCTGAATGCTCTCCAATTCATCAAAATTGTGTTGAGTTCTGTAGTTGAGACCTTCCTGTGGGAGACAAAAATGGAATAAGAAGTTTGTTTGTTTTAATATATATGCACACCAGCTTTTATGCCCCCAAATGCTGTTCCCTTTCCCTGATAGCTTCATGTTACTGATGCGTATGAAGTTTGGGCTTTCCTGTACTTCCAGAGCCTTTTCTGCTGAACCAAAGGCTCGCTAGACATACCCCGCTTGCTTTTGTGCGGCTGATTATTCGCACCTAGGGTAGTGCTTTGCTTTTGTCTTTATTGGGTTACACCCAATTTATTTCAAACATTTGATCCAGTCAGTCAAGCTCTTACAAAATCCTAATCCTGTTTTTCAGTGCCATTTCAAAGAAACGTCCGTTTACAGATGGGTTTTAAATCCTGAATGATCCCTGAACTCTCCTTTCTTGGACTAACCCCACATTTTGTTGAATGTGAGGGAGGAATGACATTGTTTTCAACCTAACCGGTCTTACTTGTGGGTATTGTTACAGGACCTAGAAATTAGACCCCACTTGTTTAATCTGCTGTGCGAGAATCAGAACATTACAACTTGTAATTATGTACAAGCAGAGAAGCTAGATAAAAGGTGACACTAATGAGGATGGAATAATTTTCTAGCCTGATCAAATTAAAAATATATTTCAAGTATCAATTATTAACAAGTTGCTAGCTAATTTATTGGTGACTGAGCATGTATGTTATTCCCAGTGTTTCACAGCAAGGAAAAAGACAATTCAATGTCTAAAGCCTGTGTTTAAGACAGTTCTTTAATGTGACCTAGATTTCAGAACTCTGTTGTTGCTGCTAGAAAAGCAATTTATTCTCTCTCCATTCACTTACTTTTAATGAGAAAAGATGAGTCAGCTTTTGAATAGGCACTGTCTGTACTGACTTTCAAATCAAAACATTTTAATAATGAAAAACAAGTAAGTGATATTATTACACCTTAAAATGCAGATGAGCTAACAAGATTAGTGCAGTCTCGTTAGGTTAATTTCCAGCATCTCTGAAGGAAGACTTCATTAAAGAGCAGGCCTTTAAAAGCCTATGGACTCATTTAGTTCATACTGTCACCCCGCTATGAAAAAATCAATTGACTTTGTGCCTCTTCCCATACAACTTGTACTTGCTCTTGGTAACTATGGAGACTGAAGTCAAAACTCTCCAGAATCAGCAGTTTTACTGGATGGTAAATACTTCCTAAATTGTCTCTCTATTAATTTCTGTTGACATAATGTTTAGAATTTTAGTATATTAATCCTTAATTATAGTATGATGTTTTGACATAAGGGAGGGGGAACCTTCCAAATTTCATAGCCTGGAGATGCAAATTGCTGGGAGTCCGAGGAAATACACGGGTGAGGCAGGAACTGAACCTTGAGGTCTCTGTCCCAGATCGGTCTCAAACTCAAGGCTGCCCTCCCTCTTCTTTTGATTTGCAAGCACAGCTCAGACGTAGTCAGCTGGCTACTGGGGGAGGTGGGTGCCCGATGTCTCGCTGTGGGTATGTATGCGCACACCAGTCAGGGAGCGACTGTCACATCATTTCTGGGACCAAAAAATAAAGTAACTACTACAGTACAGAGCTCAACCAAAGGCGTTGTGCCTACTTGTGTGCAGTTAATGCTGAGTTAATTTTCTGTGGCTACAGAACTACAAGCATCCTGAGAGAGCTGGATTAAAGCTGGCGGGGGGAATGATCAGACCTTTGTTTCGAATGTCAATGTATGCTACAGCTCTCAGGGCTCATCTTGTCTAAGAGGGTTGGTATGCTTTTCTGTCAGTTCCTTCAGTTGTCACATTTTTTTCACTTTTTTTCAGTAGGTAGGAGTGAGAAGCTGAGGGCTAGCAGAGTTACTTAGACATATATGGTGCACAAGTGTGATAATTTAAATGGAAAGAAGTACAGAGAAAGTTGATTGCCAAGAATGATATAGGAAGCTTTTTAAAAGTGTACTTTAAGGAGAATTTGCAAGAGGAAAACATAATTGCTTGGTGCTTATGAAGGAGACCTAAATGAGGTACAAAATGTACGTAAGTCTCATACTAGATCTACTACCTCACACCATAAAGCGTATGTATCATTAACTGGGAGTTCAGGATGGAGATTTTGCCTTGCATTAGTGATTGCTACAGGTATTCTGTTTGAATCCTTTACAGTTAAGGTAAAGTAATGTATGCTAATTTAGGCACGTGGTGGATTTTTTTTCCTTCACATTTATAACAAAAAGGGAAGGTATCTATCCTAGTTTCTAAGAGCTTTTGACGTTATTTTTAAAATATGCTGGCTTTAAAGTCATGTCTTCCTGTAAATAAAAGCCTTCTTTTATTTATGTGTAGCTACAGTGGTTTTTGTCACAGGCTAAAAGGATATCTTGTGTTAATGTATTTTTACAATTCCTGCTTCAAAAGGAAAAAGTATTTCTTTGGACTGTGCTTACTGTGAAACGAACTCAGCAGAGAGTAGTTCTGTGTCTCTCAATTGTAGGTGGCTCATGCCAGCCCCCTGCGCAATTTAATTTCATCATCAGTGCAAAGAAGTAAGATATTACTTAGCAAGAAAGGCATATCATGTAATATTATTGCTTTTTAAATCTCAGACAATTTCTGATCAATTCTAATTTTAGACAGTCATTTTAATTTGTTACCAATGAACGCTTTCTAATTAAACTTATATTTAACAATCACATGCGTCAGTGAGCAATGTGAGATGACAGTGATGGAAGTGGGTGGATAGCACAATAGATGGTGACAAGAGAAGTTGATCCAGTAAGGAAGGGAGGAGACGGATGAATTCCGGAACAGAGAGTAATCAGGGGAGCAAGGGAGGAGGGAAACTGAAGAAAAAATAAATGGTTTAGAGCTGGGCCATACAGGGAAGTATTGCAGGCCATTCCTAATTACCTAGTCCTGGTGGTGCAGAGGCTGGTAGTTCTGGAATAAGAATGTGTTACTCCAGATTCTTTTTGATCAGCTGGAAGTGAATTGTACCAATTCAGAACAAGAATGTTCTCAAGAGAGTATTTACTTCTATGAATTTAACCTTTTTTTAGCTTACATGGCATTTGTGTAGAATTCCTCAGTTATGGACCATTTTATAATAAATAATGTGTTTTCTGTCATCTCTTCAGCAGTTAAAGATTCGTAGGTATAAACAAAATGAATTTCAAATTAGCTTATGCAAATATTCCTCAAAAATTGCTTTGTAAATTGTAGTGTATTGAGTCAGCAATGGAAATAACGTGTTCTTGACCAATCACAAATAGACAGCATGTTAACAGTCAATACTGGAAGACTGTAGAAAGAAGCCTACAATTAATTCCTAGAAAGGCATATTTTTTTCTAAAAGCTGGGTAAGACTGAAAAAATGTAATGGGGAACATGCTTGCCATTTTTAAGACCTTATCAGGGAGCACAACTACCTATATGATCCTAGGGTACTGTCTTTCTCTTGCTGTGTCACTAATTGAGACTCTGTTATTGGAGCCTTTAACATTAAAATAAAACATCTTTGAGTCAGCAAACTAAAGCAGATGGGAGCCACTAGAGGATAAGGAGCACTGGTATGATTTTCTTTTCTTTGCAGCCTTCTCTGTGAAAGAGAGAGATTTCTGCATTCTGCAGATTTTCTGTATTGCCTCCACCTTATCCACAGATTCTCCAGCCACAATAAACAAAAGAATTTCGGGGGGCTGGTCACTGCATTCTCACGTATTTTCACTGGACAGCCAGTAGCATCTTAGCAAGAAGCAGTGTAGGTGAAAAATACAAAAATAATTGTTAGATAATCGGTATGTTTAATGCATTTTAAAAAGCAAATAATATGAGCCAGTAGATTGTGCAAACTTCAACGTTTGGTCAGAATGCGCTAGTCTTAAACTCCTCTCTGCTTTCATTATCCCCTACCTTTGAGGGCTTGTGCTTTCCCGACTTAATGACTAGACAAACGTATTACATTCATGACCAAACCAGCTATGATGTTGAAGGACGTACTGCGTAAGGTGTCCTGGCCTCCTCAGAATCCACTGTTGCACTTCTGACTATCAACTGTGCGGTATGTGAAAAGGCATTGTAAGCCAAATGTGATACACGCTGATTGTATTATAAACATATTGAAATAACAAGCTTGCTTTTCAATGTAAGTTGCTAAATAAGTCCTTTTTTCTGAAAGGTGATTACATTACAAAGATGATAATGATTAGTAGTACCTTGAATTCCTTTCATGTCAGCATTTCAAGGAATGCACGTTTTCTTTGGCTTTTTGGATGCTTAAAGACGTTCCCAGTTTCTACATCTACACCAGTACTTGGTGTAGATGCTCAGATTCTAGCCTGTGACTGTAAGTAATGGCATGAAGCTTCTGTTTTACCTCTGGGCTAAAAGGAGGATTTATCCAAAAGTCAGTGGTTTTTTTGTCAGTTGCTGGTGGCTTATTTACTTTCCCTGTTCTCACAAAAGTCTGTGTCTTCTCCAGTGTGCCTTAGAAGAACAGCTTCTATTTGGTGAAGCAGACAGCTCAGTACTTAATTTGCTGTACTCTTCCCGTTCCCTTTATAAGTCAGAATGCTTTATAGTAATGTTACTGTGAAGTGCGTGCCGCAAGCTCCGGTGACTTCTGCCATTTCTGTATAATTGGTTGTACACATTCGATTGCCATCAACTAAACAGAAGAAAGTATTTTATTGCCCTTGTTAAATGTGTTGTGGTTACGTTGTACTTTCACTACTAACCTCCTGCATGGATAAAAATGAGCATTGGCTAGACTGCTCACTTCTCCTTCTAATAACGGTCTGAATTGCTTGGATCCTACAGTACCTAAACCTTTTATTTGAAAGGAGAATATTAGTCTTTATTTGAAAAATAGGTAGTTTTGGGGTTTTGTCATATTTCCAACATTCAGTTTCTGAAAAGGTACATTTTTGAAGTAATGTTTCAGGAAGATAATTCTTTATCCATCTTGAACACACATAGCAGCAACCTCATTGCTGGGGTGCCTGTAGCTCTCGCTCATTTCTGAAGAACTGAAGTGCAGATGCCGGGCAGAGTTTGTTCTACATTTGGCTTTCCTTATTTGTAAGGTAGGAGAGCAATATGTCTGCAGTCATGTCTGATCACATGCACTGATTGAGGTCCTTCTTATTTCCTTAAATTAGTCAGTTGACTAGTCATTGTTCATATATTACAATTTCAGTTGTATCCATACTGTTTCTAATTAACTGTACCGAGTTATTCACAGACAAGTATTAGAATAGAAGAAAAACATTTACAACAGTTTGTAATTTCAAAATTACCATAAAGATCTTAAAGTTGATTCAATAATCCTTCAGGATGAGAAGCAAACTATTTTATAACTCTCATTCTAAATTGTAACTTGATACGATGTAACTGTTTTAATAAGAGATTAATAAGTTTGCCAACATAGATGGGTCAATATCTTATGATTAATAGGAACTGGGAAAACACAAGGTCATCTTTCACCATGCCCTGAATATCCAAAGTAAGAAAAATACTTTTTCTGAAACATGGTTTCTAGGAACAAGGCTGAAGGGAGACAAGCCAATCTGCCAACCATACTCTAAATTAGTATGAATTTCAGTTGCTAGTATTTCCCAGATGTCTCCACTTGAAAACTACTTATTCCATCTTTGTTTTATTAAATTGCCAACAACGAAAGAAAAAGAACAATTTCTTTAAAATGGAATGTGATATGTGAAAGAAAGGAATGGAATGTCCCCTTAGCAGAGTATTATTCATAAACCGAAACACATTTGTTTGCAGGAGGAGCACTTGAAATGGTCTAAAGTGGCACACAAGCAAATGCCAGAAGTGCATACTCACTTCTGAAAGCTGTTTTTCTGAGCCTGAGTTTTTATACTTCATTCACAAATAAGCAGTAAAATACAGTATATATTATTGACAGCCTCAAAAAATAAAGGGCCATTTTATGCCTGCACCCTGTTGAACAAACTCGGCAAACGAGGCTGGATATTTCTCCACAGATTTTTGCTTTAGCTGTGTCAAATGGCATAACTCACAGAGGAGTTCCTCTGCCCATCTCGCATCATATGATACCTCTAGTCTTATATCTGGGATATTCCCATATTCCAGTAGCACTCGGGAGTCCAGGATCAGATAACTTAGAAATAGTAAGTCAGATCTTCAGCTCTCCATCCTTTTTGCATTGCCTAGGTAGCTCAAAGAGAAGAGCCAAAGGCATTTGGGATCTTAACCAACGAATTTTGCATTGTTATTGAGGCCACCTGAGGAAGGTTTAAGGTGTTGATAAGAGCTGAACTGGTGGATATTGAAGAGAGCTCAGAATTCAAAAACTCATTCATCAAGCAATGGAGGAAACTGTTTATAAGGTCCTTTAGCAAATCTTTTCTATCAGAAATACTTTTAACAGGTAATTCCTATTTCTGGAAAAACTTCCTAATTTTGGAGAATCTTAATAGTAAATGTAAATAAGTCATTAGGAGGTAAATAAGGGGTAGTTCTGAGCTAGATCATGCTCTCTTACTTAAAAAAAAAAAAGTGTAACTGGAAAAGTCAAGCTAGGTAAAAAAATATGTAAAAAGACATCATTATTTCTGTTGTTGGTCAAAGATGTGTTCATTGTGAAACTGAATACTTATACTATGTGGCTTTTGAATTCCAGATCGATATTACATCCCTTAAGCTTGATACTTCATATTAATTCCAGACGAGGTGGTTTAATGATAGAGCCACGAGATTGTTTAGCCCTGCCAGGAAAGGAGTTGTAGCCAGACATCCTCTTCATGGTGGATGACAAAGCTGTGAACGCTGCTGGAAAGAAGTTTATGCTTCACAGAAGAGTTTTGAGGGTGAGCTTACCACCTCTGGTAGGCAGCTATCCCTAAGCAGTCCTTTCAAATTCATCAGTCATGTTTGTGTGACTGCGTATATTGGAAGCAGGTTCTAAAGTCTGCCCTTAAGGCCAAAATAAAGCACTTGAGGACATACTTATCTTTAAGCATCTAAATAGTCCCACTTTGGCCAAATCTAGATGAAATCCTAGTGAACAGTAAATTTTTGAACAATCCTTGTTATAGTCTCTCAATCTCTCATTTCCTTTGAGTAATTTTGTCAGAAAATAGGAAAAATAAAACATTTTGGACTGCAGTGTTTAGATGTTAGGGAAATAACTGTCAGTTTTGAGTCAACTGAATATTCATGCTATGGTACCTGCTTTTATTAGTTTCGTCTGCTGACCTCCACATTTGTTTTTCTTTAGTATTTTTTAACTAACCTATTGGGGAAAAAAAACCCAACTACGTTACTGCGCAGTTTCTAGGTTTGATAACTGCCCAGTAAAATGATGCTTTTTCCTAATTTCTGTATTTTCCTTCTTCCTTCGGGGACATAGCTTGATTGACCATGCTACGTGCAGCTTTTATTGCAGGAAGGCTGTACTGAAGCATGGCATGGGATGTGGTTTAGAGGTGGACCTGGCAGCTAGGGTAACGATTGGACTCGATGATCTCGGAGGTCTTCTCCAACCTTAATGATTCTACAAGGGACAGTGCACGCGTTCTGTCTTGGAAACAATGGGCAAAATCTTCGACATCTGTTGCTTCATACAAATTTATAATTTGGGCTGATGTTTATCTTTCTACCTACTGCAACTAACCAAGTATCAGTGCTGGTGCCTTTTCTTCATCCTTTTAACCCAAGGAAGTGATAAAGACCAATGAAATCCACGCTTTATGAAGTACCAGGAAAATTTTGTTTGCTCTAGGGTTTCACTCCCTTTCTGCTTTATATAATGTTAACTTTCCAACAGTGGTTATCACAGCAGGCATCTTGCAGCTGAGGAGGCAAGCAGTCACCAGGGATTCTGCCTTGCTGCTCGGTGACCAGCTGCAACACTACTGGTACACTTGCAACAGCAAGTGGTTTGTTGTTTTTCACATAGAATTCTAGAAATCTCCTTTGCATTAACCCTAATTAAAGGCATATACTCAGAACAAAATAATGGTAGGTTATAATGTATTTTGGCTAACATGCACTCTCTCGGGAGACTGTTTATTCTATTTGGGCAAAAGGTGCTTTGGACCGTATCCATTTCTTTTGCCTGTGTAATTACTTTTGCAGTTTTACCTTTTCTTTACCTTGCAAAAGATAAATAATCACAAATATTTGAATAGCAAGAAGCTCTGTATTTTCTGCTGCAAAGAAATTATTTTTAAATATTGTAAATCTGTAATTTTTTAAGATGATATATGCAGACAACTGCAACCAAGATGTATTATTTATGAAGTTTCATCAAAGACACTAGCAATTCACAGAAGAAATGATAAATATGTAGGAAACCTAAGACTGACGGAGTTTATATAGGCTAAATCCTGTATCCTTCAGACTATATTTCTGACTGTTTGAACTCCTTTACCTCCCATTTACTCCAGGTGAGAGCTTAGAAGTGTTTCAAAGCAAGTCCTAGGACAGGCAACAAATCTGACCCTGGAGGGTGTGAAAAAATAGAGCACTAGGAAGTAGATCAACTTATGAATGATTCATGGGCAAAGTGAGCTTGAAGGAAGGGAAGAGGATGTCTAGGGAAATACGATGCAAAACATGAGAGCCTCCTGGCTACCATGGGAAATACCAAGAAACACAAGTACAAATCTAACAGTGAAGGAATGGAGTAAAGGGAACAGCAGTGAAAAACTAGTGGAGAAAGAGTAAAAATGTGGAAAATAAAGGCAGTAAAAAAACCTACAGATGTAGGTGGAACTTCTGAAGCATATAAAGAGTGGATAGGATATACAGTCTAATGCATATAAAGTCAAAAAGGCAAATAAAGCTGTGGAGAATCTCCAGAGTTTCATTTATGGGTGACGAATATATTCAGTCTTTTTGAAAAGCACAGTCTTCGTGGTTAAGAAAAGAACACAGAGTATCAGTTGTTATTGCTACCTACGTACCGTTCTTCATCTAGATGAAAAAAAAGACATAATTTTAATCAAATTACTAGTGAAAAAAGTGTAATTATCACTAATGAATGAAACAGGTGATGTAGGGGGATCCATGTGAGCACAGAGCAGATGCTGAGGTTTTATTCATAAGCGAGCAAATCCAGTGTCGTTTGTTTTGGATATGCATGTTGCATGCAGGAATGAGGAAAGGCCAGGGCAGATGAAAGCAACTGAAGGATGAATCCTATTGCCCTTTATATCATTAGAAAATACCCATGTGGAGTAAAGGTCCCATCTTTTCTGGGAGAGGAAGGAAGAACTAGTGATCATGTCTAGCATATTTATAACTTAAAACATCCTTTTCCTTCATTCATAGGAGTCAGAGCCTGAACTCTTATGCAGCAACTACCTTGCATTTAAAGGGAAGTAGCTGTGGGTTATTCTCTCTCAAAGGTAGTAGGTGGCATGTTTTGAGGAACAGATTGTATAGATGTATGCTAAACTGAAAATGGAAGAAGCCTGAGATAAGTGACTAATATAGGGTAAAAGCGAAAGGAAAAAAATCAATCCAATGTGGTTTTTGCTTTTCAAGCTGTACTAAACAGTAATGGCGCTGTTCTGTAATTACCAATTCTTAAGCTCCTGCATTCTGGAGTTTCGGTAGTCTTACTTGTTGCTCTTCACTTGGTGCCTACAGGTATAATTACTTCTCAGATGGTTTGTACTTGCTTCACTGTGCCAAGTCATGATTCAGTAGCTGTAAAGAACTCCATTTATCTTTGAGAACTGAAGTTATCCCTTTCCAGATTTTTAAGAAGTAAGGACCACACTAGAGACAAAGGTGTGATGATGGAAGAAAAGAAAATGAGCCTTTTAAGAAAGAAATTCCAAAAAAAAAAAAATCTATGTGTGCACTTAGGGCATGCCTTGGTATGAAGCAGCTTTCAAAGATCATATGGTGTGTGCAGTCCAGCATATTTTCCAAATAAAAGTTTTAAATCTAAAGCAGGCTCACAGATGGTTCTAATGAGCTGGTCTTTGAGATATACTGTGACTTGAACAAAAATAGTTTTAACTCCTAAGACACTAACATTTCGAGATGAATTTCAAGCTAAAGCACTTGCAGAACAATTTTCCATGCATATTTTAATTTTATATATATATTTCTAGTCTCTAAAAAAGGGAGGTTTTTCAAGACCTTGTACTTTCCTTTATATACGTTACAGTACAGTATCACAAAAGCATGCATCGGGAGCATTTTTACACATAGGCTGATGCTTCTTTCTCCAGCGCTCTTCAAACTCTACATTTGGTTTTGAACGAATAGTAATAAAAAAGGTAAAGGTTTCCTATGAAAATTTAATTTTTAAAGTGATAGAGTATACTGTCCTACTAACAGTATTACTCATCATTCTCATCATTCTCATCATCCAAGACAGGACTTTCAAACTAAGAACAAAATCCAAGATTGAGTTTTTAAGATTAGCATGACTGATAATTACAAAAGGGGAAAAGAGAGCACAGTTTCTTAGTGCATGAAAAAATGGCACCCTTTCAGAATTATTTATTTTAATTTATGCTAAACTTTTCAGTATGAAATACTTTTACTCCCAGAAACATTGCTGTAAATCAGAAAATTAAGCAATTTATTTAGTAAATTAACCTTTGTCAGGATAGTAGACATAGGTAAGTGTACATACAAATATGTGTACATATTTTATCTGAATCTGTCTCTAAGTGTCTTGGCGTTTGTGTCTAAATTCCCAAAGAATTATGTATAAACAAAAAAGCTGGTGATAAACCAAACAGCAGAGGATTTCATTCTGCCCAGACTTCTACCTTATATAGTTATTAGCATCTGTATGTAATAGCTGTAAAAAACAGACCTCAGCAGACCACAGGCACAGGGATTTTTTTGGTCACTTCGTCTAGGTGTAAATGACAACAAAAAGTTCAAAAGGAGTTAACTGCTGCACTCTAATTTGACCAGACTCAGCTTCTACAAAAGAAATGGTAGTAATAAAGATATCAAATGGTTTATAGCTTTGTAGCACAGCAAATATTTATTAAATTGTATTGTTTATATTATTATCTTGCAAAAGTAGCAAGAATTCATTTATGATCTTTTTATGACATGGTTTGAAATTAGAGCATTCTATCTTACACCATTTCAAAACAATGTGCTTTGGTTCACCTGAGCTTTGAGAGACATCTTTCTTCATTTCGTCTTAGGTCTGCCTTATGGATGGGAAGAAGCTTACACAGCAGATGGAATCAAATACTTTATCAAGTGAGTAGTTCTGGGGGAAAGTGGGTCAGAGTTGAAATAAGCACATCAAACTAAACACATTTTTAAACCTAGAATTAATGGAAAAATGAGTAAAATAACAAAAGCTGTCGTGTTTTATATACATCTTTATTACGAGCATCACTTGTTCTTTTCTGGGTTTTGTGACTTCACTGTCCCGAGGGTCCTAGCGGGCTTAGTCACAAATCCAACTGAAATTCAGTGAGAACTGTGTCTCTCAACCCTTCAGATGTCTTTGAAAACCCTAGTCTACAACGCTGAGAACTTCCCCAGTTATGTGTTTGACCCTATAATGGACGCAGGAGATAAGGGAAAAAAAAAGTCTCATCCCCTAAATAGTTTACAAGTATAAACACCTGTTTTAAAAAATGCCCTTATATTTTGGGGAAGTGGAAGAATTCTTAGAATTCTTTTAGATTTTTCGAAGGTAGTGCTCTGGTTTCACCTGAATCTGAAGTTACTCATGGGGTTTTTTTGACGTCATAACCTGCTCCCTTGTGCGGGAATAAGTTGTTCTGTTGCTGCAAGAGGGTGAAAGAACAGGACTGAAAGCATTTAGTTATATTTACAAAATGATCAAGAGATGTCCAGCTGCCATACCATTCATTTAGAAGAAAAGGCATTATACTCTAGACTTTACACTTAAGATGCTAAATGGCGGCTTATTAACTTGAGTATCACAGAATATTGACATTTCACGGTATCCCTGGCTGCAGGTTAAGCAACTTTTATTCCATTGATAATGCCACTGAAGCTGCACCAGGTGCAAAAGCCGCCTCTCATATTCTCCATATGTTCTGCATGTATACTATTTTTCGTTCTTGATTTCTACCCTATGAAAATTATAGCTACGGTTTCCGTAGGGTTTGCTTTCTACATTTTCAAGGGGTTGCCAAAGATAAAGCCATACTGTTCATAGCTGGCTTATTAGAAATACTTATATTAACTAATAGTGAATTTCACTAGCAGGTGTTCACCTCCACAAAAAAATTGCAGAAAAATATGTCTGTATCAGGAGTTACCTGTGATTTTTTTAGAAGATATTGCGAACAAATTAATTTTTCAAAATTGTCCAGAGACTAGAGGAAAGGTGACATTGGTAAGATGTTACAATAAGACGGTGTCTAAAGCATAAAGAAAGCCTCTACAAAAGCTTTAAAAGCAGTAATCATTTGAAGATGTGATCATCTGGGGGGGTGGAAACAAAAGCATTAAGCTTTGGCCTTTGTTATTTGCTTTTTGGCTTTCCTTAACTATAATATTTCCTTAGTGATCATTTTTCTGAAAGACTAGAAGAAAAAATGCAGTGCAAATTCATTATTTACAAAAAATAATAATAATAAAAAAGTATTATTTTTTTAACCAAATCCAAAGCATGGTTTATAGCCTGCTAATAGCTTGCAGGTAGAGAATTGAAAGCTTCTTTACAAAGACCTACTTGAGAAAAGCTATAGGAGTTTGTTGTATACTATAGGAAAGATTTTTTTTCAATTGTGTTCTCTGATTCTAGAGGAAAAATGCATGAAAAAGAAGTAGGTCGTGTTGTATGTCCCAGAAGCTTCAGGAGGTGAACTGGAGAGTATGCTGTTGGTTTTCTCCCAGAATATAGTGAAAATTAATTCATATAATATTTGTATTAGTCCTCTAAAAGATTGAAACAATTGGTGAAAAATACAATGCCTCTCCATTCCATGTGTATCATGAATCACTGTTTAATTAATACCTAGTTATTCTAGCTGCTGAAATTTGCATATTGTTTAATTCTTAGAGATACCAGGAAGACGCTATTTTGCAGGTGGACTTCCACAGTCTTCTAAAAGACAGGAAGGGCAGCAAAGAAATCTTTGCAGTGAGATAAAATTACTTTTATCCCAAACTCTTCCAAAAGTCACGTAAATAACATTGAAGTTTATGTATTAGCTAGCCAAGAAAAGCAGGGACTTTTTTTTGTTGTTTTTTCAAACATACTGCTCTGTTGTCCTTGACTCACCCCGTGGTGCCTCGAGCTAGATGTATTAAAGCAGACATGTTTTTTTCTGCAGCGGTTTCCAAACACACCGTATATGATACTGCATTCCAGCTCTAATCAAAGGGCGGCTTTTATTTTCAGGTAGATGCAGGTTACTACATGGGATTTACACCAAAAAAAAATTGTAGAAAAATAACTTAGGAGATGCAAGTGAATTAAAAGCAAATTTCATAGCAATGGAAGAGCAACTATTAAAATAGAGCACTGTTGCCTTGGTCTCCATCTGTTGATACAGGGAGCCATTATAGGACAGTTGGAAAGTTAAGGTGGATGCTGGATTCTGTTCTGGGTCAAACACTTGCAATGCTCTAGGTTGATACCTGCCTAATTGGAAGCTGAGCTTGAAGATATTATTATCTAGCAATAATAGCAAATAAAATTTAGCAGAACAGAAGAAATCTCACATTCTTGAAACATTTTCCCCCTCTTTTTTTTTTTTTTCTGGTTTTGTTACTGTGCTTCTCATACAAATAGTTATCTTGATGACTCAGCAGAAAGCTAGATTTGCTGAATACGCACAAGAAATTTCTTTCAAGTTCTGCATTTGGATGCTGACCTATTGCAGATGTGACAGAAGATGCATATTAGCAACAGTGGAAGCTCAGCTAGTCTAGGTGGTGGAAGCCTGATTTGCATAAGGCATCGGATGTTTTGCATGTTATCCTCACTTGCTGAAACTACAGATTTGAATCGAGTAGTTCACATGAAAAACCTTTTCCAGGAATTTTTGCCTATCTGATCTTTGGCTGTTTATGACTCATGAATGTTCTCCCCTACTCTTAGTGTGCTCCTAGCGTTACAAGTGATAGTGCCCCAGGTTCTCCCTTGTTGTTACCGTCTGTAATCTGTCCTATAAAGTTCTGCTTGTCAGTCTTTACGCGGCAGGCAAGGAAAATCTATCTATTTTAATCGCAGAGAAGGGTGTGAAATCACCCTTCATGACCACTGGCTAAAAACTTTTATTCTTATGCACGGAGCCGCCACACTGAAGCGGTGTGAAGAGCTCTTAATGCAGTTCATTAGAATGCAATTAACTGAGCATTGCAATCAGACATCATGGTACTTAATACTCCTTTTAACTATTTCCTTATTTTGCTTTCATCATTTCTTCCAAATGCCTTACAGAGTATAAGCCAGGCTTTTTGCATGCTTGAAAATTGATACCTCTTACTACACTTTGTAATGGGTATGAAGTCAGTCTGAGAGAGTTAACTATTTAGAGCAAGGAGCAGGGGTTGCATAAGTCCCTTGTTTCTAGAAGTCCCTTGTTTCTAACGTTGAAGGGTAGAGATTTCATGATGAAAATTCTACCCAACGCTGAAAATACCTTTTTCTAGGAGGAACTTAGCTTGAGGTGCATCTTAGCAGCTGATCCTTTTCAGTAGGATTTAATCTAATTGTTTAAATGGGGATCAGCAGAATAGTTGATACTTTACAGCCCTGGTACTAATACTGTAACCTTCTTGTTCTCTCTGGCTGTGAATTTCAATCCTTTCATTCTTTGGTGTTTAGAACAGCCAAGGCCATGAGGGGCTTAAGAGTATTTCAACAGTAGCCCACTTCCACGTCTACAAACAGACAGAAAAACATGTTATAATTCCTGAAGCGTAGCCACAATTAAACTGATCTTATATGTGAATTGTCAGTTGTCTTAATATGCAGTTAGGCTGTGAGGCTATATAGAAGCTGCAATGGCTCTGTTTAAATCCACGACAGTTTTACAATATGCTAAGGACAATCAAATATTATTTTAATTACTGGTTGCCTTCAGTTCCAATGTGCTTTATTGGGCCATCAAGTAGCTAAGTCCATAAATCTATATGTTATAAATCTAATGCAGTAAACACCCCGGAATGGAATCTTAATAGCACATAAGCTTGAGACAGCTTGCTGTGAAATTTCCATAAATATCTCTGAAGGGGGTGTAGCAATATGAAGTGCATGAGAAATCAGAGTTTAAAAGAAGCAAACCAGCTGGCTTGTGTTACACACTAAAGTGAAACCCACTTATGTGAATAACTGACATGAATAAAACATTTACATGGCTGTATTCCTAAGAGGCTGAACAGCTCACTGTACCTACCGCGGAAAGCTGTATCTTGTCGATGAATACTCACCTTAAGTCAATTTTTGAAATCACCTCTTTTATTCAGGAAATCATTTCAGTCTCTCAGTAAATTATTTTCAATCAACCAGGTTGCTAAGATCAGTCATAAAGTACTGGTAAGTGTGAGAAAACTACCTTTTTAGACTGACGTGATATCTGTGCTAGGCATTAAGGTCATGTGTACAGGTTTACCATGAAATAGCAAACTAATGTAAGCCTCTCTGAGTTACATCTCAGTATGCATTGGAAAAAAAGCCAGTTCAAGTGTCTGACTAATATAATATAAAATAACAGTTATCAGAAGAACAAAAATTACACCAGGAGACTAAAAGGGAGGGATCAGCTTCATTGCTAGTATAGCTGTGCTTTTCCCCTGCTGGAGAGTAAAGGTTGAATTTGGCCCCGGATATGTTTTAGGATAACCTGGTGTACTTTGAAGTAATGGAGAGCACTATTTTATTTTGCATGTAGCAATAAAATCAGTCATTCATACATAGCACCAGATTCATGGCCCATCGATTAATGCGTAATAGAAACACATTACTGGTGCCTGTTTCCTCACCAGTTGACATTTGGTATTTCTGTCACTGTTTATATTAGCCAGTTTGGTTAAGAAGAGTTGAGATTCTGACCTCCTTTGCTCGGAGTGATAATTCAATGTAGCCTAATGGGGTTTTCAGCAGACCATTGCAATTCCAAAATCATAGAATAAAATCATAGAAAAGTCTAGATTGGAAGGGATGTCTGGAGGTCATCTCGTTTAATCTTCTGTTGAAAAGTAAGTTATCCAGAGCCCTGTCAACCAAGTTTTGAATGTTTCCAGTGAGAGAGATTCCACCACCCAGCTGGGCACCCTATTCCAGCGTTTAGTTGTTCTCACAGTGAAGAATATTTTCTTAACGTAGACGGAATTTCCCCTGAAGCAACTTGTGCCCATCGTTTCTTGTCTGTCGCCACACGTTTGAGAGAAGAGTGCCTCCATTTTCTTTATAACTACCTCTTGGGTATTGGAAGACTTTGATTAGACACCCACACCCCACCCCCTGAGCTTTCCCTTCTCTAGCCTGAACAAACCCAACTCCTTCACCATTTCTTCACGTGCCAAGTTCTCCAGCCCTCTAATCACCTTGGTGACGCTCCACTGGATCCTCTCCAATTTTTCCAATGTCTGTCTTGAACTTGGAGGACCAGTGTATTGAAGAAGCCCCACATAACAAGGTAAAAAAGTTAGATATTAATTAATTTTACTTAGTAGATGAGTAACATGGCTGTTCTTCCGTTAAGAGAAATGCAATTACCGATGTTCTAGTATAAATTCATGTCCCAAACAGACATTTTATCTGTAAAACCCCGAAACGCAAAGGGGCTAGTAAGCCCTCATAAAGTATCATCTACATCCAGATGTGTATTTATGCAGTTACCAGTCAGCTGGGAGGCATTAGGATGGGAAAAGTTTTGTAAGTAAGAGAAGGTTCCTCTTGTTCACTTTTAAAGCTAATCATGTGGCTGGTTTTGCCCAGGCTTAGTTCAGGTGTAACGTTGAATGGGTTTACTAAGTGGTGTAACCGCTATTAGAACAAAATTTCACTTTTGTTGTCTGCTCCGGCATTAAAGTCCTCATGAAGCCACAGCACTGCGGCAGTGCAAACAGAAAGCGTGTTCTGTCACTGAATGGATTTTGTGAATTAGTAACTTCTGGGTTTGATTTTTAAATAGGAGGAAGAGTCTATGCATAACTTTGCTCTCCCAGTGAAGTATCATATATGCTAATTAACTAACGGTTATACACCGGTGGTTTAGAATCACACAGGAACAGCATAAAAAAGCATAGCTGGGACACTAATTTTTTCCCAGAAAACCCATTATAGTTAATCTCTTCCATCCTCCCACTATGTTCACCTTTAACATATGGCAGCTCTGTATCATGAGACTGGCACCTAAAATTAGGTAGGGCCTTGCTATTCTCCCTCCCACTCCCACCCACTCCTTGCATATGTATACAGTTTGTAAGGACCAGCTGTGAATTTTGCCCCTGTAAACACTGTTTTTTCTAGCTTTTTAATAGGACTAGGTTCCAACTATTCCACATTAACTGTTATTTTCCTCAAGAACATTTGTCTTAAATTAAATTTTCCTGAAAGACAAGAAAAAGTTCCCAGATACTTCAATATTTTGGGATCTTTTCCCTTAGATGTATTAGGGTCTGTGATGTTTTCTATCTTATACCACAGGGGAAACAGTAATATTTGATTTAGGGTTATCTTTCAGCAGTTTTATCTAAAAATCAAAAGTTTCACATGGAAGCATTGTCTGCTTCACTGTGACAAAGTAGGCAATGGAAGTGCTCTGATAGCATACCAGTACAACTGAGAACAGAATTTGGTTCATGTTAAGTAGGAGCCTACAGTCAATACTTGTAAAATACAATTAATAAAAACCACACATGATGTGTTTGGTAGCTTTTGAAATCATACCTAACAAATCAGGCTTCCACTTGAAAAGCCAAGACATCATACTTATATATCTTATAATATTCTATTTTGTTTGGTTTTGCTTGGGAAGGAGGCATCGTTAATTTTACTGAAAGCTGAGCATTCGCAGAAACTGTTTATGATTTTATGACTGAACTAAGAATAGCAAAGCATGTGTGATAGATGAAGAACTTCTGTAGTATAAACATTGATGTTTTATAGCACTAGAGCTAAAGGTATCATCATAAGAGGAAAATAAATCACAGCTGATTTTCCTTACTGCATGCTAAATTGAAAAAACAAAGCTGTTCCTTTGATAGGTGCACTCGACACATTTCTACTGCATTATAAAGGAAGGACTCAAAACCCAACATGCTGAGGTGCGTTCAGCTTCGCCTCTGCTGTCCCATTCCAGTACATACTAGCGTGTTACAACGTACTAGTTATCTGCAGGTTATCTAAGTAGTGGTTGGAGTGGCCCTTCCTAGAAGAAATCAAGTTCAATGAAGTTCAAATCATAGCAGAGCTGATCTAGAAGTAAACGTCTGTATGTTTGTTTCAGTGAGTTCAGAGCAGCAAACTAAGAAAAACCGTGATCTGCCGTACTGAACATGCAATCGAAATTCCCCCGGATTGAATCCAGTACCAGCTCTGCTCCCAGCTCCCTGTATAGCGGTAGGCAAGCTAGTTGCACCAACATTATCAGTTATCAAAATCATCGTTGTAGGTGTCCCCATCTTAATAACTTTTATGTTTTGTGAGTAGGAATGGGTATTTTGAGGCGTGGAGTGCCCTCTGTTTTCATTGAGTTCAAAGAAAGATGCAGTTACTTTGCATCTCTTAAAATGGGACCTTGCCTATTTTACATGTCACTCAAAAATAGAGGTTGCTTTCGAAAATGTTTCCTGTTACCTGTCATCCTCAAGTCCTCCTATCTGAAAATAGAGGAAAGAATGGTTATATAGTTACAGAAAGTTGCAAATATTTAAATAAAACTGGCGGAGCACTAAACAAGTGGTACTTTTTAATGTATAACGATCCAAAGCTCTCTGCATCCATCAGCTCAACGCCAGTTCGAACACTTTCAGATGTCACCATATGAATTTGGGTAATCCTGACCTTTTTCTCTGATTTTTGGATAACCAACTTGAGACAACTCAGAGAACTTTTATTTTCACAGTGTGTTAGTGCCTGCCATCTGAAGTACACCACTCTTTGCTGTGTCTCAAGTTGGTCACTAGGAATAAATATAGCCAGAAGTAACAGTCCTCTTTCTTTGAAAATCATGCCCCTTGGTTGTTCTTTGTTCACAGTCACTGATGAATGAAGAAAGACTTCTTATAAAAAGACACAGCAATGATTTAGTGTAAGATATTTTGCTAACTAAAAATTCTTGAAGACTTACAGATAGCCGGGATAAGATGAAAATTAAAAATAATTTCTAAGGTTTAGAAGTGGTTTATTGCCAGGTACTTGGGTTGTAGGGAATTCAGTTTCTCTGATTTTTCACTGAAATAATTTTGCATGACTATAAGGAAAATAACCTCAGATGTAAAACTAGGAAACTTGGCACTGGATTTTATGATAACATGAGCTTGTAATACAAGAATGTTAAGACCTTAAGCTGCTTTTGGTTGGGCAATTTTTTTTCCTGAGAGGTTGTTTGTTTTTTAATAGCAAGAACCAAAATGGAGAAACATTCTTTCAGCTTCCACAGATAACTGCACGCTCTGTCCAGGTTCTGGCCTATCATGTAAGGCAGCTGTTAAAATTTCTTCCGTGAGAAAATACATGAAGCTGAAATTATTTTTTGCTCTAGACCTACAAATCCTACTGAAATCAGTGTGCTGATTTTTGCTACCTCCGCTGGGTAGTTTTCACCGATGTGATCAAAGGTGTAATTCTCTCCTATCTAGTTACTTCTGTGAGTAGGAACGGAAATGTGAAAGTTCAGACTCCTACTAAATTTTCCTGTTAGGGCAGGATTTGGCACTTGTGGAATAAGTAAGTCACGTACACCAGCAGTTCTGAGAGCTCCCTGGGGTTTGGGAGAGCCATCAGAAGGAGAACAATGCAGAGCAAGGTTTTCTCAGTCTGTGTTTCATCTGAAGCATGGGCCTAAGCCATCGCTTAGGCTTCAGTTCCTTGTAGTACACATGTAGTTTCAACATAAGCCTTGAGCATGCTCCAGGCTGTGGTAGAAAAAAAACTTACGTGATCTTGGCCTAAGTCTGCAACATCTATCTTATCAAGGTAGCAGGCCTGTGAGGATAAGACAGGATTGATATAAAGGGAGCAAACTGGTTGCACAATTCTTCACAAAACTAACACTGCTGATCTTTATGTTCTGGTGCATCTGCAAAGAAACTGCACCAGAATTTTTATGATGTTCACTTAGAGACACAGGATTATGAGTAACTGCATATATTAAAACAGCACTGTAATAGCAGTTGGCTAATACTGGGCTGAGACAGATTTCAGGTAGTGCTTTAAAACTGAAAAGTTTGCATATCCTGTCACTCAAACCTTTGGGCTTATTCAGCCTTGGCTCAGATCCTACTGTTATTACTGGTTTTGTTTTAGATTGGACCATTTGTTTATTGTTGACAATTTTTAATGATATAGCACACGATTTGGCTATCTAAATCTTCTTCCTAGTGATAACTGCCTTCTGAAATTGCTCACAGATTTTCCTTAGTAGACAAGTGTTTAATCGGTTTAATCAAGGAATAAATAGCAAGACTGTCTTCTGGGGTTTCACTTTATATCCCTCAATCTTTAATTAATACTCAAGCAAAATCTGCGATCCCTGAGGGAAAGACAAGAAACATTTATGTCGCCTGAGGACACAGTTCCATGAGGTGACACATGCTCTCAATCTTATTACAGCCAATAAATGTTAAGGTCACTGCCATCTTCCAGGACCTGCCCAGCATCTCCTGGGGTACTAGGATATGCTGTATGTTCCTTTTGAAACGTTGTCTTGAAAGAGCGTCCAGTCTTAAACCAATTTTAACAAAAAGGGGAAAGAAAAAGGAACATTTCATTTCAAATAATCAGATTTTGATAAATACAATATAAAACCCCTTCCCAAACTGCCTATAGGTTCCATGTCTGGAAACTGTCTTCCCCAGATGCTCTCAGAATTGATTGATTATATTTGCATCAACGTCACTCAGTTGTTTTATTTTGTTCTAATTGCTCATCTACTAAATTAAAATCCTTTAGTTACAGTTCAGTGTAAGTTATTCCTTGCAGATCCTCCCAGTATTTGCTCTTGAAAATAGCAAGAGTTTTCAGTTGCTTGCCTTGGTATCCCCTTACAGCAGTTAACATTTGCTTTCCAACCACTGGCATCTTCCAAGGGGATACCAAACATGGCTGATATCACGGCTGGGTCTGCAGGTGTGTGCTGCCTCTCAGAGCTTATTTCATGATAAACATTGGCACTGGAGAAACAAAAAATTAATAACAAGTTTAAATTCATAAGGGACAACAGCAAAGTGTTAAAAGCACTGGCTCTTGAAAGCTGAGAAATAGCTCTGCTCTGAAAAATCATACAATCCTAAATAAACTTAGGAACGCAGTCACAAAACGTGTCAGGTGCAGCACCAGTGACTACACATCATAGTCAGTCTGCTTGTGCAGATTGTAAAGCGATTTAGAAATACCATCAGGTAGAGATTTGAGGGCAACAGAATTAGCACACTTCCAGCATTTAGACCATTCTGTGTACCAAATCTCGCTGTATTTATCTAAACCCCACAGTCATGGGAGGGGGCTGGGCGATAACTAAAATGTCTGTGATTGCCATGACCCTCTGGTCTGCCTGCAGGAGTGGCAGCTCCCTGGTACTCCCTTAGATACTCCATTGCCACCTGCTGGCATGAGGAAGGGTGATTCTGTCTCACCCTTCCAAGACGTGAAGGTCTTCAAGGTGCCTGGTGCAAGCTAGGACTACTCCATGTTTGTACAGGGTCTGTTTTGGACGGTACATTTTCTTATTGTGCAGTGTTTCAGAAGGTGCATGAGGAACGTTGACCATGGCCCAAGAGACTTGCATTAGCAAGTTAGAGAGTGTAAGTAAAATAGGGATGAAAGAGCTGGGTACCTTCTCAAAGGTGCAAGATTTGGGACAGCGGCTTTTAAAGAGAAAAAGGTGTCCTTGCAAAGCAAAAGGCTATTCTCAGCACAAGGCGAACAGAAACAGAAAGGCCCAGCAACAAAAGACAAAGGCAGTAATTAAACCTTGCAAAACTGTGTGTAGACCAGCAAAGAGCTAGACAGACAGATTCTGTGCAAGAGCAAGCAGGGAAGATGGTCTAACCTCTAGATGAAGGATTAAGTTTCAAGATCTTCATTCAGTGGTTTTGTTCTTTATGTTCCTGTTGCTCTGGCCCTCGTTAGCCTGCAAACCACCACTGCATGGGGGCTGCATACTAGTGAGTAACACAGGACCGCGTAGTCCCCCACAGAGCTAGTCATCTAGCAGATGGCATATACTCCCTCCACAGTAACTTCAGAACTTCCCACTACGATATGCATGTAAGTCTAAAAATGAAAAAGCACAATATGAAATATATTTCTGGGTAGTACAGAGCATGTCCCCTTCCAACCCATTGCACCTACATCTGGCAGTGCTATTTGCTGCATTTTTTTAATGATTATTTCAAAAACAACAGTGAAAGTACTAAGGGTTGAAGCTTTCGGAGTGTGCAGTTTCCTAGGTCTCGGCCTTGTGGCTGTCAGCAGTACTACACTGCGGCAGTGCCTTTGCAAAAAATTTCAGTCGTGCACAGATCGCTACAAGCTCCATCAAGCATCAGTACTCTTTAGCTGAGCATTATTGCATTTTAAAGGGCTAGTGAAGTTTGGGAAATCAAAATGTAAGATAAGAAAGGTTAAAAGTTTAACAAAAGTAATAGTATGGCTTAAATGGATCCGGTTATTGGGTATGTTCTTTTAGGGAGGAAAATAGCTACCTTGGGTTTTGTGTTATTTCACAGGAGCAGTCCTTTCACTTTCATCTTCTTCAGTGCTGCTCAATTTGGTAGAGCAGCACAGGGTTCATATGAGGCCAGAATTTGTCTTTCCAAGTTCAGATACAACTAAATTCTATTTGGCCCCTAATGAATAATGCTCATTATGAGAGTTTGGCTGATTAATTGTTTAAGGCTGCATCTTGTCTCCTGAACAGATCGCAAACAAATGGGTCTTGCACTAGACTGCTCCTTTTAAAGCTAAGTAACCTTGGTGCACTGGAAAAATTCAGCCAGGTGTTACGGATGTGGTCCCATGTCAAAGGGGAGAAAAAAAGAAATGAACCACAGCTTCAAAGAATACCGCGTGAGTGCTTTGCCGCTCAGCAGCCTGCACAGTGACCTACAGCAGTCGTGCTGTCTGCAAGACTCCTCATGATTCCCTGTTAGGCCCCAAGCTTGGCCCTAGTTGGAGAATACAGTTTAAGGTGAAAGGCATGTCTTGATAATGCTCAAAATCTAACAAAGAGGCAGACGTTTTTTTCCTTTGAATTATTCTTTTCTTAAAAGATTGTCTTAAGTTCTCATTTTAAAATAAATCATTTTCCATGCAAATAAGTAAGTGCCATAAGGAGGGTAATTATAATGGTATTTTAAATAATTCGCTACCATTTCTTTGCCAAAAAATCCCTGTGTTCTCATGTTTTGTTTTTCCAAGCTCTGAAATTTGTCTTTACTAATGTTAAGAAGACAGAATAAGCTACTGACATATTTCCAGATCTAATGTTTCTGTTTTCTAACAATAAATTTGGCTACCCTCCGATAGCGAGGACTTGTTTGAAAACCTAAAAATCTTTAAATATTGTTAATTGCTCTGAAAATGTGAAATGAATCTTTTGAACAAGAACATTTGCAAATGGAAAATGTTTTACATTTAGAATTTGTAATGCTGGCTTTCAAAATGTTCCTGTAATATTCAAAACAGTTTCATCAATTAAGCAAAACCTAGAGGTAGATTTGAATTCCCTCTCACTTTTATTGCTGGCCCTAACACACAAATCGGGGAGAATGTATTTCTAATACAAGAATGTTCTGCAAACCAGTAAATCTGGGATTATCTCTTCGGACTGATTATGTCAAAGCTCTTTAGCCACAGCACTTTTGGAGAGCTAAAAATAAATAGTAGAGGGGTTTATACATTTATTCTGTACCTAAATAATCTGTACGTATTGTGTGTGTCTGTCTACAATGTGAGACATGGTATCTGGACTTAGTGTTTATTTATAAGAGTTCTTTTCCTAGTAAGGATTTTGGCAGAGGGTTTAAACAAAACTGTCCTACTAGAAGTGTTCATGGGGTAAAGTCTAGTGCAAGTTTAAAAGAACCGGGTTCAAATCAGAAGCATTTACTCCAGATTGGTATTAGAGCAAAATTTGGCCCCATATATTTTGAAAATGGATGAAAACTAGCGCTCTTCTATCTTACTGGTGATTAAACAATGTTTAAGTCATTGAATATAGAAAATTGTAATCCTGATTTCAATGCCACAATTCTGCACTATTAAAGATCTGGAGCATTTTTGCATTTAATTTGTATAAGAACAAAATCCAGTTCTTACAGCAGTTAGCAGAAAGTTAGGCTTGCTATCATTTGCCTCCTGGTCCTAAAGCACGTAGGAGGAAAATCTTCTGAAGGATGAACACTTAACAAAGTTACATCAAAGACCCGGGAATGCTTTTCCACATAACTCTTCTACTCCTGTGCAGTGTCTCCCATTTCACAGGATAGATACTACATGCTCATGGGAAAATAGAGCTAAGGATTTAGGTACACAGTGGGTCAAGGCATGCTACATGAGGAAGTCAAATGGGGGAAAATAAAATTTTAAAATAATTTTGTTCTTATTTAAATTCAGTAATGGATTGCTGAGAAATGGCTTGATAAAAGCAGGCAATATAAACACTTACAATAGTACTGCAGGCAATAAATCTTGCATTGGCAGAGCTGGAATGGCTGGAATCCAGTTCATTCAGCTCCCATGATGCCACAGGTATTGGAAGGAGTTTTGTGTTGTTATGCAGATAAATGAAATCACGTGCTGGGACTTCAGTTTAGAGGGATATCTTCAGTATTAAGCCATAATGACTAATTTTTTTAATTGGGGGGGAAAAAAAAAAATTTATGGCATTTCCTGACAGTATAGAAAACATTGCAGAAAAATTCAGCAAAGACATTTTCCATAGTATATTTACAAATATAAATATATTCAGACTATAAATATGAATACATATATTTCCCTGTGTTGTGGAATAATGGGAATTATATCCTTGATTAGACAGATTTCCTCTTAAAATGGAATTTTATTCACAAATCTCTCATAAAACATTGTATGAGGACTCTCTTCATATTCTTCATGTTGGCTATCATCTGACTTCCTAAAGGTAAACATTGCAAACTTTTGGAAAGTTGCTCTTATTCCTAGTAAAAATAGTTTCATTTCTTAGAATGAAATGATTACTGTACTTGAGAATAGTCAGTATCTGCTGTGTTGTATTTTCTGTAGCTACATGTTGTTCTGCTCAGTTATCCTTCTGTTTTAATTGATCTCTATGGCTCCAGTAAGGTGATGCACATTTTTGTAATATACTGGTGAAGGAATGAGCCCATCCGGTGCTGCTCTGACCGAAAAAAGCACTTATGCATTGCTTTTACATGTAACTGGAGCTTTTGGGTTTATTGGGTTTTTTTTAAGGATAAGAACTGAGGATACGGCCTTTATCTTCCACATTGTGTTTTTCTTGCTTGGTCCTTCCTCGGGTGTTGTTTCAATTGAAGTAGTGGCTAAATTCACAGATTGCCAGTTCAGAGAGAGGTTAACACAGCTCAAGATGTGATTTATATTAGCATCATGTTTACCTCTTGGTGAACAGTATTGTTGTCCTCATCATATCCAACTTATTCTGAGCTCGGTATACTCAAACGGAAGGTGTGAATACAAGGTAAGATCATAGCGTGACAGTTTGACTGGAAAAGTGGTCCCCATACCCATAACTCAGCGACTCAGCGTAGGGGAACATTGACTCATATTCCTACTTTAACATATCAATTTCCATAATCAGATATTCAAGAGCGTTCTTGAAGATAGAAAGACAAAATCAGTTCTCAATTGAAAAGGTAAATCTAGAGTAGTTCCATCATGGCACTTCATATTTAATTAAACCAGTGCACCTGAAAGGTGAGCACAGGCATGTGCGTTAGGTATGGTAGAAGTTGTGAGAAGAGCTGTTTGTCTTTTATGGTGTATATTACATGTACAATATTTTTCAGCTAGTTCTTGTAATGAACTTATATTACAAAATTCATCTTTGCACTGACTTGACTATAAAAACTGTGAATTTATTAGCAAGATTTTTTTTAAGTGAAAAGAAGCTATTTCCTTTACCAAGAACACATTATTCCAGAAGGGAGAAGAGGCTGTGTCTTGCCCACACACAGTATGGCTAGCATGCATACCACCAATCATAAGGTGTACAGTGTTCTCACCCGCAAACAGTAAGCCCATTCCGTTTATCTGTCCTTACCGAGCCTTGATCAGGTTCTTTCCATTCATACAGGATCTTACCAAAAACTATAAAGCAGTTTAGACTGCGTGTCAAATGTAGGGTTTAAGCCTTAAAAAGTAGTACTGACTCCCTTTTATTACATGTGTAAAGGCTGCGGAAGCATGTCCAGAATTTGGTCTAGAGGACAGGTAAAGAACATTATTTTTTGGATTTATTCATCAACCTTTTTCTGCAAGAAGAGGAATGGCTTAATGAAGCTAGAATATTAGTTCATGTTCTAACAAAGCGAGCGTATTTCTGTGATGTGATTCCACATTTGATCAACTTCCTCTTGACCACTATGCCTCAGCCTTTAACTGGTATGATGGCAATGTTAATACCTTGCTAGCTTGTTGGCATTTTGTAAGACTTGACTTGGCTGGGCTGTACACTGTTGCTGGGTTAGTTGTCTACAGCCCTATTAATTCACAAGAAATGTCACCAGTCTGTATCAGGAGTCTCTTACAAAAGCATTCGCTCTAATGTATTGGGATCTGAGACCTTCAGTCCAGGTTCTAGCACCCAGAAGACTCTGCATTTTGTTTGTAAAATCTCATAGTTAGCAAGATAAAGAGAATTCTGTATTTGAAAGCGCTGTAATGATCATTACAACTCCAGACTCCATCTGGTATTTCTTGTTTTGAGACTGGTAAACCTCTTTTTTTTGTTTTTTTTTTTTTCTTGTTTCTTTTTAGCCATGTGACACAGACAACGTCATGGATCCATCCCGTAACAAGCGCACTAAGCTTGCTTTGCTCTGAGGATGATGACGATGGAATAAGAGAGCTTCCCGGGTCCAAGAGCTGAGGACGTCTGTTGACAGAAAGTAGTTTGTCTAGTTTCAGTACATTAGTGAGAAGATGCACCCTTTTTAATGGACGTACTTTCTAGTCTAATGTCATAGTACCCAATGATGTTTCTCCCCTTCAAGTCAGAGGCAGTTCTGCCATTTTGTAGGTGGGTTTATTCATGGGTGCTACAAAAGATGCAGGCGCTGCAGAAGCCTCCCTTCAGTCCTTAATCTGTCCCAGTTCAGTGTGCAGGGATCAGTCTTATCTTAAGACCTGATCCAGTCTTTTCATGACTTCTCTATTGGCGTAATTCCACTGACCTGAAGTGAGAGTTTCACAGGTGTGGCCAGCCTGAGAGTTAAGGCTGGGACACCGGTTGTAAATTCTAGGCAACGGTCGACTGAAAGATGCGAGGTGAGCTTTTTCCTTTTTTTGACCAATGCTAGTGAGTGTAATGTAAATGCCTTTTCTTTACCTACTGAAAATTTTCATTTTTATGGACGAAATTTGCAAATAAGTTTCGCTAGTAGAAATTTAGCAACTTATTGCAAGTATTGGAGCCCTGATGACCTTTAAAACAAATATTAAGATTGGTGGTTGGGCTTTAGAAAAATGAGTCTTTGATAAGTTGTCAAGTAAAAAGAAACAGTTTTGGTAGGGGACACCATACTTTGTCAACAATATGAGGCAAGAATGAAAATTATTCTACTTTTGTACTCTGCTAAACTGATACATACATGCATCAAATCCTTCAGTGGAAGCTGTGAAGTTTCAAGTACAATGAAACCTGTGAAACCACCTCCAGGATCAGCAGAAATCAGTCACCTCCTCAAAGTTGGTCTTTAAGTAGAACAAAATTATTTTGTACACATTGGTGATGATTTAAAGAGGATATAGAAAATGACAGGAGGTGCTGGTGCAATCTAATGGAGAGGTTTCACTGTGCCTCTGTCGTGGTTTAACCCGGCAGGCAGCTAAACACCACCCAGCCGTTTGCTCACTCCCCCCCAGTGGGATGGGGGAGAGAATCGGGGGGGAAAAGAGGTAAAACTGGTGGGTTGAGGTAAAGACAGTTTAGTAAGTAAAGCAAAAGCCGCGCATGCAAGCAAAGCAAAATGAGGAATTCATGCACTCCTTCCCATCGGCAGGCGGGTGCTCAGCCATCCCCAGGAAAGCAGGGCTCCATCACACATAACAGTGACTGGGTAAGACAAACGCCATCACTCCAAACGTCCCCCCCTTTCCTTCTTCTTCCCCCAGCTCTACGTGCTGAGCATCACGCCATACGGTGTGGGACAGCCCTGGGGTCAGCTGGGGTCAGCTGTCCCAGCCGTGTCCTTGTGCCCCCCAGCCTCCTCACTGGTGGGGTGGGGTGAGGGGCAGAAAAGGCCTTGACTCTGTGCAAGCACTGCTCAGCAGTAACCAAAACATCCCTGAATTATCAACACTGCTTCCAGCACAAATCTAATACATAGCCCCATACCAACTACTATAAAGAAAACTAACTCTATCCTAGCCAAAACCAGCACATTCTCCACCCCTTATTCCATACCATTTACATCATGCTCAGGGCCCACGCTATCCAGTACGTTCTCATTACCCACCACCCCCCTTCCCCTCCTTGGATACAATACACAGATATCATTCCCTTAGTCTATGGGCCACCCCTGTGAAATGTCTGTAAAATGTCCATAAATAGCCACAAAAATGGCCACTGAGTTCATTTAGTCCTTTGGGCTCCATCCGTGATGGCGGTCCCTCAGGACAGGGGTGGTGGTGCGTTGCGTGCCGTTACCGGGCTCCAAAGCCAGCTCAGGCTGGGCCGCTGCTGCACTTGCGCTGCTTCTCGGGAAGGCTTCTCCTCCACTGGGTGAGGTGGTTCCTGCTGTAGTGACTCCCATAACATGCAGCTCAGATCATGGGTTACAGCATTTAAAGGTATATCCATTACAATCTCCACCCCTGGTCCCTTTGGGCCAGGCTATAGGGTTTAGCACAGAATATTTTAAGTCTTACTCTTCACAGCACAATATATGATGCCAGCTTTGTCAAATACATGATTCTATGCTACATTTTTCTGGAGGCTCTTTATATAGGTGTGTGTATGTGTATAATATATATGGTAGGTGTTGACTAACGAATGAAAGAAGGACCTGAAACTTTGCAGAAGCACTGGTGAATATGCCAAGGGAAAAGCCCCTCTCTGCCCTTCAGCCCAAGAAGGAGAACAGGACCGTAGCAGTGTGAGGAAGGCGTAAGCTGCAATCTGTGTTTTTCTGAGCAGCACACTTAGGGACTTCCAGACATCCCTGGAAAGGTTCAGGCACGCTGCTGCACTCCAGCTCACCTCTGGTGGCCGACACAAAGGAACGAGGCTGCGCAATTGCGTTTTTGGAGGTCTGTCTGCTGCGGCACTGGATTTAAAAATCCTTGTGCTCTGAGGAATGGATATAAAGACCAGACTTATTTGCAGTTCTGGTGCCTATGCCACACTCTCTGTCCTTAGCATTACAGAGCTGTGCCAAGTCAGGCACACTGTAGCTGTTGATCCTTTTGAATCAAAAATAATATACAATTTTTTTAAATCCAAGTCAAGTCTCTTCTTTGAATGGCAGCGCAGCAATCGACTGCGTTTGGCCTGCGAGCTGCAGAGCACATCTCCAAATGTTCTTCCTGGAGGAACAAAGTGCAGCTCACGAAAGAGTTTTTTTGCAGGCTTTGCTGGAAGTAGATGTCAGAATACATTGAATAAGCAAATAGGAAAATTTGTTTTGTACTTTTAACTAGGTCAGAACCAAATTATCCATGAATCTACACAGGTGGTGTGGATTAGGAAGAAGAGCTTGCTCAGCAGAGCCACAGTAACTTATATTTCTCAGAAAACTTCTCATAGCAATAACACATAAATGCTTTAGCCATATTTTGCTCCAGTGGCTCCTACGTGCTTCGCAGCCTCCTTTGTGTTCCCAGAGAGCACAGAGCGTGTGCTTCAGTTCCAGGGTTGGACACTGTAGAAGCACTTTTATTTAAATCCCTTTTCTGAAAATGGCACAGACTCGTGACCCATAGAGGATATATAACGTTCTGAATTCCTTGCGATATTTGCTGTAGCCTTAGTAGTCATTTGGATGCTTTGTGACAGGCGCTTTCAGTTCATACCTCCATGCTATCCAGATTGCGTACAGAGTCCAGTTTTCCAATTCTGTCCAAGAGAGGTTTGACTCTCCACTCGACGCTCGCAGTCTTGATTTATTCTGCTGGTGGCTTTGTGACAGCTAGCCGGGTGTTTCAAATAGGAGAAGCTATTTAGGGACAGAGCCCGTGGATCAGGCAGGCTGCACGAGCAGAGGCTTCAGAGAGCAATCTGAAGCCATGCTTCTGGTGGCCGAGCTGGCGGCGGGGAGCGGTGCGCATCCTGCCTGCCCTCCCGGGGGCTGGTACGGAGCCCTGGCCCCCGCCCGCGGTGCCCGGCCGGCTGCGCGCGAGGCGGGCAGGCACCGAGACCGAATGCTGGCGATCTGCCTGCGCTGCTTGCTGTCTCCACCCACAGATGAGAACATTTCAGAAACTTGGAGGCTATTTCTCCCTCTCTCTTATAGATTTGCCTAGAAATTAAAGACGTTAGAAATGGATCTCTGCATCTACCTAGCTTCTTCTCCGGTAAGCATTACCTCTTCGGATAATCCGCTAGTTCAAATTCTCCGTTATTGAGACTATGTTTGCATACCTACAATCTCCAAATGTTCTCATCTATTTTTGTACGCTGGCATACTTGTTTCCTAGGTTATTTCTCTCTATCGCCCCTTATCTCTTCCTTTCTGTGAAATAGTTGGTGAAATTATTTTGATTCAGCTGAACTGTGTATATTGAGAAAATGGTTCTAGGATAACTTAAAAAAAAATTGTGAAGAGCAGTTGTCAAAATATGCAACGCTGTAAACAACAACAATTCATTTTTATTCCAGAATAAAAAAAATGAAGTGGAAAAGAAATGAAAGTGCACGTTATATCCTTTAAAATAATGAAACTACAGCTTTATAAGGGAACGGCCATGGGGCCATAAATGATTCCTGTACCTCTATTTTCCACGTAAAGGTGACATTGTGACAAATACTGTTCTGGTACACGCTGGTGTTAATCTTCACCTGAATACTTGCACCACACTGCCCTTCAAATACTGCAAATATTCCAGTAAATTTAAAATGGCACATTCTCCCATCAAAGCAAATAGCTTAACGCAAATACCTACACAGGCATATTAGATACTCGGCTTCATAGGTGCTAAATAACTTCCTTGTAACACTACTCAGTGTCTCCGTAAATTAGATGATCCTTTCGTCAACCCCACCAGATAAATATAAGCACACGTAGGTATTTGGGCTGGCCGTTCCAGAAACATCACTAACTGTTCCTAGTGGTCAGGCACACGTGCTGGCCGGCGCACGGCCGCGCTGCCATGTAACAGCTGCGCTGTAGTCTTCCACAGTGAAGTCTATAGAGAAGATACGTTATTATCTAAGTAAATACTTGAAGGCTCTATGGATTTTTATGATCAATCGGGGAGAAAAACCAATGGTTGCTATTTGCACGCAGACATTTACTGCAAAGCAAGGAACACCTTGGACACAGCCTCACAGCACGAAGTCTGCTCTGACACCAATTTCATTTGGAGCCTTCAGGACCCACGGGGGTTTGCAGTGGAGGCAGGCTCCGTACAGAGGATTTCACTGTAAGTTCTCGAGCGGTGTTATTCTCAAAGGATGATCCTACTCGGCCTTTGCCTAGAAAGCCTCCTGCTTAATACCATCCCCTTTAAAACCACAACTGGTGCAGGCTACTCTTCCTCTTTGCACTCAAAAACATTTGTGGTGGTGGAAATCTCTTGTGTACTTCAGAGTGTGGATTTCAGGGACAGAAAGTACTGACTCCTTATGTCATTCAACAGCACAAATCACTTCTTTGTCTACTTGGGCTACTTGAATCAGCTCTTGCTTACTTTCTCGAGCTGTTGTAGGCACGTAATGAGGCAAAACCCCAATGGTCGGACAAGGAGAGAGAGAACAAATCCCACTTTTCCAGCTCTAACAGAAAATTTTTCAAAATTACCAAAATCCGACTTTTAAAGGAAGCTAAAAAAGCAAATCAGGCTTGCTACTATTCCTGTGCAGGTCTCTGCAGAGCCTCACATACTTTACTTAGGTTCCCCGTGGTTGTAGTTTAAGGAACAGAAGCTAATAGTATCCCACCTAGGAATCAGTCGGAGGCTTTAGCCTTTACTGTAAATTAAGCAATAAGAAATTACTTACACTAAAATGAGGAATACAATAAAATAGGGGTAATTCCTGTAACTTATCCTTTTAATTTGCTGGTTTACTTCAGAATATATTTACTTGGCGGACTCTGTTGGGTGGCCTCATCCGCTCCCCGGAGCGAGCGGAGGTAGCGTTACCTCGAGCACCGCTGCCAGCGAGCGCCGGGTTTCACCGCGTGTCTTTTGCTGAGGAGGAGAACCCTGACAAGGCGGAGCGCTGAGACAGGTTGGGTCAAGCACAGTGTTTCACGCGGGCTGATCTATCCCGCGGAACCGTCACCATCTATTTAAATGCTTCTCGGGACAGGCTGCTTTATCCACCTGGAACAAATGACTTGGTAGATTTCTTTAAGTCTGTTTCTAACGGACAGGAGGGTGTCTGTTGGCATTAAGTTAAGGCAAGGAAAACCCTTTCAGAAAAATGTCTGCGTTTGTGGAACAGGCCAGGCTGTGCAGGACTGAGCAGGGGGAAAGGCTCTCCTGACGCTCAGCAATGCTGTTATCCCTTGGCCTGTGAAACCTTGGCTCTTCTGGGAACTGATGGGATTCTTAACGCTCAGCTCAGAAACTCACTGAGTCAGAAACCTCAATGCTTCTTCCAAACCAAGCACCACAATTCACCACCTTTTTGCAAACATTGCTCCGAGTGACTTTCGTATGGCTCTAGCTTAAGTCCGTAACAAACCTTCCAGTCAGCTCAGGAGCCTTTGGTCCCCTGTGTGGCCCCGCGCCTCACGGGTCGGCCATAGGCCCTGCTCCGCGGAGCGTCAGCCTGGGCTCCAGCTGCTGCAAACCAGCCCAGCCACGCCAGTTCAGAGACAGCGGGCAGCTCTGGGGCCAGCGTCGCAAAGATGCTCAGCAGCTTAAAGATGTTGATGGAGTTAATGGGAATTAGGCACCTAACCTACTTAGACGCTGCTATAAATGCTCTAGGCGTGTTTAGGTACCTAAATACCTTAGTAAATCTTTCCCTTTACTGCTTGCAATGATAGCGTACCAAAAATCAAACACTAATGGATAAAGCCTAACCTTTGTCCTCTGTAACCAGCTTTGCCTTTCCCTGGGGATTGTTTTCATGTAATACTAAAAATACCAGCCATCTCGCAGGTTGTGCCATCCAGACTCTGTTCATATCTCTGGTGGCTTGATTATTTATTGCTCATTCTAGATTTTTTTTCCCCAGACAGTGGCTGATGTTGCCAGGGATTTAATAGGTTGATATTTTCGTAACACTCTTTTAGGAGAAGTTATTTTCTTACAGAATAATATTATTGAATTCTCTTCCCACAAAGATGCAATGAGTTTTGTATCATTCATCATGAAGTCATATGGTTGAAAAAATGGAATGGGCCAAAATCTGTTACAGATAGAGCCTCATGTTTCCAAATACTAGGATGGGAAGTTGAAATCTAACAACCAATACTGGTTTTGTCCCCATGGTACAGCATCTGAGTCAAATCCAAACTAGTTCAAGCTGCTCATTTAAAAAAAAAAAAATCTTTCTCCCTCCTGCTCCCAGCTGTTTTGGGAGGTTAGTGTGTCCCCTGCAAATTCTGTCCCTGGAGCCACAAGGCCATGTCTGATCCGATGTATATGATAAGGATCTTTGTTTACAACTTCCACGATTAGCTGAGCTTAAATATGTATAGGGTTATCTACGGTCTGAGGATATTTTCTTGCATTAGAGCATGCCTGTTGTCTAGGTTCAGCTATTCTCAGCACAACAGAAAGGACGACGATCTGTTCAGTAGTTACGCTGGCACTCAAGACTCACAGAATTTAGTCCAGCATCTTTTCCAAAACATACATAAGCTATGTTCTTCCTTCAGGTTATGAAGGGTATCGATGAACAGAGATATTGAACTGCAACCATACGATGCCTTTTTATTAATGGAGGGCTGCAAACGAGGGATTTTGCTGAAATGATCGCTCGTCTTGACAAGAAAGAATCCAGCTGCTCAGGACAGCCATTATGGGGAATAGCAGTGCGATTGCTAGGCTTCTCGGCTAAAAGCAAACCATGAAAAATCAGTAGTTTTGCCACTGCTTTGGATAAGTCACGATTTCACCCTGACCCCCAAAAGCCACACACGAATCAGAAATGTCTTAATCTCCTTCTAAGTACCCTGCTCTTTAGCTATTAAGCAGTCAGTATTTCCCCATGGCCCAATTATTATTATCATCAGAACAATCTTTGCTCTTGTATGTGAAAAGAACTCATTAAAACATATGATTAATATGGAAAAAGAAATAAAATTATGTTTGTGGCCTAAAATAAAAATGTAACAATAATAGCACTGATATGGGAAAGAGAGAGGATCGTAGGAAAGGCAAAGCGTTGGGGTTCCTTCTGATGTTTTCATTTCTACTCCGAAGGCTGGTAATGCATCACCGTTCCCTTCCAGCCCCTTGGCCTGAGAAGGCCAACAGCACTGAGCTCCCCAGGGACAGCGAAGCTTCCAGTCCCCAGGCAGCGGCCTGAACTGCATTTGTTAATCTCCAGCCTGTGCCACCGGGGCCCCTGACGCCAGGTGCTGTAATTAGTCACCATGGGGTTACACGCTCCAAGGCAAAGACAACTGCCTATAATTGATGGCATGGCACGAGCAGGAGCAGACGAGCCCGTTAAGAAAGCCGCCTGTCACTCTCAGATCACATTATTCCTTCAAATTAAATACAAAAGTGTTGTAAATAATAAAGAAGAACAGGAAATAGGACGCCAACAGCGTTGAAGTATGGCTGTCTTCTTATCTGGCTATTTGAAAGATGCAACCAAAAGGAATTATTTTATCATTAAAGGAAAATGTGTAAATGCAATTAATCTCATCTTACTCATTTCTCCATGTGCTCATCGTTGGGAATGTAGTCCAGTCGCTTGAGCCTAAACTCTCTATGTACGTGCTTAACCCGTTCTGATTTTAGATGCTGAAGTAGTGTGGTAATATAGGCTCTGGTGTTCCCATAACCATTGAGAGTCCCACAGTGAATGATATAAAAGCCCAAAACCAACTCAATAGTAAATGTACACTAACAGGAAAGTCCTGTGGCTGGCTGAGGGCAACTGCAAAGTCTGGTTTACTGCTGCGCTCCGAGCTTGGTTGGTACAAAGCTCCGCAGTCTGTTTCAGCCCAGGTTCGTTACCATTGCTTGTCCTGGCTGTTACGTATCCACAAAACAACCTACTTACAAGTGAATACAGCTTCAGGAAAGTGAAGGAAAAGGCCCTGGTAACTTCACCGCATTCGTAAAAATACAGATTGCCTCTTACAAGGAAACGTGGTAGCCATCGGGAAGGAAGTTTTGCTGCGGCACAAGTGGGGGCTACAAGAGGCCTCCTGCAGGCAAGGGCCAGCCACCGCCCAGGGAGGGGAGCAGCACCGCAGGGAATCAGCAACTTGGTTCTGGTGCGGCCGAGGGCAATTGCTGCTCTCCACGTCAGGAGAGGCACCTAGCTGCTTTTTTGCTACAGCCAGATGGGAAGGGCGAGCCGAGGGACTCTGCCGCTGGCCGGGAAGGCAGTGGCACGCCGTCAGGTGCACCATCACGCCCTTGAACCCGCACTGCACGAGAGCTGGGGCCCGAGGAAGGATTGTTACCAGGTAAGCTGCTCCCTGCTCTAACAACTTCCAGCTTATTGCAGTGGAAAGTCCTCAATCAAAAAAAACCCAAAGTTTGCTCTGTAAAGGTACTGACCATTCTAGCTCCAAGCTTAAATGAAAGAGAGATCCACAGAAGTGTCCGTGATTCCTTGTTAAAAGCAAGGCCGCAGCCCAGCCCCCCGTCACTTTTAGCGCTCACAGCATTCAGCAGTTCTTCCCGGCACCGATGCCAGCGCAGCGCCCGGCTGCGGCTCTCCTCCTGCCCCAGCCGGCTCTCAGCCCTCCCCGGGGGGGCGAACCAGTTCTCGGCTGCCCTTTTCCCTGTGTTTCTACCGTTTCTCCAAGGGAAAGACTGCAACTCCCAAGCAGGTGAATTGAGTTTGCAGTAATCCCAAATACCTGAGGTAAGAAGCACGGCTCTGCCGCGGGAGCTGGAGGTTTTGAGAGCAGAGGCGGCCAGGGCGGCAGCTGGAGGTACGTGCCTTGTGTCGCGTGTCCCTGCCAGGGCTGGAGCCTAATTGGATTTCACAAATGCGACTTCTGTGCTTCTTGATCACAAAACCAAATTAAACCTCAAGAAGTTTTGAACAAATCCCTACCTGAAAGTTTGCCTTAAAAAGACGATGACGATAGATCATCTCATTTCAGCTTCTCCTCTGCCCCAGAAGGGGAGTAAAATGAAAACTTCAAAACTATTGCTTGAAACCAAATAAGAGAAGGAAAGAACAAGCAGCAGATTTGCTGAATTCCTGGGTGCACTGAATAAAATCAGTCATGTGATAATGATGGGATTTTCTAGAACACCTTTTAGGCATGCAATTTCTGTATTAAATCTATTCAGACATCCCTGGAACATCTGTTTCTTCTATAAAACGGGAATAACAGCCACTTTTTACGGTGCATTGACAGCTACGGATAAAAGCATGGTAATTGCTAGTAGTGACTACTGCCTAACAAGAGATTTTCTTGGCAGTTAACCTGTCAAGATTTTTAAGACTATTGCACATCTACACGCAGATTCTGGATAAGAACCTCAGCCGTGATAGCCCTGTGCCGGTTCACACCATCTGGGGAGGTGGGGTACATGTTAAAATTATAGGTAACAGTGGGATTCAAATAGATACATGCCTCTCGAAGCCAGATGACGAGCGGGCCGATGTCTGGAGCCGAGGTAGGAGAGGGAGCAGAGCTCGCCCTCCGAGGCCGCCTGTGGCCTCTGATTTGCCCTTAACGTGACCTAAAATGAGTCGGAGCTGCTTGAGCAGGCTGGTGCAATGGGCTCCCGGGCTCCCTTCGGGGAGCCACTGAAACACCTTCTAAAATACCGGACAGCCCAGCAAGAGGGGAGCCAACTGTAGCTAATGCCCGGGAAGATCCGCAGCTCTACAGCAGCATGGGTCCTAGCTGCTTTTCATCTAGCTCCCTCTCTCCTATGTTTATTCATGAGTCGGGGTGCAGAGAAGATGAAAAGGCTGCCCGCAGACTTCTCCCTGGAGTCACCACTTGAAATGGTACCATGTTTCCAGGGAAGCCTCGACTGCGTTCCTAACAAGACTGACACCCATGGGAACGCCGTAGTTCCTCTGGAGTTCTCAAGGCAAGCAAACCTTATCCTTACTGCCCAAGCACTGGGGCACAAGGAGAAGTCACTAAACCTAACCTACTTTGGTAAGATCCAGAGCTAGAGTGAAATTTAACCTCTCTTGAAAAACCCAGCGGTAATATCGCGATGGATTTGCTTGGTGCCAGGCTGTTCTGGTCTTTATGGTGACCGCATGAACCGCTATAAAATAGTACTTAAAAACCAAGGGACAGGGAAACATGGACGGCTTCCACGCGGGGCTCTAGCAAAGCAAAATTCTGCTGCAGGAAACCTGGCCGACATCTTTTCTTGCAACAGGGAGTGGCCGCTATTGGAGCAGAAAAACCATGCCTGAATGAAAGCAAAGAGACCTTGGGGAGGCGTGAGCTCGGAATAGCTGCCGCCGTCCTGTCAGAGTCTCGCTCAGCGAGCGGGGATGGCCGGGAACAGGCTGCCGGGGTGCTCGGTTCTCTGTGTGCAGCATCCCCTTGCTAAGGAAGAGAAGTGACTCCCCTGGAGCACCTACAGCCTGGAACAAAGCTAAATCAGGCTGATTTTTTTTTAATTTTGAGGGGAACTGTTATAAACATTGAAAAGAAATCACATCTCCTGTTATCTATTATACAACTGGAAAGCTTAAAATTAATTTTTTTCGCAGTTGATTTGCAGACTCTCATTAGTGCTGTCTGTGCTGGTGCCTTATCGTCGGGGTGTCTCTGAGCGCTGAGCGTATGCTCTAAATGAACCAAAAGCGCAACGTTTTGTGTCTGTAACTGCAATGTGTGTTAGAGCTACAAAACCCGCTCCCATCAACTCATGCATATTTTACTTTTTGTTAAAATTTACAAGCACCTTCAGATGACAGCAAATCTTACATTTATAATAAAGCCAGTGTTACCTCTTCAGAAAAGGCAGTGGCATGGACCACGACGGACCCGTTTCTGACCCTTATGCCAGAAATGCAATGTTTCCACAGATGTCTTCGATTTTAAAAACCAGTCTATGTGGCAGCGAGATACTGCACCTGAGACATTTCAACAGCCAAGAGAGAGGGAATTGTTTTAGTAGAGATTACTCATGAGCTACTAATCTTAGCATAATAAAGCCTTTGACTGACTTCCAAAGGACCTCCGTGCAACTCGTAAGTAAGCCACTCTTGCTCACTAGTAACGCAGAGTAACCCAGGAGTCTCCTTGCAGGACGGTACCGCGCGCGGGTTCCCTGTCCCGGGGCCCGCAGCACGTGGAGTGCCTTTACCCCCCCCGATGTGCCAAGGACGGCCCGGCTCTCCACAAGCGTTCAGCACCCAGCAGGATCAAACCCTCAGAATCTAACTGGGATCCAGGCTGTTCAGATTTCTGACGATGAGCAATTATTAGCCTGCTTGTCTGTGCTAGCAAAGTGCAGAAATCTGCAATCACTGAGATCAATCCCGACTCTGTTACTAAGCAGATGCCGTCTCCCAGCCTCTGAGCGGCTCATTAACAGGGCTTGCGAGAGCAACAAGAGGATATTACTGCGAGGTTCAGAGAAATATAATGTACTGCTACAGGACTTATTACTGAAAACAAGTACCCAGCTCTCGTGTACAAGAGGCTTGCAATCTGTCAGTGTCATAACAGACCTCGTTACCTTATTTATATATGAAATCACACAGCTAATTCCTGCAAATATTCACCTGGGATACAGATGATACTCTCCTAAGATCCTCCTACCTGCTCCTGCGGGAAACACAGCCCAGCAATGAGAGCGACAAGGCTGACAGCAAGGCAGACTTGTCCCAGGTCACAGCGCGAGTGGGGGCAGAGCCTGGGGAGGCGAGCGCTAGGCGCCAGCCCGGCGCGTTAACCCCCGGACCGAACTGGCTTGATCGGTGAAGACTGCAGATCCGGTGTAAAGGTTTAAGCTAGAAGAAAATTTTATTCTTCAGAGTATTAAAAAAAAATGGTTCTGAACCTTTCCATCTGATAACACATGGAAGATCATTTCCAGTGACGAAAACGCCTGGACCACATGTATGCTAAATATCAGATTTAGTTCTGCACCTTTCAGTGCTGTTGCACGGCTCTTCCCACCCAGCTGGGGCCTCAGTCGTGAGGTGCCCTGCAGCTTAAACCCCCAATATAATGGGTTGTAAACAGACCGAGAGTGAATACATTTCCCAAACCCACGACCAGGCTGCGCTCCCGCAGCAGACCGCTGTGAGAGCCCAGCGCTCCACTGTCGCAGGGGGCCTGGGTCGAACGCCGGCTGCTCAAGGACACTCAGGTAATGAGACAATATGGCCCTGCTTGCAGAAGGGACAGGTTTTCCAAGGAGGAACCCACAGAATCATAGAATCATTTAGGTTAGAAAAGACCTTTAAGATCATCGAGTCCAACCGTTAACCCAGCACTGCCAAGTCCACCACTAAACCATGTCCCTAAGCATCACATCTATCTGTCCTTTAAATACCTCCAGGGATGGGGACTCAACCGCTTCCCTGGGCAGCCTGCGCCAGTGCCTGACAGCCCTTCCGGTGAAGAAATTTTTCCTAGTATCCGACCTAAACCTCTAACTGTTAACAAGTCAGTTCGATAATGTTCATGATAAAATAACAGTGCTGGACATCTGAGCAAAGCATCAGAAAAGTGTTCTAAGAAGCTTGTCTGAAAGTCTGCAGCAGTTGAAGCTTTGTTTCTGCTGCATGGAAGCTTCTTGGCCACAGAGGCACTTCAGTGCCCGTCGGCTCCAGCTCTGGACAGGACTGGGAGGAAGGAGTGTCCCCAGGAGAGAAACAATCACTCGGTTGTGCAAGTGCAAAATATTGTGAAAAGCTGATTGTACTTAATGGAGTTAGCGGATGAAATGCTGTATCCATGGTATCTAAGAAGGTGACTCATGTCACCGCTATAAATACTAACTTCCTTGCAAAGAATATATTCTAGTAGAGTCTGCATTTGTACTGCGTTTGCACAACAAGCTTGTACTGCGGCTCCCCTTCTTCCAGTGCTAGCAGCGCACCTCTCAGGATGAGGCACTGGTGTAGAACAGCTCAGGCCGAGAGCGAAGCCGTGCTCCGCAGGCTCTGCCTCTCCATGTCGCAGCTGACGGCACCACGGACCGACCAGCAGGCAGCCCTCCCCAGGCTGGGCACGTTATCGAGCGTTACTAGGAGCGCATCAACTCGGTGAGGAAACGTCTCCGTGTACATCTTCAAGAGCTGAATGCAGTGACTGTAATTCAAAATGTTTGCTTCACACAGAAACAAGCCACTGGCTCCTCTCTGATCTTGTTAGTGCTTTCAGCCATTAAGAATATAGTGATGCCACCTGGAAAGAAATCCAGCTGCAAATGGGATAACCATTAAATAGCTGCATGCCAGCTTATTTGGCTCTTTCCTGGGAAGCAGGAACATTGCAGTAGAGCATCTCAAAGTTCCTAGAAGAAACAACAGACCTCATAAGGTAAAGATATCAGGCAGAGCTCCACTGGCAGTCTGCAATTTGCATCAGCAAATAGCTTTGGATGTTTGCACTTGGAGAGGAGGCTGTAACTTGCCTCCCTAAGAAAAAAGGAGAGAAAAAAAAAAAAAAGGAGAGAAAAAAAAGGCAGCCTCTCCAAATTGACAGAGGTGCCGTTCACTTCTGAGCTCGGGAGCTCGGTGCCCCTGAAGTGAACGCAAAGATGTCTACGGATTTCAGAACACGCTGCCTCCCCAGCTGATTTAATGAGCGTGGAGACGCGCTCCCTCTCCTTTTCTGGGTAAATGTGGAGGGATGTGAGTAAAGCAGTGGGGAAGAGAGAGCTGTATTCGCAGCTACCCTGTAGTCAGAGGTCTTTAAGTGATACAAATGGGACTTTTTAAAAATAATATACTGAACTCTGAATGATTTTTAAGAGATACAAATAACTTTCTCACTACAAGAACCTTCTTCGCTCCCCTTGTTTAAACATTCCCTAGCTCAGCAAAGGTGGAAAAGAGTCAGAAAGCTGAGTTGGTTGAACACTACAAGGCTTTGAAAAAAACAGTGATAGACAAGCACTTCTCCTCCATCCAGGGTCACAAAACAGATGAAATCTAGCCACTTTGGTAGTTTCTTGCATGTGTTATTGTATGGCTTGAGATTCTGATAAAATGGAAAGATAATCAAATTGGAATCCCATTACTACATACCTTTCATGAGATTCGTAATTTCACAGTGTATTAATTTTTCCTAGATTAGTTTCAATGTGTACCAGCATTTGATTTAACAGAGAAGCATGGGTAGACCGTATTCCAACATTGCTGTGAACATCTGTTCCGAGTTACCAAAATTCCAGCTGAAAAACAAATATTTCCACTATAAATCAACCAAAACATTATCCTGAGTGCTGTAACAGATGCAAAATGATTCTGGCTCCCTCTGCCCTGTGGGTTGGCTCCTTCCTTGAAATTGCTGTGAATATATTTATTTACACACTTCAAGAAATACACATTTGAAATGGCTGTTTAAGCTTACTTGGATACACCTGATGTTAGGTCCAAGCTAATGGTCAGTTGACAGATACCTGATTAACTGCAGGCGCTACCAGTTAGCATAAACTCTAGTTACAGCTTTCCAGATAAACCTGCTCTAGAGCAACACTTGAAGTCCTGCTCAAGTGCTCTGAGCACTTCAGCCCCATGCTACTAGAAATGACGACTTCGAGTTTGTGCAAGGGTTTGTATGTGGTTTGGGTTTTATATTTGCTCTGTTCTGGTGTGCTTTGGTGGGGTTTTTACCCCCATTGTAACTGCTGCTGTTCATCTTTAGTTTCATGAGTGCAATGAATCAGAAGAGAGGTGGATTTAGCTGGAATTAAAAAATGAGATTTGTTTACTAAATGTGAAATTTGGAAAAAAGCTTTGCAAGAGCCTTCCCCTGGTTAATGGTCGCAGTACGTGGACAAAATGGTTTGTTGAGGCAGAAGCTGCAATTCCATACTTGGAGGTGTTTAATTGCATTAAGCTGCATCTGAGCAACTCTGATTAAAGATGCTTTCCTTTTTTGAAATATTTCATATGTAACAGATAAGCCAGCCAAGGAGAGAACTCGACTACGGCAACGTAAATAACAACAAAATCTTGCGGGGGGAGGAGAAAAGTCCTTTCGGTTTATTCCTCTTTGCATAAAATATACTTTGGGGGAAGAAACAACGCTGTGTTTTGAGGATGACGTTTTGTAGTTGCTAATCATTTTCTGTCTTAAGTGCTTGAAGAAAAACAGTGTGTGTAGACTAAATATAACCGTGCCTTTTGTGATGGTTGGGAAATGGGAGCTGCAGGCAGTTATCCAGCCCGCAAACAACAGGAACACATGGTCCATCCCAAGCCGTGAGGATGGCAAACGGAGCGCTGCGGGGAAGGACAAGGGCCCGGCTCACGCCGTGCCGGCCGTAGCGGCGTGCGTCCGACGGGGGCTTCGGGCGTCTGTGCCGCAGCGAACGGAAATCGCGCAGGGGGTCACCCATGAGCACCTGCGTTATTCCCCTTCGGAGGTGTCAAAGTTGTTATAAAAGTCTAGGGCCACATTTTCTACAAGCAATCTGTTAATCAAGGCATAACAGGAAAGAAAAAAGCTGCATATATTTAAAACAGCATAAGAATGTGTATTTTGTTCAATATTTCTATTTGTAAAGAGATTGAAACACATTCTATATGCAGTAGGCTGCACCTCTTTTATGGCATTATACATTTGCTTTATATATTGTTAATTAGACCTAATTTAGGCCTCAAAAAGAAAAATCTCATTAAAATTCTGATTAGTGATGTTGGCAAGCAGCCATCTAAAAAGCCTCTATTTCTTCCTTTGATAAGTTTGAAACCGCTATAACAAACAGTAAAAATAAGATCACAGCCTTCTTTCTCATGCCAATCAACATAATGCATTCTCCAGGTCAAAGCCATTTAGGGGAAAATACAGGAGGAGAACAGCTTTATTTCCTTGCATACGTGCTGTCAGATGGCTACAGAAAACTGTAAGTATGTTTATGCCCTTTGGTGGTTTCAAAAAGAAAAAACCAACCACCTAGTTTTGAGCCTTCAAAACCAACTTACTCTGCAAGTAATTAAAGACTTTTTTTTAAAAGGCTTTAAAAATTAATGGGAATAAAAATAATACAAAGCTGGTTTAACATTAAACTAGTTATGTCTGATGTTTTCAGTATAACTTTCTGCCTGATGCTTTCAATATAGCTTATAGTCAAAATGCCTGGCCAGGAAAACATATGGACGAGAACATCTTTAGTCCAAATACAGTCAATTATGCACCCACATTACTGCAGATCAGGGCAGATAACTTGAAAAGAAAACATGACATTATTCTGCCTTTGAGTTTTTTTTTAAAGCAACAAACAATAGCAAGGCTTCTGTGCTTCCTTGTGTCTGCATATACATCGCAGGGTTATTACGATACAGCTGCCAGCTATCATTGTATTCATCTCAATTAACTTAAACATTTCACTTCAATGCATAAAAACAACTTTACAAAGCTGACAGCACAAAGCTGAACACTGTTTGAAATGGCAAATATTATGCATCTCTTTTAGGGTACATCTTTTCTGTACACATCTGTCCTCGTAGGAGATGTGAGCAATTAGTCTGCTCCTTCAGAAGACAAAACAGGGAGCAGGACTTCAGCAGAGCTGCTGACGCCAGCGGAAAGGAGAGGTAGGAGGGCTCGTGGTCTGCACGCTCCGAATCTGTTCTTGTCCCTCCGAGCACCATCCCCAGCGTGCAGCTGCTCCGTCCTGCGTCGCGGCACGTGGCGGCCCTGGCCGCTGGTAAGACAAAGCCAGCATCTGATGATGGGAAAACACCTCCTCCTCCTTTTGATAAACGCAGAGCCATACGACTGAAATCCAGCTTTGGGATGCTCTGTATCAGTAAAGCTGATTCTATGTTTGAATATACATTAAAAAACCCCAAGTTACTAATACTCTATTTTTTCCAAGCTCTTCTAAACTGTAATCTTTAGAGATCTAATCAGGCTTTCTGTATCAAATAAAGTAGGGAGATACACACACGGGATCCAGGGTACATCTGCCTCTTAAGACAGCGTTCGTTGTTACTGTCTCTACGTTGCATTACAATATTTGCATAAGTAGGTTTCCAAAAACCTGGGAAGCCTGGTACACTGGTATTTAACACATTCAATATTCTGCATGTTCGGATGCTGAGATAGCAACTAGTTTCCAACTGAAATTTCTGATGAGAGATTTAAATAGAATAAAATGGGCTGTAGGAGAGAGGATTTAGCAGAATCCCCCTGGCTGGGCTAAGGAAGGGTGCTGCAGGCCGACAGGAGTATCGGGAACCTCTGCTGCCGCTGCACGGAACGGAGTACATTAAAAAAGGGGGGCGGGGGGGGGATCAAACCAGTCTCACCTGCAAGACTTAATCTAAACCTACAGGATAAACTGCATACCGATTAATAACATGCATTTCTGCACTACTTGCTGCTCTTTTAAAATATGTGCAGTTACAATGATTCTTTCATAAAGAGACACAGTGTGACTTTAATGCCTTTATGTTTAGAAGCCTGATTTTGTCTGTAGGAATTTTCCCAGTTCTCTGCAGAAGGTCAGCTTGCTTGCCAAAGATAAGAGAGGTTTACCACGTTTCTGGGTTCTTCATAATCTAAGTCCATGGGATTAAAAACTAGTTTGGATTTTCTGCAATTTATTTTTTTTTTTAAGAGGGAAACCTGGGAGCAAGGTGGATGTCACAGAACTGATCACAGAAGTAAGGACAGAAAGAAATCCCAAGCTTAGGGCAGCCTTGCAAACCTGAAGCCCAGGGTACCAGTCACTTCAGTGACTTTCACAGACCTCATTGAAGAACAGGGGTTTTCAGTACCAAGTTCTACAGATCCCGATCTGATAAGCCTATGCATGCAGAATACTTCAGGCTAAATTCTGCCTGACCTTCCCCAGCACCGTGCCTCTGGCAAGCTCTCTGAAGACAGCCATTTGAAGTCAGAGAAATCTGGGTCATTGACTTCAGTAGAAACTCTGAATAAGGAGGAGATGCTCAGCTCCTGCACCTTTCACTCCTCCCTTCTGTTCCAGCTCTGCCTGGGGATGGGCTGTTTTATTCTGTGCTCGTGGGTGCTCTTCTATCTCCAGTAAAACCAATGCCAACTTCCAAAATCAAACAGCCTGAGCATGTAAGAACAGCTATTTCTAACTGTCTTTCTGCAGCATGCAAGCCAAAAGTGAGAAAGGAAGAGGAACGGAGTGCAGCGGAATAAATGGAAGGATCAAGTTGTTTCTCCCATTGGCACCAGCTGGGAGTTGTCCTTATTCAGCGGAAGGTCTGACTGCAAAACAGGCCAGCTACTCCCGTATCGCTTGTCTCAATCCAGTTCTGTCACCTGGCTGGTTACACCGACTGGGTCTAAATAATTCGCCAAGGCACGAAGGGCACTAGGTGCCTGAAATGGGCTTGAGAGGCTGGGTAATGCTTTACAAGGTTAAGGTTGCTTTAAAAAGCATAGCAGAGTATTTGTTCCAAAAATGTAGTCATCATGGAGAGTAACGCTTGCTGAGTTCAAACCAGGTCAGCGGCCCTGGCGAGTACATGTATTTGATCTCCTGTCATGGTAAAGGCTGACTGTAAACTTTGGCAGAGAAAATTATTAATCTTTCAACTCATAGCATATAAGCAATGACTAGTAATACCTATTTTTCTGAGAACTGGAATGCCTTTTGGAACCACCCCAGATTACTTAAGAGAAGTTCCTCTGCCATCACCCAAAAGCAGTTCCAAACCCGTCTCTCCCACATTCAATTAAACCTAAAAAATAATAATAATAAAAAAAAAAAAAGGCGGGGCAGATCATGGTTCATTCAACAAGCATTTTTCCTCTTGCGAGGAGCCACAGCAGCTCGCTCAGCTGCACGCCATGTGGACAATAAACATCAATTTTTAAGTAATTCAGCACTGTTGGTAGCAGCTTTCACTTGGAAAGCCAAGCCAAGCCGCTTCCAGAACCTCTGCGACGGTGAAGGCAGCGGGGGACAGGCTTTGCTCCTTGGTGCTTCTCAACCTTGTCTCCCAAAGCTGCTGCTTTTTCAGGTCCCGTTAGGGCGTGGGTACCTGAAGGCACCTCTGCGTTAGGCGTCACGTGGCGTAGCTGGAAACGTGCCGCTGTCTGAGGCCAGTCTGGGAACGTTCCCCTGGTTTAGGACAAATTAGAACTGAAACACGGGCTGAACCTGAAGTCTCTTCAAGTTCTCGCCTCTGTTTTTTTGTGCATCTCACTCAATCTGTTCATCCAGTGTTTTGGCTCCTAAAGGGCTGAGGCGGGGATAGCTCTGTCGATAAACCGGTAGGTATTTAATGTACTGTAAACCATTTGCCTTTCCAATCTGTCCTGTGCCTTGACCCAAAAGCTGGTTCTCCTGCATTATTCATACTCTCTCTTCACCTCATAGCTCGTTAGCCTTCCCCCTACTTTGGCAATTCTTTTCTCCAGGCAGAACACACTTAGAAGAAAACAGCCTAACCAACAGAGGACTTGTGGCCCTGGCAGTCCAGCGCACCTCATCAGAGGAAGTTTTGCTCAAGTTCAAGAGATTTCTCAAACTGCACAAACAGTGCTGGCTCCCGTTTGACCCCGAGACAGAATGAGACGCTCAGAGGAAAGGACTGGATTCCTCAGACTGACCAATATTTAAATACACGTGGAGCTCTAGATTAGGAGTTGATGATGACGTACCCGTCTTCCAGCACAGGGCTGGGTATCTCCCCATCTATCGGTATTGACATATATGTGAGTTGTGATTATTGCACAGTCCTCCTGGCCCACTTTTATTTGTGTTTATGGAGAAAATGTAAGTAGGTCCCCTGGAAGATACTGGTTAGCTGGATTCCTGAAGAAAACTTATAATTCAGTCTTTCTCTACGGGGAAGAAAACCTGTGATCTTGTTTCCAGAAGGTGTTTCAGACCAGAATTCCCAATTACCATTGCAAGCCATGCATGCAGTAAGAGGATGGGAACTGCAGCAGAACAGTGGAGAAAACACATTGCCTATCAACTACGCTGAAGAATTTTTTTAAAGGAAGCAGTACCTCCTTTGTAAAACACGTTTAGAGCAACTGTAGTGGGGAGAAAAAACACCACTTTATTCCGTTTTAGAAGCATGGCTAGGAGCAGATTTAGAAACAAGAGAACGATCGGCTGCCGGCCGTGCCAAGGGCTACAAAAAACGCCAACGCCGCGGCCGCCTCCCCTCCGGCTGCGAGGCCGAGCCCCGAGCGCCCCGGCAGCGGCGCGGTCCCCGCCGTCCCCCTGCGGGCAACCCGGGAGCGCCCGCGGCGGCCCGCACCGCGCGGGAGCCGCAGCCCGGGGGCAACCGGAGCCGGGGTCTCCCGCGGCTCTGCCGGCTCCTGCTTCCATGATACCGAGCCCAGGTTTTGCACCGGTCGCCGTCCCGGCCGGAGCCTGCGGCGCAGGCGCCCCGCGGGGCCGGGCCGGCTCAGGGGCCAGAGCGCTGCCGCGCCACGGCGGGTTCGCGGGGGGTGACACGGGGGCGCGGCGGCGGCGCGGCCGACGGGGCCGGTGGGGTTGATGTTGATGCCGCCGCTGCTCGCCCCGGCACGGCCCCTTCCGCCGCGGGCAGCGCGCGGGGGCTGCGCGCGGGGGAGGGAGGGGGGAGAGCGCGAGCTGCCCGCGCCCCCGGGCCGCGGCCATTGGCCCAAAGTAGGTCAGCCCGCGCGCTCACGTGACGGCCCTCGCGCGCCTTTCCCCCCAGCTCCGCGTGACGGCGGCGGGCGGGGCCCCGGGGGCGGCGGGAGCGGCAGAGGGCCGGGGCCGGGGCCGGGGCCCCGTCCCGCCGTGCGGGGCCTCCTCAGCCCCGCGGGGCTGCGAGCAGGGCGGAGCCCTCGGGCCCTTCATCCCTGCCGGCGGCGGTGCCGAGCTCAGCCCTCCGCAGGTGCCGGCCCGCGCTGCCGTGGGGCCCCCGGGGCGGGCCAGGTCCTGGCGGTCACACAGCACCAGCGCAGCTGGGCCGGGTGCCGTGCGGGGGCGAAGCCCTGCAGATGCCGGTTTGTAAGTCTCCCTGCTCCAGAAAAAGGAGAATCGGTGTCAGCGGCTGTGCGTTGATCCAAGTCCGTTAGCGTTCGGGGCACTGCTGTGAGCTCCCGGGGCAAACCCGCTCCCGGTAGGGTGGCCCCGGGGTTGTGGTAACCGGGTTTTCCCCAGCCCGGTTGCGTGGCCCCGTGCTGTCCCTGCGGCCAACGGGAGCTCGTGCTACAACGTGGCCGTCTGACCCTGGTGTGCTGGGCCTGTAGGTAGAAGGACCCCTTCAAAATGTAAAGGTTTTTTAAGTTTACAATTGTTTTTTCAAATTGTCATTGCTAAAGAAAAGAAGTACGTTAAAAAAAATAACTTGGAAAATGGTATACTACCTCATGTGTACTTGGTTTGAAAAAATAGGATCTCTGGGCCATACAACGGATCAAATTTCTGTGATGAAAACAGCGGCAGAAACACAAACATTGACTGAGATTTTTTTTTTTTAATGGAGAACCAATCAAGGTGTTTTCTATTAAAAAAACCCTAAGTAGCTGTCATAGTCCTTTATAAGCCATAAAATAAACATTTTCTGGGTGAATGCTAAGCCAAGAATACATGCCAACAAATGGTATTTTGGTTGGAGGATGCAGAAAGCCAGTTAGTGTGTGATCAGCTCTGTGCTGGTTTGTGTCGGAGTTACCTAGTGTGTAGCGCGTGGGGTCAGCCAGTGGGCGCAATGGCATGAAGGAACTGGGGACCACCTTTGGAAAAGCGGAGCCAGGAAAAATCAGTAACTCGTAGGTACGCACAACGCTCCTGTTGAGAACCACCGTGGTGTCCTGACAGCCTGGCAAGTCAGGCTCCTTGGTACGAAACCTGCCTGTGTGGCAAGGCTGGAGTGTTACTGCTCCTGTTGTAGCGTAAGGCTGAAAGCAACAGCTCCAGCACCGTACTCGGGTACTTTGCTCAGCTTTTCTGGCTGGTCTGTGTATCGGGAAGAGTTGTTTCAGCCTTCTCACCCAGGAAATTGCCAGCTCCTGCGCGTTGGGAACTCGGGGTCTGTAACTGTATGCAGTCCGCGGTGCCTGGTTGCTTCATTTTGTTCCACGCTTGCACAGATGCACACACAATGCATCCGATTCAATGCCAAGTGGTGAAACGGTGCATTTTCCTGTCATTCTGCTGCCCTCAAAGTGCTGTTTCTTTCTGTCACGTATATTTTGTCTGTGATGGTCAATAACCATAAAAATGTAAGTAGTTCTGCTCAACTTGAGCTTTCATTACATCCCTAACATCTCGCTTGTTACTGGTGTTTCCCAATATCCCCATTACTTTTGCATCTTCTATTCTGTTTACTCCTCTTTCTTCCTTGCTAAGTCTCCCAAATGTGTCCTTTTTTCCTTTATACTGCATAGAAAAAACATTCTGTACCACATCTGCATGCGGCTTGCCAGTCGTTGCCCTAATCGTTGTGTCACTCACTCCGTACCTCTGTAATTAAAGGTTTCCAGTAACTAGCAATTCGTCCGTCTGAGGCAACGTTGGTATGTGTGCAATCATTTAATAATCTAGTGCTTTTTTCCTGGTTAGGTGACTTAAAAACCGCTGTGCTGCCACTCTCCCGTTGCTGCTGGAAGTCCCTCCAGTCACGAACCACGCCGCCTCTGCGGCATTCGAAGGTTCTTCCGTAAGCCCCTCTGCGCTCTGCCATCAATCCTTGATGTTACGCTGTCTCTGGTTCTGAAGGGCCTGACGATGACAATTGCCAGTCTTCGGGTTTGGGTTGTGCCGGAGCAATTTGATTGATTTGAATGTACTTTGGACTTTGATTAGTGGCTTGTTTCAGTCGGATCGTTCGACCAGATGCTAGTCAGTGCACATAATCATAGATGGATGCATAAGGGGAGAGCGTAACTGTTCGGGGCAGAGTTGTGTTCCGCAGGCAACTTTTATTTCTGAATACTGGGCGCTCCAACTAAAAGTTTATGCACGGAATTTACCTTTATTTGCTTAGAGTGAGTATTTCTGATTATTTATACTTTTTAATGGTAAAAGAACTGACTTTTGAAGAAAGAGTAACAACTAAATATGGATGGTAAAGCTTTGCAAAATGCCATCCAAAACCAAACGAGAAGCAGGGAGATACAAATGCCTACAAGCACCCGAAGGGTGGAAGTTCCTACAGCAAGACCGCTTCTTGAGCAACCTGCACGGGCAGGGCTCCGTTCCTCAGGGGGTGGCTGAAGGCCTGAGCAGGTAGAGCGTGAGCCGTCCTTGCAACGAGGATCTTCGCACGGAGAGAGGAGAGCCCCTTCCGACACACAGCGGGGACGAGGCACCAGGAACCCCGCTGGCGGTGACAGCTCCCGCGCCCTGGTTCAGCTTGGCAACTGCCGAGAGAAGCAACCTGCTGACGGAAACGAGACCTATAAAAGATCCGTCGTGGCCCCGAAACTAAATGCTGGCAAGCCCGGTTCCCGGTTCCCGTGGGATGGACAGCGATCCCGCTCGCCTCGCCCCCTTCGGGCGCCGGGGCCGTTCGCCCGCCGGCTCCCCCGCCGCGTGCCCCGCCGCCGCCCTCGGTGCTCCCCTCTCGCAGCGGCCCGGCCCGGCCCGGCTCCCTCAGGCCGCGGCGGCGGGGGTGCCCCCCCCGCTCCCCGAGGGGCGCCGCCGCGCTCCCGCTGGCCTCACGCTCGGATGCACCGAGCGAGGTCAAACATTCACGCTCATTAACATTCCTCCCGGTTACCGGGGAGACGGCTCCCGGCCGCGGCCTCGCCAGCCGCGGCTCCCGGCGGGCGGACGGGGGAGGAGCGGCCGCGCTCCCCGCCGAACCCCGCGCACGGGCCGGCCCTGGCGCCCCCCCCCTGCCCCCCGCGGCTGCCGCCGTCCCGCCGCCGGTAACGGCCGCCGCGCGTGCCGGGAGGGGCGGGGCGGAGCGGGGGGGCGGGGCTGTCCGCTGCACCCCCCGCGCCAATGGCGGTGCCGCGCCGCGCCTGACGTCAGCGCCGGCAGCGCCTGCACATGGGCGCGCGGCCGCGGCGCGCGGCGCAGAGCGGGCGGCGGGAGCGGCGCGGGCGGCGGTGGCGGAGCTGCGCGGCGGAGGGGCCTCTCCCGCTCCCCTGCTCCGGCGGCCTCCAGGCGCCCCTCGCCCAGCGGGGTTCGGCTCGGCTCGGCTCGGCTCTGCGCCCGTTTCACCGCGCTTCGTAGCGGCGCCGCCGCGAGAGGAAGGGGAAGGAACCGCTGCCGCGCAGCTGCCCCGAGGCAAAGCCCACCATGTCGCGGCCGCTCCCGCTGAACCCCACCTTCCTACCTCCCACCTACGGGGTGCTGAAGTCACTGCTGGAAAACCCGCTCAAGCTGCCGCTCGCTCACGAAGACGGTGAGGCTTCCCCGGGCAGCCCTCGCTCCCCCGGCCCCCCGGGGCCGGCTCTGCCCCCCGCGGCCCCTCCGGGCCCCCTCACCTCCCGGCCCAGTGAGGGCAGGCGCCCCGAAATGGCGGCCCCCATCCTGCCGTCGCCTCAGGGACCGCCGCCTCGCTTTCCCTCTTCTCCCTCCGACCCCCGCCGAGGCGATTTAAGTACGGGCTGGTTTCGGTGGGGGTGTTAGGCGGGGAGCGATGGGCGCAGTCGGCCTTGACCTGACGGAAGGCGCTCGGTTTTTCCATCGCCGCTGCGGAGCCGCCGCGGGCACGGCTCCGGCCGCCTGGGAGAATAAACCTGAGGGCTCGATTTGCCCGGGGCGAAGCGTTGGGTGGAGGGGGGCGAGCAGGGCGGCGGCGCGGAGCCCGCAGGCCGAGCCGAGGTCCCGCCGCACCCCCCCGGGGCGGCCCGCTGCTCCCCCCTGCCCGCCCTTTCAAAACCACCCTCCGCGAAACCGGCTGCCCTGTAACCGAAAGGCGTTTTAGCAGCAGAAAGTTGCAACTTGTCTGGAAAGCTGCGGCAGTGCGGGCGTAATTGCACCTCGTGCGTTTGATTCATTGGAAATACATGGAAACCAAAACCTCATGAAGGGTCTTGCAGAGCCAAGGCTTTTTGTGTCCTCAGTTTTCTGAGTTTTGTCGCGAAGCGACTCGCAGGATTTCACCGGTGTTGTTGCATGTGGTTAAAAAGGAAGTGTTAAGAAGGCATGGTAGTGACAGAAAGCTTTATCCGTTTGGATTCTTGCAAATCTTGCAGAGAAACCAGGTGTTTCCCTTAAAAAATGTGTGTTGACATCACTGGATATCATGGGAATGAGTAGGAAGCATCATTTTAACTTTTTTTTTTTTTGCTCTGCTTCTACTTTTGGATTTTTTGTTAGCTCCTCTGCACATCAAAGTACATACTCTGTCAGACTTCGCTATTGTTGTAAGTTAGTAATGTTAAGAAGTACTGAACTTGAGGACTACTTCCCTTGTGGAAGGACTAGCAAGACTGGGACCTTAATTTAGAAGTATGACGGGATAATCAATTACAGGGATTTTAGGTTAAGACTGTTCCTTTTCAACAGAATACAGCAACATCTTCCAGTTTGCTGTAAGTTAAATACTCACTTCTAAGTCTGTTGAGTACGTATTGAAGCTGACATTCAAAGCGATGCGTGCAGTGGGATTGTTAATATAGAGGAAAATCTCAAAAACATGGTTAGATCCAGCAAAGGTGCTCAGTTGGCTTGACCTGTCAGTTCTCTACCAAACAGAGAGAATCGAAGGAGTGGGTTTTTTACAAAGGGAGTATTCGTTTATTACAACTGAGAGTGTAGCAGAAAAAATTGAAGTAGTAGTAGATGATATTTTAATTACTGAGCTCTTATATCTTTATTATGTGTTTTGTTTAAGCATTCGGTAAAGAAAAAGACAAAGAGAAGAAGTTAGACGATGACAGCACCAGTACCACGGTCCCTCAGTCAGCTTTCTTGGGTCCGACATTATGGGACAAGACACTGCCATACGATGGAGACACTTTCCAGTTGGAATACATGGACCTGGAAGAATTCCTCTCAGAAAATGGCATTCCACCCAGCCCAAACCAGCATGAGCATAGCCCACACCAGTCAGGTCTCCAGCAAGCTACCTCAGCATCACCTTCTGTCATGGACCTCAGCAGCAGGGCTTCTACTTCAGTCCATCCAGGCATGGTGTCGCAGAACTGCATGCAGAGCCCGGTCAGACCAGGTAAATCAGACTTAAGAACTTGCTGTGGATTTTGGCATGAGCCCTCCTCTCCAGTGTAAATAATTACTTCTCCCTATATGGTTGACAGGCAGCTTAGAGAGAGCCAATATGACTCACTCACACTCCAAAAAATAAAAATAATAGCTCTAGTTATTGCTAAGTTGCTGCATAGGGATTTTTCTTTAAATTGTGTAAAAAACCATGGGCATTCCAAGGAAACTTGCCTAGCTTTTCTTCGTTGATAGCCTAGCTATTAGCAAGTAAAAAGACCACAAATGGAATAGTAATGCGTAGATGCCATGGTGTTAAATGAACAGGGAGAGGGGCCATGAAAGAGAATATCCCTTTGGCCAATATTTGATGTGGGAACACAGGAGTGGGCAATTATTTTGAAGTTAAAACTTAAAGATAATGCTTCCTGTTTGAAACTTTGGCCATAATCTTATTCTTTATTAAGCAAAGTAAAATTTGCCACAGTACACGGGGTGGGAACTAAATTTTGGAACGGCATTATAATCTTGCTTAAATTAGCATAAACTGAGTGTAACTCTGACCTGAGTTGATAAATTACATCTATAGTCACGCTAAGCTGTAGGCAAAGAAAACATCATGGAGTCCAAGTTCTGATTGTAATGCATAATTCAAACCCATTTGAAGTCAGGGGAAATCTTCTATTAGTTTATTAGCACTTGAAATCATCCCTTTAGAGACACTAGTACGAATCCAGAATAACTGCTCTGGCTTGACACCAGCATGGCTGAGATCACGGTCAGTGGAATAGTGTCAACATTGAAGTTTGGAAAACATGGAGCTTTGCCTTCTTTTCTTTAAAAAAAAAAAAAAAAAAAAAAGACGAAGGGTGACTTATTTATTGTGCTCTTCTGCTCACACGAGGTTTGCTAGAGCAAAGTGTGCTCTTGGGAGCAGGAAACCACTCCTCTCCCTTCTGCTTGATCGTTTGCCATGCTCAGCGTGCGAAGTCATTGTCAGAATCATCTGATAAGGAGGCAAAATAAATAAATAGAAGGACAAAAGTTGTGGAGCAGGATGAAATAGAAAAGTCTTACAAGTCTGCAACGTTCCTGACTCATTAAAAAGAAATAAAACACCCCCCCCAAACACCCCAAACCTGTCAGCAGGCTCCTTGGCCCCAAGTCAGAAGTGTGTGTTTAGTTGTGGATTTCATTTACTTACTTTTACTTTATGTGGGTTTGTCTTTGTTTTGTATTTGAGTTTCAAGGCATTTCATAGTTAACTAATAACTTACAAGGGTTTCCAAAGTTAAAATATATTTGGAATTGGCAAGAGCAGAATATAAAAACCCCTTGCTTTTTCTGAGCCAGTTTTTAAAAATAGTGTGTATACGCTACACCATTTTCTGTCGTATATGCACACGTAAAATGAAAAGCAGATAATCTGTCCTCGTTCTTTTTTTCAGAGGAGCCTGGTTATGAGCCAGACTTTTAATGATCACCTGTCAGAATTTATTTGTAATCAGCTGTCCACATGACTTTTCAACTCATTGATTTTTTTGAGTTTTTCCTGAGCTGTTTGCAGCTCGGGGTTACAAACTTTTCTCACTAGAAACTCTGTACGCTTTTTTACTGTTGTAAAAGAAGTCATGTCTCTTGGGGTAGGATAAAACATGTAAATTTGCAGGTTTTTTTTTTTTCCATGCCATCTTGCCTTAAGAATAATATTTTTTTTTTTTTGCTTAAATGTGTTTTTTAAAAGGGAGCTTATTCCATTTCTTAAAATATTTTCTCCCCCCCAATTACAGATAGGTACTACGACTTAATTAACAGTATTCTGGTTTATCATCAGGTTGTTGAAATTTTTATGTGCTGTCGTGTAAAAATCTGACTTTGACAATCTGTTTTGAAGGGATCATCTTAGAGTTTAGCATTTGAACAAGTTTTAAAATAAGACAGTATGTATTTAAAACCCCAAATTTTTAGTAAAAATACAAATGAGCATTTAAGGTTGTCGTAAAAGTGCCGAGGCAAATGTGCTGCTTTGAAATATGAAAGTTAGTCTGGAGGTAAATGTTAAAATCGTTATAATGGAGCCTTTTCGTTAATATATGTTATGACTTTTAAAATACATTTTTTTAAAGTGTCACATGGAGAAAGGTTTTTTTAATAGGTGTGAGCTACCGTTCCAGTATGCCTGGCTGTTGTGATTTGTATTATTGTAATAAACCCAAGAACAAATAGTATAAAGTATGCCGTTCAATAAAAATTAATTCCATGTGATCTTATTATTTTTAGGAAAACGGAATTGTTTAGGTGATAGCAATTCTCCTAAAAATATTTCCTTGTCGTGTCCTCTGAATTTTGTCTTACCATGGGAGCCTGTTGAAGCATGTGGACTCTGACTGAAGGCAGGGTCAAATCCTGTACTGCTTGTGTCCCTACTTTAAATGGCTCCGCAGCATTTAGCATCAGCGTATCACGTGCAGTTGGTCAAAACTCCTATACCTGCATGTACTGTGTACGGGGGAGGATGTACACGTGCACGTGGAACACCGAACGTGACTCATGTATGTGCATGGTGTAACTCGGACATAGAGGGTCTATAGAAGAGTGGCATAAGAAGATTTAATTTTGTGCGTGTGTTGAAATACAAGCCTTAGCTGTCTCTAGAAGCTAATGATATTGCCCAAATATGTATTTTATACCGTCTCTGGAAGAGATTTGGAAATCTGCATTGGCATTCACTTAGAGGTGTCATCAGGCTCAGCAAAGATGAGCTGACCCTGATGGTAAACATGACATTACAAAATCCTCACTGATTTTTTTTTTTTTTCCTTAAAGGTAAAAAAAAATACAACAACCACAAAAAGGTTTGTTATAAATTTGACTTAGTTCTGCATTTCCAGCTCAGATTGTCTGGTCGATGGAAAAATGTTTAGGCTCACCAGTTTATCATCTGTTCCCTGGACTATAGCAAAGAATAAAGCAAGCACCTAAAATTTCCCATAAATTTCTGTCTGGGGAATGTACACGTAGCAAATACTGGTTTTCTTTTGAAGAGGAGGGACACAGGGTAATGGCTGTTGCAAGACTGGAATCTGATGTATTTTCACAGTACCAATTTTGTTAATAAAAAAACCCAGTATTTTTATGTATTTTAGTATTGCAGACCACCATTCATTGTAACGTGTATAGACGCATTTAAAACTACTTTTCTCTCCCTGTACTGGATGCTGGTAGTTGGTTGAAATCTGTAGCCTTCTTCAGAAAAGCAGGTTTTATAAAGCTAGCTTTTAAAGTAACCTGGTACTGCAAACATATTTTTGTGGTTCTTCATCTGTTGCAGGCTCGTGTTGTCTTTTGCCAGTTTTTTGGTGGAACGTAAATCTCCATTTAACTGCGGAGTCCTTTAAGCAAATTGCGAGTATTTGTAGCTCTTTGTATGTAAAGAGAGGTTCATGTTTTGCAGGTAACTAGTTGGTGGTTGCTTTTACCTGGCTCTTTGCCCTGGGTAGCCCTTATTTGGATGAATGGGGCAGCTACTGTAAAGGGTTTTAATGGAGTGAATTAGAATTTGGAAGCATCGTCTAAGTCTGGTGGAAGACCCTAATTAGAAGGTTTGGGGGATTTTGTGGTTTAGATCCAAATTTTCTGTTTGCCACCAAAGCCTTGGATGTAGGGCTATGTCACGGGGACACTGCTGACACAGTGATAGACCATGGTTTGTTACTGCCCTGCTCCTTAAGGAGGACAGGGCTGTTGGAGGCTTTGAAAAAATTCCCTTGTTCTTTGCGTTCCTATGACAGTGGTTTTCATTCTGTGTTGCCTGGATGGCTGGGTGCCTTAGACTACTTGCAAAGGATCTGCCAAAGATTATTTAAGGAAAGAAAAAAAGAAAAACACGCTTTGTAATCTGCTGCGGAAATATACATATGTGCAGTATCTGCAAGTCTTCACTTTCAGTTTAAAAAAAAAATTAGGGGTACATTAATCAAAAAGCTGAAAACTGTTTCATTTCAAGTGTACTTAAGCCTCCCCTGCCCCCCACCCCCCCGCCAAGAACACAAAGATTTTAAGTGCCATGTTTTATTTATTCAGCCGAGATACTTCATCTAGAGCGCAGTATCCATTATCTTTTACTTCTTACATGGATACTGAACTGTAATGATTGACATTAGGCGTGATTGGGTGGTTCTCATCGTTCTTTTAACTCTTGTTTGTGATAGGCGCAGCAGCCACCTGGGAGAGGTTTGTTTTTGCTCCATCCAGCCTCTCAACTGCATACTGGGGATGACTTGGTGAAGGGGGCAGCCCACAAAAAAAGGGTGTGTGTGCAACACTCCCTTTATTGCAGTCTTCCTTCCCCTGTGTTTCTTAACGTGACCTCCTCTTCCAGTACAGCCTTTGTAGTGTGGAAGGCAGCATTCCCAGCTGCCAGCTTGCATGTGGAATCCTCTCCTAAGCTTTAATCATTGTTTACAAGCAGTTAGTAGGTGTTGCATGAGCCGCAGCGTGAGCTCCCACTCTTGGAGTCGAAGGACTCTACCTCCAGCACCAAGAGGAGCTGGGAATTTCCTGACCTTTGTTCTCCCACGTGACAGCATGGGAATGACCAGCTAAACCGTCAGGCGGGCTGGTGCTGAGAGCTGCTCTTCACATTGACTCTCACATGAGGCTCTGGATGGCTGTTGCCTGCATGACCATGTGCTTTAGGCACGTGGCAGTCCCCTGTGCAGCCTGCTCAGCATGGCTTTTGCTAGAGCAGCAGGCGCGCACGCACGGCTGCGTGCTCCTGCCATTACCAGCCGATGCCGAAATTGCAGTGAAATGGAAAAGCTTCGCTCCGGACTGCTGCGGCAAAGGAAATGCAATATGCAGACAAGCCTCACAACACTGCTTTCTGGATCAAAGGAAGATGCAAAATATATTCAGGCAAATATTAAAAATAGCCTGTCACATGATAGCAGGGAAAAAAGTGCTGAACGCACAATCTCGTTAATGCTAGAAGCAAGAACACTGTGTCTCCTTCAAGAAATCTAATTTTAATATACACTGTTAAATGTTGATTATTGGTTAAATAATTGCTTGACTGCATGAAAGAACTTGAAGTTAATTCGGAGTTCAAACAGTAAACAGCATGAAACATGTTGGGTTTTATGTGAAACTTCTAAAATATACCTGGCCTGACTCTTCAGTTCTCATTGGGAATGGTGCTTTCCACACAGATAGAGCTGCTTAGGCAAGTAAGGGCTATCTGGTGTTAGAAGAGGATACACAGAGGGAACAAGTAGGGGTTTTTTGTCCCCTTAGAAGGACATTTCAAGGATATTGGACTGTTTAACTTGTTGCAATTACCTAGAAGAAGTATGGTGTCTTTCTTGGAGCCTTGCTTCCCATCTCAAAGTGTATTGGAGAGTGTTTAATTGAATGATTGTCTAGTGCAGTGATTTGATTTTTAAGAAGCGAGTACACCCTGGAGTCTTTCATAAAGCAGTATGTTACAGTTGAGAGAAGACCTCATCAGTAGATGTATAAAAAGAAGACATCGATATCACCTGATTAGATGAAGGTACTAGGAAGCACATTAAATTGTTTCAATCTCTACATATGTATATGACAGCAGATTGGCAATTGTGGGAGCTAGCAGTGGCCAGATTCTGCCCAATCAATCTCAGCAATGAGTGCTTTACTCCTCATGTGGTCTTACTGCTTTCAGTATTGCTCAGCAGGAGAGCAGCTTGTTGACTGCTGTCCTTCATCAACTCCTAGGTGGAGCAGCAAAATGTCACCATTCATTCTCTTGTCATTCATCTTTCTGGATTTTTTTTTAAGGGGGGTAACAGCCCTTGGTGCACCAGGGGAGTTTTCTCGGGGTGAAAGGACCTACTTGTCATCAGCAAAGAGGACTTCAGAGCATTATGAAATCAGAAGCTTGGTTGGCTGGCAGTACACTATGGAGCTATTTAGTATTTGTATCACACAAACATGATCATAAGTTTCCTTTTTGTGAAGTCTCACTCTCATAACAAATAAAATACATTTTCAGTATTTTGTCCGAATTCCACAGAAGACTGGGATGATCAGACAAGAGTATTTCAATTAAGTTATATTCAAGAAAAACTGTAATTTGATCTCTTCTACATTAAGTAGATAATGAAGGCCCTGAAAAAACCATTTACTTAAACCTCAAATCTACTCCATTTAATGGAGTAAGTTATGCATAACGAGATAGTATAGAAAATGAATGTAAAATGCACAACTGTCAAAATGAATGCATGACAAACAGGTTTTGTAGTTTGTGTCGCCTTTTTTTATGAAGAAATGGCATCAAAGAATCCGTCTAGTTATCAGAAAGATGAATTTGGTCTGGAGAGCTTCAGAGCTAACGCAGGAAGAGCTAACAAGGGTAGGTAAGGGAGCATGTGTTGCAACTTTTTTTTTTTTCTCTTTTTTTTTTTTTTTTTTTTTTCCTGCTAGGGCTCTTCATGGCACTTCAGCTTTCCAAAACTGAGGTGCTATCCATCAGGTTTTAAACGAATACGAGTTATTGTTCAGCCTCTCACATTTCTGACATGCTTGAAGCCATTGTGCAGTTATGTTTTCCTGTCCCATTCTCTGAACTAAATCTTGCCAGGGCTAAATTTGGCCCAGATTTTCATTGTACACCATCCAACACCACTGCTTAGCTTCTGATGTGGCATGCTCTTGCTTCAGGGTTCTCTGCTCAACTTTGAGAGAAACAGCTTTAGCTCTTCATCTTACTGGTAGAATTCTCTGGTTCCTATTATGTGCCATTTAATGAAAACTCGCATTGAGGACCTTAGAATCATAGAACAATTTGGGTTGGAAGGAACCTTTAAAGGTCACCTAGTCTACCCTCTCTGCGATGAGCAGGGACATCTTCAACCAGATCACATTGCTTAGAGCCCCGTCCAGCCCGACCTTGAATGTTTCCAGGGATGGGACCTCTACCACCTCTCTGGGCAACCTGTGCACTGTTTCACCACCCTCGTGAAAACTTTCTTATATCTAGTTTAAATCTTTTACTTTAAAACCATTACCCGTTGTCCTATTGCAACAGGCCCTGCTGAAAAGTTTGTCTTGAAGCTCTTTGCTTGTGTTTTGGTATATGGCTGTTTGTAGGAGGAAATAAAAAATCCAAATTGCATTGGGGTCCTAGAAAACTCAGGTCCTTATTAACTGGAACACAAATCTAGATTATTACTGAAACAAAACTCAACAGGAACCTGCAGATTGATGCATTAGCATGCATTTACTACAAGCAGAAGCTAGAGAGAACTACAGCAATAACTCATCTGTAACAAAATGTCATCCTTAGATATGTAGGTGTATAAGCAGAGAGGCAAAAATACACAGTTTGGCAAAGATTTGTTGAGGATGGAGAATGGTTTAAAAAAAAGCGTTCTTTTCCAATTAGCCTTAGGGAGCTCAGCTTGCTATAAATTCTTTGTTCTGGAACATGGCTGTGGACAATAGGTCAAAGATTAAGTAATTCGTTACAGAACTGGTTGGTACTCCTGAATTTAATAAACAAATGAATGAAGAGGGTTCTCTGTCCATAGCAAGATCCATTACTTTGTGTGGCAATGGTTGGATCTTAAAATTTTTTTAAATCACTCGCAAGGCTCCCCACTTACTTCTTGTATGTGGACATTGCTATATTTGAGGTGACCTGGTAACTTAGCAATCATGACACAGATGAAAGCACTCAAAACTGAAATTAAATGCGGCCCCACTAGTAAGTGCTTATAACTTGAGATTCTAAGGAGGTGAGAGGAAGGAAACTGTAGATTGCGCTTTGAAAAACTGAAGGGACAATAATATGAAACTTCTAAACACAAAGTACTCCTGCAGAATGCCATTTGACGGAGCAATCAATATTTTTAGCACAGTGAGATTACTGAAATAATAGCAGTAAACCCTCTTGTGGAAGAGTATATTACTCAAGGCCGGGGAATATAAAACACCGTCTCAAAGCGAGAGGGCTGCATTGAAACCGAGGAGGTGACTTAAAACAATTTAATTTTTACAAACTCACCGTTTCAACTTTGGAAATGAGTCCTCCTCCAGCAAGAAGTCTGCTTAAAAACCAGCTGTGTGCTTAGCTTCTAATGCTTAGTAAGTAGGAACTAAGCACTCAAAACCAAATCCTCATCAAAACAGAGAGGGTTAAACTGACTTAATTTGAAGGACCCTGCAGCAATCAGACATGCCACTGTTTCCTCTTTCTTTGTGCTGCATAGTGGAAATATAGATGTTACTGACGTCTGTAATCCCTGCAGCTGTGGCCCCTCGTTGCAGCATGGGGTATTTGGCCGTTTTATGTATGTAACTCTTGCAGCTCTGCTGCTCTGCTGTGATAGATGAGCGTTGGGGTATTTTTTTTGCCAGGTTTGCTATGAAAACAAACGATATCCAGCCATGCTAGGTATGTGTGGCCCCTTGCGTGTTCCTGCTCCATGATTTTTGAGTATATTGGCTGATTTTAACCAAATGTGGCAAGAAAGTTGTGATTCCGAAAGAATAATTACATTCCTAAAATTTCATGAAAATAGATGAGTGGATAGGAAAGGAATATGTTACTGAGCAGGAAGAGCTGTAATGTAAATGTGCGTTTTCTACGTCGGAGAATTTACATAAGACCTTTAAAATGCCTGATCTGTGTGAAGTGCTTCTGGGAAAGCTGACACCTTTTTAGACACCGTGAGATGTCAATTCACTTTGAGAAACGAATCTGCAAGAAACCAGGTTTAATTGGTTTAGTGTGTGTTGGGGGGGGTGTCACAAAATTTTTTCCACCATTATTATTCTTTTAAAATCCTCAGCTCCTGGAGTCTTGTGATTATATGAGATTCCAAGGTTTCTTTTAAAAAGACAAGTTAGAAAACAAGCTATAAGGTTTGTAGGGAAGGTCTCGAATGCACTGAACCCAGGCAATGGAACGATCTCAATCATCTCCAAAGTCGAGCACAATTATTTTACTTAGAGATTTTCTGAACTTTTACGCAACCTTGCTATATCCCGTTCTTCTTGTGCCGCAGAAGCGCCTCAGCTCCACTGCCCTGTTTGAAACTACCTTGCAGTCAGCCAACTTCAAATTTGAGGGCTGTTATCACAATTTTTGCAGTATCACATGCGGGCAGGTGTCCAAGTGACCTTGTGTATGCGTCTTGCCATTCATTCTTCACGGTTTGGCCAGGGCGCCGCACACAAAGCTGCCTTTTACGGCTCGCTCTCGTCGGCGTACCTTTCCACTCTGCCGCCCGGGTCTGGGGTGGAGGTAGGTTAGAAGTGAATGAGAGCAAGGGGACAGTGAGAGTGGGCTAAAAATGCTGAGGGATCGCAGAGAGTAGGTCGTGGCAGGCTTTGTGTGTTGGGAGGAGGAATAGGGGGAGCACAAGATTTGTTTTCCTATTGGCTTTTCAAAGTTGTGCAATTTAAGAATTGGATTAACCTGATATGACTTAGTTTTTCTGCCAGATTAGATATGTTGAGTTACTTGGCATTGTGAATTGTACAGTACATTGTGTGCTGTAAATATGGGTGTGTCGGGATAAAGCTGTAATGACACAACACGCTCGCAGTATAATGCAGCGCGGCTGAGTGGACTCCCCTGCTCCCTTACTGTCCCATTCCCTCTACCCCTGAACTCACATACTTGTTCGGGCGTTTAGAAATTCGTTAGAACCTCTCTACCTTTCTATGTTCTGTTTCCAGCACAGCATCAAGACATTTCGATAACCCTTTGTGGTAAGGTAACACTTAGCTGAGGCCCAAAAGCCTGGTCAGTCTGGCAGTGGCATATGCTATAGAAGTGTCTTTTTAAAAAAAAAAAATAAAAACAAAACCTGTATGAAAAGACACTCAAGAGTTTCCTCCTGCTTTCTCAGGATTAAGTTGGAGAAAGTTTACTGGGAAATGTTGCAATTCTTTTTTTCTTTTTTGCATTGCGCTCTCTTTTTTTTTTTTTTTTAAAGACTGTGTCTAAGACATTGCCTTCAGCTTAACTTTGGAAGAGTAAAAAATCATACAGATCTGAAACGGCAAGTGCTGAGCTCACTGCTGTTCGAAGTATACCAGAGCGGCGTATGGATGTCAAAGTAAACTTTTCACAGCAGCATGTATTTGCTCAATGTTTTTTTTTGTGTGTGTTACATACATCCTGAGATAATTTAAATTGGTTTACCCATTGTATATGCTGGGCTAGCCCCATGGAGTAGCCCAATTCTCATTGCTTACTGCAGAGTGAGGGTGGAATAATGAGTGACTGCAACCAGGTAGCTGAAAAAAGGGGGCCAGAATCAATGTTGAGCTGGGTGATCGCTGCTCTGAAGGCTAGGAAAAAGTCTGCAGACTTTGGAGAGTGAAACTAAGAATACCTTAGGGCACTTTTGTTTAATTCCCACTCTCAGACTTCTCCAGGGACCACATCTACCCAAGCAGGTTAGTCACAAGGGACTGGCCATAGTATGGCCTTTGTAACCAGCTGTCTGAAGGCCTGCCCTCTGTATCAATACATCTACACTGAAAAATGACGAATTAATTCCCCTGCCTGTAGTGAAGATTATTTTTCTTGGAAGAGCGTAAATAACAGATAAGGTTAATAAGTCAGGTATCAAAATTGTGTCATGGTCCTTAGCGGTATGTTGTTGGAATGCCTTACTCAAATTCACATACGCAAAAAAAATGGGGCTTGCTCATTAGATGAAGGTCTTTCTGAAGTGGTAGTAGTCTGGTGATTGAGCCATTTTTTGAGAATAACATAAATTGAGTAAAATGGAGCAGGAGGTTGACCTTGTGAACTCCTGCATCACTCAACTGTATACTTAAATGGGAGAATTAGGAAAGAGTGCAGCATATTTAAAGTTAACCTGCATATCTACCTCTTGAGGAGGTTAAACCACAAGCCTTCAGCTACAAATACTGGGCAGCTGTGGTTGGGTGTCTGCTTGAAACACCTTAGCTGTTGGTGTCTCGGCACTTAAAAAATCAGGGCATGGATCGTCCAGACCCTGAGACCTGACGATCATGCATCCGTAATCACGTGACCGCTCTCAGAAAGGCTGATCTTTCTGTTGGACTGGGCTCATCACCAGGTTTAAGAAACACTTTTCCAAACTCTCTTAGCTGTTCAATTTTCTCAGTGCGACATGCTTGAAGTCATTGTTGAAAACTGTGGTAGTCTCTGTCTGGACTGTCTGTTCTGAACACGTGAAAAGAAATCATTAGCCAAATAGAAGAAAAGACCTGGAGGTGTAATTGTCAACTCGTGTGTGTCTCTGATTTCACCAGCTGCTGCACGTGTCTAGGTTATAAATTTATTTCTGTTAGAAAGTAAACAAATCTCACTTTTCTTATGTACTCTCATGACTGTTTCATCTGAGTTGCTCTTATCTGTAGCAGGGATTTACTTCTGAAAGGTCTTGCGTTTGGAGGCTTTTCTTTCTGCTTCCACATGTAACATGGTCTCACAGGTCACGTGCACCTCTGATGCTGGCCAGGGATGCTGTTTGTCTCTTCCTAAGTCAGTTATTGAAAAACATTATCACTACTATCAAAATATAATATTTTATCATCGGGGCAGCTTTTATCCTGTTAGACCCTGCTTGTTTTTCGGATTGAATCCTTTGGCCAAATTCTGTCTCAGTTCATGAACGTTTCTCTGTGTTCAGTAGTGCTACTTGGTGACTATTTGTGTCGGCAAAATCTGAGCCATAGGGAACGTATACCACCATCAGAGTCATACCCTTCCTGTACTGGGCCACATCCTGAGAGGCCTGAGTACCTCTGATTCTCCTGAATATGGAATTTGAAGTAGTTTAGCGTTCTGCATTTTTGAGCCACTGATAGAAAGCTCTCAATCCTCTACAATGAAGAATTTGCAGTGCCTTTTCAAAATCAGGTCCTTTCAGGGTCTGCGTCCTCGAAGGAGCCGATGGTGTGTAACTCCTGTCGAAATCCAGGTGAATGCCTGGTGCTCAGCGCCCTTGCCGAATGCGCTCAGCCCTACAAGCCCAGTTAACACCTTGTTAAAATACAGCGCTGGCCACACTAGCGTTTCAGCAAACACCTTAAGTAATTTTTTTGCTGCCCTGAAGTTTATAGCCCGTGGCTTGTTGTTTCCCACTTTCTCACGTTTTCCCAAAGCCGCTGGTGCGTACAGTCTGAAGATCACATTTAACCAACGCAAGGAAATCAGCTTGGCCCGATGGGCTTCTTTATCACGTGGCTGAGAATGTGTTCACTCTGTTCTGCCAGACTATGGCTAGCTGAGCAAAATACAGTGAAGCTCTGGGCTTCTGGCCAAGCTTTTATTTCAGTTTGGAGCTTACAGCCACATGTTTGCTATTTGGCAGGACATCCATTGGGGTATATTTGGATAGTAATCTAGCATTGTTTTGCTGCTTTTTTTCTTCTCTCTCTCTTTTTTTTTTTTTTTTTTTTTTTAAATGCACACAGATAGTATAATCCCAATACTTAACTTTGGCCAGTCTATACAACATTTCTCGATGTGCACCGTTACGTCTGTGCACTCAGAACTTGTAGCCATGACCTTTGATAAATATAAGTCGAAGCAATTAACTTTCTTCTATTGAAAAATTCTGGATGTTCTACTCTTTGCCCCCTATGTGCCAATAACAGGGCTATGTTGTTACTCTTTCCAAGATCAAAAGCTTCACTAGGGTTTGATTGAAGTCCAATTATGGAAGGAAGTAGCTGTGCTGGAACTCTGAAAATAGCAATAATTGTTAAAATAATAAAGTGTGTCCTTGTGTGTCTTTATAATCTTTAAAACTTCTTTTAGGGGGGAAGGGGGTGGCTTTCCTCTAGTTTTAAAATGAAAATATTAGCAAATGTCTTGGGAAAATAGGAGTGTGCTGTTAGAAATCCAGAGAGGGATCCTTGTTGTTCTTATTTCAGTGCTATTCTCCACCCCAAGCTTGCCTTCCTCTGAAGCTGTTTGCATGCAGCCTGACTCATGCAGGAAAATAAAGCTGGATTTGATTTTTAACTGTATGGGAGGCTTTGGGTTTGGGGGGATAAAGGCTTTATGATGCAAACTCATTTATTTCTCTGTGAAACAAAAATGGGCTTTTCAAAATACAGTGTGTTTTGGAAAATTGGCTCTGGGTTTGAAACCCCAACATCTCTGAGGGCACCCTTGTATGAAAAAATAGTACAAATAGACATAACGCTTGGGGAGGGGGTACAAAACATGATTGCAAGCAGTAGTGTTTGAGGAGTAGTTCCTGTTCTTTTGTGAAGGGACATCTCTTGAAATGTGGGGAGGGGTTGGTTGGTTTGTTTTGTATGGACAGTAGTGAGCTTGGAAGTCTGTTTTTACAGTAACTTTGTACTTTATCAGACACTTCGAGCTGTGTCTGAGCAGATCAATACTGGCAAAAGCTGAGATACTTTTCCCCAAATCTTGATGTTGTTTTTAAGGATATAAATTTACAGTTGCCTTCTCTTAGTCTCTCCCGCATCCTGAGAGAGAAGAGAACCTGGGAGAAAGAGCCCCGGGGTAAGACTCGTGGCTGGTGTTGACTGACAGAGCTTCAGAAGGGAGCGCTTGGGTCTCAGTGTTAAAAATCAGTGTGTATAAATGTTCATTTATCATTTGCAGTGTTTAGTTGATTGAAACATCAAGGTGAATAAATAGAAATGAAGGTGATAACGTGGACAGTGCTAAGTAAATCTTTTTCCAATATTTTGCAGTTATTGCTATAGGTGCTGCTGTGGTGATCATGGAGTTGTGACTGGTTTGAATTTACAGCAAGATTTTACTGGGGTTTGTCTTTTTTTTTTTTTTTTTTTTTAAACTCACGTGCTTGCACACACATCTGATACAGGGCAAGATAATCCCTGTGTGAAAGTCAACCCTCATATACTTTCCTTTAGCCAACTCAACTGAAAATCACTAATTACTTGAGTAAAATCTTTGCATTATAGATAGATGGTATCAAGTAATAAGCCCAGAGGATTGTACAGATCCAGTGAAGCCCTTTGATTTGTCACATGAACCTTCAGAACGAGAATTTTCTTAGCCCCTTAAATTACTAGGACAGAAGCTGTTACTTATTCTTTTGAACCTTACTGTTGTGTTCTCTCTATTGCAGTGAGAATTATTTAGTCTTTCTTCATTCACTTTATCATTTTTTAAATAATGTACTTATTCTGACCATAAGACAGTTTTATATATGTAACATCTATAAAATATTCTGCCTAAAATAGTTCCGTTCCTTGCTCTTGCTGGGTTTGGATGGATCGTTGGTATACAAACTGCTTCATTGCCTTCTGGAAATTTTAGTTGTCAAAACCCCAGCCTTAGCGAGGGGTACCGTGTTGGTCGGCTTAAGGATGTTTATACAGTCGGCAGCTTTAGCCGCTCGCAGAAACAGCCTTGCTTGAGCTCTAGGAGCTGCTGAAACTCATCAAGCAGGTTCCTGCTAACCAATTATCCAGTTAAGCAGAAAGAGGAAAGGTGTTTCCCTTGCTTATTTTTTTTCTTTGATAAGTTTAACCCATTGTTCCCCGGGCGTCGGTAATTGCGGACATTAGTAACCCTGAAATAACAGCAGTGAGAGTAAGAAGGAAGAAGGTTAGAAGGGATCTCTGATCTTGCGAGTATTGATCTGTGTGTTAGTGTGTATCCCTCAAGTGGGCAGAGACAGGCAGTTTTCAGCATAAATCTAGAGCACTCTAGTTCTTAGTTATGAGTCCTACCCAGCGTTCCTCACCTAGCTTTTTGTCTTGCATTTTAACAAAATCTTAAAAAAAAAAACCAAACCCCCGCCAACCAAACCCCTCCCCACCCCAAACCCAATAATGAATGTTTCATTGCTGCCAGAGCAAATTTGTTGATTCCCAAACACTCCTACTGTGTCTTGGTTGGAAGACTTAAACTACTTGCATAATAAGTGCTGTGGATAATAGAAAAAAGCTCTTTCTAGTAGAGCTCTGGTTTTCACTACGTATTATAAGAATAAATAGATGCTCAGATGATACCAGACAGCTGGGTTTTCCACATCTGACTGTCTTCTAGATTGATTTTTAAGACAGGACATGTGCATGACTGTTTTAATGGCTATCAATAGCAGATGTGTCTTTGTGAAATTCAGAGATGCTGTCAAGTGGCTGCACAGTTGTCAAACAAATAATTTTGCTTGTGATTACTGGAAATAGTAAAGGAGTGGGTGGGATAAGGTAAGAAAATATTCTCAGTTCCAGTGGAGAACAAGAGGATTAAGTGACTTTCCCGACTGCTGTAACAAATAATAACTTGGTGAATACTTTCCTTTCTTCCTTCCTACTACCTGCCCAAGGAATCAGTTCCAAGAGCAGCAAAATCTCTGTGGGTTCTCTGATGGGTAATGAGGCTCCTGCAGCCTTCCGTCAGCCAGGGAGTTAAGAGCTTCTTTCATTTAGATTGTTTTCACAAAGCTTGTTAGTAATACATGTCCATACCTCTCTGCCAAATTTGTTTGAAATTGGCCAACAGTTCCAAAGTTGCTGGGAGGAGGCTAGACAGTCATGTGGACAGCGTGAGTGCACAAAACTCGTTTCTGTAGGAAATTGAGCTAAAGAATAACTGGCAAGTACTCGGGCACTGAAGTGAAGCTTGCAAAGTCATCGAAAGAACTGAAAGGCCACTTGGTATCTTAATGTGTGCATAGCCTTTAACCAGGTACACCAGATACACTTCTTGCCCACAGGTTAGATCCATGCATTCACATTTCCATCTGCCCAGGACCTGTCTTTGTAGAAGTGAAGTGTAATTTGGTGACTGCATTGATTGTTTTGAAAGTGACTGGAAATGCTTAGGGAGAAGCAGATAGAAACACTTACCAGCTTAGGCTGTGACTGTGGCAGAGCTTGATCTGGTGGTCTGAGCTGTGCTAGCAGCTGAGTGGTTTGTGCAATAACCTTTGACTATAGATAGGGCTTGCTTTCGTTTCCTGAGTAGCCCGAGGGTGTAACTGAATATTTACTACTGTTCCACATTGGGTTTTTTATTTTTTAAAGGAAGATCTGTGAGTGCATGAGTTGGAATGCATGTTAATAACAAAAATTCAATAGATCCTTTCCGTCATCAGGATTTTATTGAGTTTTGCTTGTGCCTTGAGTCCTCAAAGACCTTATCCAGGCAGCAAAATGCAGGCAAAGGAGGTAGAGCCAAGTTCTCGGGTTCCTGAGCAAGGGAGCTGCAAAGCCAGGTGGCGGCCTCATCCCTAGCAGCTAGGACAAACCTTCTGAAACAGGTAAAGATGGGTTGAGACTGCTGCTTCAGTAGATGCCTCTTCCAGGCTGCAGGTTAAGCAGGTGAGGTGCACGAGTTGAACAGCGTGTTGTGTGCGGCGGATGGGCAGCAGCATCCAAGCTGGGTGTGAATTGTGTGGAATGTAAGTACGTAAGTGGCCTGGGCATGAGGAAGCAAGGTGGTTTCACCTGTGAATAGATGAGTTACTTCTGGTGAAGTGCACCAGAACAGAGGGTTAGCTTCCTACAGGAAGAACACATTAAAGGTGGCACGAAGCATCTTTATCATGAGACCAGCTCTTAATTTATTTCTGAAACTCTGGATCATCATAAATGTGGTCAGTGCCATTTTCTTTATTCCTTCTGCATTTGTAAAAGGAGAACAAATAAAAATGTTCTGTAAGCTTTGCTACATTTTAAAAAAATATCATTTACAAGGCACAGCTCGATTTTGTGTAATTTTTTATATCCAAAATATAGAGGGCTTTAGAATAGGAGAAGCTGCATATCTGAATCTAAGATAAAATAAGATGATCTGTGTGACAGAGACAGCAGAAATTATGTGATATGACAGTTGCTGTAGCAACACCACCTACTTCATGAAAATCAGAGTTAACAGGAGTGTAAAAGGTAGAGCCCACATAATTTTCCAAGCCTATGCATTGTTGCTGCCCTCAGCTTGCAGTGCTTTCCAGCTCTCCAGTGTTTCTCCTTTCATTTGGGCACAGATACACCTTTTTCTGCATGGCCAACTCTTGCAGACCCGATCCTGTATTCAGCAGGGGCACATAGTGGGAGTCCTGCAGGGGCAGTGAAGCCTGCAGCTTCTTTGCCTACCGGTGACCTGGTGAATAAGAGGAAAATAACACGAAGGATTGTGTCGTGTCCCATCCTCCCCCCAAATCCTCTCAAGGGCCTTGGACAGTAAAATACTATGAGGCATATACTGTCTCACAGGTATCCTGTACAGAGAATGGGATGACCGCTGTGTAAAAAGGAAGCCAGACCAGTCAATTCACTTCTGTGGGAATCAGCTGTTAGTAAGGCACTGTTATATTTAATATAAATTGTAAGTCTTGTGGAAACTGTAGGTGTCAAAGGTAAGTGCATTGGTGCTTCCTCCCTCCCAAGTAAACCTGAAGCAGGGGTGCTGCATACCAGCCTATGAAAGTAGGAAGACACGTTGTTTTTAATCGGAGTGGTGCTGAGCTGGTTGCCTGGCTGCTGGGAAGCGCCGAGTACAGCACAGCGCGCAGAGGGCTTTGTTACTGGGCGGGCAGAGACTTTCATGAAATTTACTGTATTCAAAGAGGTAGAAAGGTCTCCGTTCAAGAAATGTTTCAGTGCCAAGATATTGTTTGAAAGTTATTTGGTATGTCTGGATTGGCAGCTAATTTTGAAATTCGCAGCTATGGTTACTGGAAGAAAAATACTTTATTAAAAAACATAGTTACTGTATAGCGGCTGCCATTGGCTTACACTTTTCTTAACGATAATTTTCAGTGAACAGAGTCCTCTATGTTTATGTACATTTCTAAAATGCAGACACATAGTTTAAAAGCTCCCATATGCAGTGAATTGATAAGTGATTTGCCAGTTCACGTTGGCCTCAAGATTACAGTCAAATATGTTTTTATTTTTAATACATTGATATTTTTATTTTTAATATATTGACTTAATTTGTTGTTAGTATTTTTATCATTGATTGGCAACGGAGAGCCACACTGTGTGTGACAGCAAAAGTAAAACCTCTGTTACTTGCAAATTGGGGGAAAAGAGTTTGAAAGAAATAGCAATCTCAAATGGCAGTCAGGTTAAGTTTTATTGATCTGTTTTGCTGAGATGCCTTCTGAAGGCATCACAATAAATGCGCTACTCAACAGATGGAAGGAGGTTTGACTTCTGTCTTGGGGCATTTTCATTTCATTTTTGACATAGTTCAAAATCTTCCCAGGTTCTGCATATCTGTTGTATTCAGAACATGCATACATCGTGTGTTCAGAGCCTCAGTTCAGGGCTATGGACAGTTTGCAGAGGAGGTCACAAGAAGGAAAATAAGTATTAGAATTCCAGGATTTCTTCAAGACATATTCCATCGCCAACCTTTTTCACTTCTACTATTTTTAAAAGATAAAAACATAAAGATTTTGGGATGTGTTGCCTTTTCTGGTCACTTAAGATGTTTTGCTCACTTTACCTTCATCTTTCTATAAAAATGTGAATGCTGTTCTTAGGTGCAGAAATCTCTGCAGGCATCAGTGTGGTTTTTGAGACTCCTCAGCACAGTAGTTTTGTGCCATTTTCTGGTGCTAGATGACTCTCTCACATTTAGAAGTGAATTTATAAGATGATGTCTTGCCCAGTGTTCAGTGTCATCATTTCTTTTAATCAGACTTGCTTTTTGAAGTTCCCTGGTTTTGTCTGTGTCTGATGTGCCACGAAAACCTGTATTATGCAGCAGCTGTGAAGAAGTAGTTACGGATACGCGGGTAACGTCCGTATGCAACAGTCTGTTCTCCTGGAATTTTCCCTAAGCCGCAGTTACGTGTTCCCTTCCTCCTCTGACCTATTTTTCAGACTACCTGAGGCTGATGGGTTTGTATACTTTGTAAATGAAGATAAATATATCAATAGAGAAAAAGATACAACCGCACACCCTTGTGCTTTCTTTGTGTGTGCTCATTGGGAATAAAACGAGTGTGTAAAAGCAAATTAGACCTCTGCAGTTACTGGGCTGTAACAAACCAAATACAAGTTTTGGGGTTCTGCTATTTTGGTTTTTGTTTTTTTTTTTTTTTCCAAAACATGTTAGAGGGTCCTAATTTAAGTCAGATAGAAAAGAAAATGTACTAAGTCTTACTTAGAAGGTTATGGGAACAGTGCGTCCCCATTCTGGCATCTCTGCTTCTTAAAATGTGATTACTTTGTACAAATCATCCTCTACAAAGCATCGATTTAGTTTTGTCACATAAAGGGTGTACTTTGTTTTAGTGAACAAAAAAAATGTAAAAAAGTAAAAATAAAAAGCTACTTCAACGGATAGTTCAGATTTGTGCGTACAGAACAGATCAGGAGAGAAGGCGAGATTTGCGAGTTCCTGTAACTCTGCCCAGTGACCCCTTTTTCTTGTGTTCGGAGAGCAGCCGATAGCATCTGTTGGCTGTCTGTCCGGCTTGCCATCAGCTCCTGATTGGGAGGCAGAGGAAATGTACCTGTTTCACGTGGCTTTTCCATGCCATTTGAAATCTCACTCGGCTGTGTTTTGATAACACACCCAAGCGAGATGGGTTTGGGTACCAGAACTGGGTAATAGATCCGTGAGTCATGGGTGGCATACGCTTTCAGGATTACACGGTGGCTTTTTGCAAGACCTGTTTACTGACTGAGAGCGTGCTGGCCTGGATGTTCATGAGCCAAATAAATAGAACAATGTGAGAGGAACAGACTTGGTCTGGAGTCTTGCAGAGTGCGTTGGCAGTGGCATGAATGCATCTTGAGGACAAGTGTTGTCTTTGTTTTGAGTGGTATTCCACGTGAAGGCCTATTTATGGATGCCCTACGAGGCTGTTATCTAAAGCAGGGGCTCTATCTAAAATCTGCTGTTTGAGATTGGTTTATTAAAGCCGGGTATGTAATTGTCCAAGGAAAGAAAAATGGATCTTTTTGCCTCCTTCCGAACAGGTTAACAATTCTGATGTTTCTCTGGAACTTTCCCTTTAAGAAAAGAAAGAAAAATGGTACTTTTTGAGGAACCTTACTATATGTGAATTGCCAATTAACAAAAATATACACAGATATGCCAAAGGATGTCACGAAGCTCCAATGCACCAGAGAATATCAGCATCCTGAAGCGAAACGTGCTTCTAAGCCAAGGGTAAATCAAAATGAAATACCTGTCTGAACGTTCTTCCCTGCAGCTTCGCTTCAGGCCCCGTCCCCACTGAATGCCATCTTGGCCTGTCTTTGTAAGGAAAGCAGCACCCTACAGAAAATCAGAAAAGCATTTAGGAGGGCTGTGGCTTTCATGCTTTTCAAGAATCTGAAAATCCCTGTGCAGTGTCCCAGGAGCAGGTTAAACCCATCTCTTTCTGCATGTAGCACATCTGCAAGGGAGACGTTCAGAACAGGAGCAGCTGCTTTCAGACCTCTTGCAGTTTGGTTGCGAGGGGCTGGTTTGGGAGGGAAGGAAAGCTTGATTTCCTGGTAGCTTTGGGGCCTCACTGAGCTAAGTGCTGCCTTCGCACAGGCTGAAGACAGGGCAAGGTTTTCAGAGTATGGATCTTATGGAAGAGTAAGAGTCTTAAGTCCAGTAGGCATAGTGGAAAATTTTAACTGGTGGTGCCTCATATTTGTTTGTTTATTGCTTTTGAAGGGCAGAACATTACTGGCGCAGCAGGCATCGCATATTACATGCACGTTATGCTAACCACATGCAGGAGTTGCAAAGTCAAGCCCTCAAAAGCCTGCAAACACTCGACCGAAGGCCACGTGTGCAGCTTCAGAAAGCACACACACCCCCCCCCCCCTTGTCTGCTTGGAGATGCAGGCTTTCATTACATTATAGCCTCTGTTTTCCCTTTCCCCTTTTTGAATGCAGAGGTCAGAGCAGTTCTGGGTTGAATCAGGGCTGTATCAGGAAGGAAGCGGTTGTCTGTAGGATCTTGGATCTTGACCTCATTTACTGCAGATGTGAGAGGATGCGGGGAACGGCAGGAGAAGGGAAAATCTGGCAGTAAGGACAGAAGGATTTTGTCTAGAGAGACTGGATTTTGCCATTAAGTTTCAGCAGAATTGTGAGCAAGTCACTTGATTGTGTGAGCTTGTCACACTGCATGTTTGCTTCCCTTTTTGTGAGGAGCCCAGTTTGATACCTTGGGTGGCCCTCACTTGTGTCGGTGTACAGCCACCAGCCTCCAATGAAAGTCAGCGAGAGTAGATTTGAAATGCAGACAATGCCTGTAACGTTAGCTAACCTGAGAGGCTGGCTGCGTACTTTTGATTTAAAATTTCTATACGTCTGTCCTTCACCTGCAAAGGGGAAGTGCTGCCCCTTCTTTCATGGGGGTCTTGTGGGGGAAAAATTGTTTCTGGGAAGCACGCAGATGCAGTAGTTGTCAATGCTGGAGGGAACTCCTGAAAAGTTGCTAATTGTGTCTCTACAGGAGGTTGGAATCATTTGTGGCAAATAATGTATGGGTCCATTTGGATAAATCAAAATGAGTGAAACAAGTGACTGCTGAATGAGGAAAGAATCTGGAAAAATTAGCATGTGATCGAAACTTTAAAGATTGTTGCAACCGTGACTGTGCTTCTTAAGACAACTCTTGCATTTAATTTTAAAAACAAATTGGAAAGACAAGCTGGATTTTCTCATGTGCCACCCCTACAACAGGCACACTGGAAATGAGTAGGAATGGACCTGACAGCACCCCACAGCGTCCTGCTGCTTGGACGGAGCAGAGGATGACAACTTACTGTCGCTGTAAGGAGCTGAAGGGGGACAGGGAGCTTTGCCAGTGCACTTCGCTGTTTGCTGATAGCAGAGATCTGTGGGACTCAGGAGTCTGGAGCTGCGTCTGTACCATCAGCACAGGCACTCTCCTGCCCTGTTCCCTTCAATGATGCTCTTCTACTGAATGCATTCATCCCAGCCTTTGCTGAAGCAGCCTTCCTCTTCCAGGCACTTTAGCTCACCCCTTCAGCTCCCGGTCTCCCTCATCCTCACCTTCCCCACCTCTGTGCCCCCTTCTCAGCTCTCAATCCTAACCGCTTAGTCAAATTGCCCCTTCCTCACCCAGCCTTAGCACGCTTGCAGTAGCAAGATCTTAAGAAGACAAACGAAAGGGAAATGACATTGATCCAGGAGCTGCCCTCTCTTCCAGTGCACAGGCCCCTAGCACAGTTCGGTGAAAAGTTTGCCAGCAGTTTTTAACAGGTTCAAAACAAAGTATTTTTGCTGAACCTTTTTCAGGAAACTGTAGAACCATTTTGGCAGAAACATAACGGGCGCATACAAATCCAAGTAGAATGGTTGAAATCTGGCAAAGGTCTAAGGAACTGAAGGCAGCATCCTCTAGTGGGAAGTGTCAGGCAATCTTAGTAAGACTACCAGTCCTGCCTGTAATAATACTGTCGAGGCCCAGAGCAGGAGGCACACAATGCTGAGAGGGGAAATGACAATTCTTTGATAATTAAACGCGCAAGGTTTGTAAACAATGTTGATATCTTTAAAAAGTACACGTTTTAAAAACACTTTTATGTGCCAGTCTTTGGTGTGTTAAGAGCAGCGAATATGCTGTGGTTGCATTGGATTAAGATCCTTCTTTCCGCAGGAAGCGTTTGCAGTAACCCCATGTTCGGGAGCATCAGGTTTGTGTAAGATAAGAAACAGAGGAATGTCTGTGCCAGGGTGGAGCACTGGTCAAAATACACTAATCTCCTGTTGCTTCGGAAGAAAACAAAGCTCCTCTAATAACTGCTCACATAAATACACCCGGGGTGAAGTGTCTTCTTCACCCCCAGGCAGAGAGCGGTTGGTTTTGTCCTGCCATGTGAGGGCTGGAAGATCATACAGTGTGACTTGTCATTCCCTTTAGTGCTAATGTAGATTACAGTCTTACTATCCATGTAAATGTTTCAGATTCTGGAATATACTGAAATTCTAATAGCAGGGAAATTCGATGATGCTTATAGTATTGTAACTGAGGTATTATAACCTGACAAGATACTGTCCTTAGATAAATCTTGGCCTCCAGAATACTTGTACTTTGCTGCCTGTGGGGATTTTTGCCTGTCTGGATTCCTGCACGCTGCCTTGTGTTCTGTATTGAGATAACTTTTCCGAGAGGCTGAAGGAGTTAATGCAGAAATAGATGACAGATTAGTCTCGGACAGGCTGTGATTTGGAGTAAGAGAACTATCCCAAATAGCTGGCCAGCCGCCAAGCGGATAGACAATTTGGAAAACATATCGGCAGAGCAGTGGGTTCTCTGGAGCAGCTCTGGGTGAGGATTATCTGTCAATTTAACTGCCGTACTATATAGTCTGACTGACATACCCAAAGCGCCTTTAGCTTATAGAAAGAAAAATGATTAGCAAACACATATTTTATCTCTGGGCTGCTAATAAATTGAATAAGAAACTCCTCTTTTCTTTCCCTCTAACATATGTGTAAAAAATAGGAAAAATATTTTGATTAGAACACTTCCGCTCCCTTTCCTTTTCTTTTTCTCGTCGCTGTTCTCCAGCCAGCTGTTGAGCTGATGAAAAGTGTGGAAGGGCTGTGAGAAGGGAGATTTTCTGAAAATCAGGCATATTTCTATGAGAGTTGAATGATTCGAAATTGAGTTCCACATAATTCACCAGGGATCTCTTGCAATACAAATAAGTCGTCTGTCAAGCCGTGGTGCAGTTGAAGAGGTTATTTCCGTCGTAACTCTCCTGGGCACAGCTGGTAGGTGGGATGTTTCAAAAGGGGGAAATTAAGAGCCAGGATACGGTGACTGAGCACCCCACAATACCAGATCAGCATTTTGGTTTTGTAGGTATATAAAAATGCTACTCTACTTTTGAATTGTGCATTTTAATTATTGCAAGCAATTAAGAGCTGCTGGTTTTTTTACCAGCCCTTTGGTGACTAGATGACACAAGTGAATGGCCTCAGTCCATTTCTCTTTGAACAAGGAACCACACTGAAAATATTGTCATTACACTGGACTTCCTCACTGGCAGCCTCTGCTGGGAGGAGGAGGACTGACGGGGTTAGAACAGCCAATTTTCTTTCAAGTCCTTCTTTCTGGAAAATTTTCTGCTATTGCTAATATCTGCCAGAGCAACATCAAGAGCATTAGCGAAGGCAAGTTGTTGGGGCAGCCATAACTGCTGGGGTTGTCAAAACCTGCCGATTCCTTTGCCAGGAGACACGCGGACCTGTGTCTGCCCTAGCGTACTCAGTGTTGCTTGAGTGGAGCTCTACAAGTGGGAACGTCTCCAGACAAAAGGCCAGTGTTGACATAGTCGTGGTCTCTCCAGGCCATGGTTGAGACACATCGCTGGGGTGGAATGAGGGGAAGTTTCCATTAACCATTGTTCCCAGCTTGCATCCACCACCACCGTGGAGTTCTGCAGCTGGATTTCCAAAAGAGCTTAATGCTCAAGAGCTCTCATTTCAGCAGCTTAAATAGAGGGGCTAAGTTCTTTCCAAAACACTTGGCAATCGTCAGCCCCCATTGAGAACAAAGCTAAGCACATTAAACAGTCCAGCCACTTCACTGTTGGGAAAATTTGGCTGCTGGTGTGAGTGCAGTGTTTAAATAATACAGAGACTGGCAACAAAGGCATCTGGCTCCCGATGCGGAGCAGTGAGGCGCTTCACCTCCGCCCGGCCTTGGCGGCTGGCGTTGTAGGCCTCCTCCTCGTCCGGTTCCTGGTGCATCACAGCCTCTGACCAGCTCTTTCTCGGGATGTTGTGACAGCTGGGAAGCTTGCTGATGTGAGGATTAGTCGGCTGCTGGGCACATGACGTTCAGATTGCTGTGCTTATTTGACCTACCTCTGATTGCGAGGAATTTAGTGCATAAAAATAACACCCTGAACAAATTTGGCAGAAGGATGCACAGCTAAAGTGCCGTGCACACACGGGGAGAGGAGCTTGGAGAGCAATGTAACGCGAGGCCCCGTACTGTACTCCTGCAGTAATAGCAGTGCCAAGTCCAGCGCAGCCCGAGTTCCAGCACCACATAGATGTAATGGCCATTAGCCAGTAAACTAACGAAGACAGGTTCCTTGTATTATTGGCAAAACCTGATAGAATAAATAGAAAGATACCAAGTGCCAGGAGTTCCCTAATGTCAAACGCTGGACAAGGAAATACTGTTGTTTCTGCCGGGGGTTTTAGACACCCTTATTAACGCCGTTGTTGTCCGTGGAGTTCCTGATCGTTTAGAGGAGCGTGACAGAACGGGGAGCCAGCCCGCGCAGACTGATGGAGGTGTGCGTGCAGCCTGCCTGTGGGAATATCTTAGAGGGCAATAGGCTTCGGGCTGCTGGGTGATCACGTTTAGCTGTGTGCATGATGTGGTCAGGCTTTGCATTAGTGATAGCATTCACCTTAAAACGAGCTTCGCGTTGGCACCTGGGGCATCTTACGTTTGCTGAAGGACCAGGTCTACAGTAGCGAGAGCTGCTTAGACCCGGGGAGGTGAAACGTGTGCACGTAGGGAACAAGGCAGGATCTTGATTGCTGTCGGTTCTTCTCCCAGATCACCTTGGAGATGCATTGCTCTTTATTTTGCTGTTGCATTGGTCAGACGCGATACCATGATTTCCTGTGTTTAAAAGGAGCATTCGTTCCCCTTCCTTTTTCAGAGAGGTATTGGAAAATTTCTTGAGGTCAATGATTACAAAGCTCATGTAATTGTAAGTGTAATATGGCACACTATAGATAAATGATAGTATGTAAACTGATACTGTCTATCTAGAACTTCAGCAATATTTAAATACAGGCCCTTTTGTTTAGGACAATTAGAAAGCTGGGGCAGATTTCGCAACCCACTTGACTTTTAGAAACACCCTGCACGCTCACCAGAAATATTATAACAGCGTTCAGAGCTAGCGTCTTGCTTCGTTTTTATCTGTATTACGGAATTTGCAAGATTTGTACATGCGTGCGTCTATACATTTGTCTGCATTAAAAAAATATCTGGCTGCTCTGGTACAAGCGCACTCGCATCCAAGTAAGCTTTCCTGCATTTAATCCTTTAAATAAGCCTGTTTCTGCCAGCCCGTACATCTGAAATGAGATTAGCCATCCATTTAAAGCAAGGCTACAAGAACGCCTTGGTGCATTGAGCCGTTCGGGCTCCAAAACAGCCCCGAGCCTGGGTTCCCCCCACCCTTGCAGACACCGAAAGGTTTTCAGCACGCCTGCGTTCGTCGCAGCCATCTCCAGGGAGAGCTGAAGCGCCTGCTCCTGAAAACCCGCCACGCAAACAAAGCCGAGCAGGCTCTGGCCTTTCCCTCGCCTTTCCCTGTCGGTCCCGGTCGCTCCGCGGGCTGGGGCGGGCGGGGCGTGGGCTGCGGAACGCGGAACCCCCGCCCCGGCCCACGCCGCGAGGCGGGCGGCGGCCGCGCGCGCCCCCGGGCGGGCAGCGCGGGGAGAGGGCGCTGCCCAGGGCGCTGCCGCTGCTTCTGCTCCGGCCCCTGCCCCTGCCCCTGCCCCTGCCCCTGCCCCTGCCCCTGCCCCTGCCGCTGCTCCTGCTCCGGCCCCGGCCCCTGCCCCTGCCCCTGCCCCTGCCTGCCGCCGGCAGTCGAGCAGGCCGTGGTTTCTGATTTTATTAACGAGGCCCAGCAGGAAAGGCCAAGTTCTCGGCAGCGAGGCGTTGGCAGCGGCACGCCGGGTCCGGAGGCAGAGGTGGAAGCGCTCCGGTGTTCGTACAGCGCGGGTAGCGGCATCCTTTCCTCTCGCTGACTCTCCCATCGACGTATATATATATGTTAATAACTTCGATCCTCCTTTTCTCTTCTCCCAGGCCCTTACTAGCCTTTCCTGGAAGCTGATTTTATCGGTACTATTTTAAAATATGAGTTACAAAAGACAAGCTCTGTGTTAGCAAGCCCTGGTTTGCACAGTGCAATTCCCCGGTGCATTTTCTATGCAGCTCCAGCATTGTTGCCGCAATCATCGAGATTAAAATAAAAACTACCTTGTTAAACGCTGGCCTTGGTTTGCAATTAGCATTGGCCTGTAATGTTCACCATTTTACACCCTAAATATCACAGATGTGGGCACAAATAAGGAAATATTATGCAGTCACAGGATGTTTGTGTAGTTATTATGAAAGCCGTCATATTTCTTAAAGCTAATAGCCAAAATTATAAAAGAATATCTGCTTCAATCAGAAGTCCTCCCTCTGAAGTCTATGAGGCTTGTACTTCTGAGGCATGTGAAAACTTCTGAAAATTCTGCCGCTGGGGATAGCCCGTGTTTAGGCAGCTGACTTTAGGATCCTATTTTTGGAACCTTTGGCTGAGATTTTAAATTGAATTTTTATTGGGAATGGTGCCTGAATGGGTGCTGTAGGATCTTGAAGGCTATATCTAAGATTAAAAAAGAAAAATGGGGGGGATATTATTTTCTGGGGATAGGCTCCTTTTTATTAGATTTTATATACCGTAAAGAGCAATGTGGTATAAATGAGTATTTCATTTTTGCAGAGCATCTTTACGTAGTTATTGTAGCCTTTCAGGTTGCTAATCTCCTTCGCTGTCTTTTAGAATATCACTGGTAGGATTTCATAGAAAATAGCAGTCTCCTTAGTGGATGCTTCAGCACAGCTTGAAAGTACATTTTCATGAGATATTGTCCTATTGCAAGTACTGTACATTGATTGTAAACTGAACAAACCCTCAAAGGTATATATGAAGAAATCTGTGTATGAGAAAACTGGGAAGGAGTAGTGTGGAGGATAAATTGGAGCTAAATGGCAGTGCTTATGATTTGTTCCTGAGGATGTGATCTTACCGATGTGGCATGGGTTGGTGCAATATGTCTTCTGCCTGTAGTCTAGTGCAGCTTAGTGTTGGATGCAGTGATCTTACGTGAGCATCCAAGATGAGCAACCACAATTAGGAACCGATTCTGAAAATAATGGCATGAGCATGTCTGGATCTGAATATGCACCCTACAAAATGGACAATCTAGCATTTAGCAAGAGTAGGTACCAAATTTACAGTGAAAGCGTAAAGAATTATTGCTTGTAAAGTATTTAGAGATCTTCTGAAATCCATGCTCAGTGATATTATTTACATATTTTCTTCTAACATAGCTGAATTTATCCTTTATTTCTGTAGGTCAGATCTTGCCAGCAAACCGAAACACACCAAGTCCCATTGATCCTGAGACTATCCAAGTTCCTGTTGGCTATGAACCTGACCCTGCAGATCTTGCTCTTTCCAGTATTCCTGGCCAGGAGATGTTTGACCCTCGTAAGCGCAAATTCTCTGAAGAAGAGCTGAAACCACAGCCAATGATTAAGAAAGCTCGCAAAGTCTTCATTCCAGATGACCTGAAGGTAAATTGGAACTGGTGACGAGGTTGTTCGTACAGACTCTGTGACAGTAACTCTCTGAGATACAGGTTTGGAGCATGAATCTGTTTTCTCATGTAAGGTAAATCTGCCAAACTAAATATGACTTTATTGTAGAATAAAACTGTTAATGGTTCTGAATAAGACTGAGGGGAGGATGTCCCTTATTAGTTACGCAACTTTGTGAGATCAATATTCATTTCCTTTGTATGCCAGAAATTTCCTGCGTGACCTTGGACAAGCCTACCTTGTCCCATATTTCCCACTTACGAAACAGTGTGATCCCGTTTTCTTCCATCTTCTCTCTGTCTCATCAGCATAGACTGTGAATTCTTCAAGGAAGAATCCATCTCTTACGGGGTCCTTACAGGACCGTGGAGCTCCCTGATAATGACAGAATGAAGTGCATTGCGCCTTGTTCGGAAGTTGCTTTAGCTCTGTGTTTACTAATGAATGGGAACATTATAGTAAACACTACTAATCTAGGTGAAAGAATCTCAACTAGTTGTAGGAAAACAACAAAATTATTCTGCCGAGAAGTGTATTTTAATACAACATTCAAAAATATATAATAATACAATATTTAAAAAGAAAGAGCACCCTTGTCTATGCCTCTCCCTGCTTCCGAGATGTGAAGAGCAAAGAGCATGAAGAGAGCAGAATAAATTGATCAACTGATTCAGCTTATCAAGCAACTGTGAAAATTGTCATTATTTGCAAAATTCTATGCCCAGTATGTGATTTTCAAGAGGACCTTTTTTATCAGAGGTAGTCAGTGCAGAATTTCATTCTGCTATTGCTGTTGCCCCCCAAGACGCAGACCGAAAGCCTGGTGGAGTTGGTGGGAATCTCTGGCTGTGCGTGCAAGGAGACTGGCATGCCGTGTGTTTACACCAGATTGATAGCATTAGAGAGAGAAGCTGATTCGCTATTTTTATCCCCGAGGATAATGTTGTGCAAGTTAAAAGCACAGAAATCACAATTCCAGTAGTGTTCAGGTGGTACATTGCTTTCACTTTGTGTGCAGCGTCCTCAGCTTTCGTTTAGAAAGGTTTATCTGTAACATGCCATTACGTACCTGGGCAAATTTTGCTACCAGTGCTGCTGTGTGATCTCCTAGGTATCCTTATTTGTCAAAGCAAACTTTTGCCAAAGCTGCTGTTGGACGTGCCAGAGGTGGAAAATATCAGCGTCTTGCATGCAGCAGTGGGGCACATAAGTTTTCAGCCTAAGACTGAAGTGGAAGTTCAGGGGCTCTCATTTCCCTGAGATAATCACATCAGTTGCCCTTGACTCATGTCAGAGTGCTTGACCCAAGTGCTGCTTCTGCCCTGGCGTGTGGAACGGCTGTTGAGTTCTGGGGGAGGGTAAGCAGATTAGACCAGTCAATCGTCTCTGGGTTGCATGTGATTTTGAAATGCCAGCCTTACCTCTTTCAGGCCTGGATTAACGGATTTGCCATAGCAATTTGTTAAAATAAAGATGGATGAAGCCTAGGTGGCACACTAATAAATTGCTTAAAGCTGATTTTTATAGAGTGGAATGAGATGGGAAATTATAAACAAGATTTGGGTCATAGATTTTTGCTGCATGCTTGTTTTTAAGAGGATTTTTGGGGGTCCCATCTAAATACAGGTGAAGAGCAATTTAGAGAGACGCTGGCTCCAAATCATCGTTGTTGCACACCTCAGTAAGCTAAATTAATATAAAGCAGTTGCAGAGTACTTCTAGGAGTCGTTTTGCTCTTGCTTTGCGTTTATGCAAGCAGCGGGAGAAGATGCAGAGCAGCGGTATTAGGCCTGGCATGCTTCGTGCTGAAAGACAGAGGAGCGGAGGGGTATTTGTCTATGCAGTGCAATGTAGGAGCAGATGGCTCCTGGTCCTTGTAGTGGGTATGGAACTGTGCTACCACGCTTGGTGAAACAAGAAAGCCACACAAGCAAATGTAAGCGTATAAAAATGGAGGGATGACTCTGGGAAGGGAAGTTTGAGCTATATGACTTGACCAGGCAATTGGAGGGTTGAATGGCTGCATCGCTCTTATTCTGCAGGGGACCGAATTTCACTTTTCGTGAGAGATTCTGCCTACTTTGTATTTACTGACTTGTTCCAAATTTCTAGAACTCTAATTCAGTTTCAAAGCAACAGCGAAGCTGCCATTTCACTGAAGGCCACTTCATTTGAAGAGTGGAAAAATCAGGTGAAATTGAGTCATGACTTCAGAGCCGTTGATGCACCAGTGCAATAAGATGATCTCCTAGAGGCAAGTCTGTAGGGATAAGACTTCGGCAATGTGTTAGCTTATGAAACTTCAGAGGTTAGTGGACTTATTTCTGGCAAATGCTTTTTTTTCCCCACAGCCAAAGCCTATTGTACTAATCTCTTTGCGGATGGTACCAAAGCAGCCATCCTCGTTGTGCCGAGGAATCCTCTCCCAGTGACTCGCTGTTCTAGGGTGCAAACAGGAACGCTTTGGGGCACTGCGGAGAAAGAGCTTTGAGCAGAGGTGAAGAGCTGAAGCGTAGACGAAATGGATGATACCAACAGAGTGAACCAGGTGTTGGCTGGCAAAGATAAGCAGGGCCATGGAAGCGGTAATTAGTACTGCTCCAGCAACCGGTAGAGAGGGACTCATCACACGCGAAGGTGGATGTGCTAACTAGGTCAGCATAGATGGGAGATGAATTGTGCCACTGGAATACTGCTGCATTTTTCCTTGGAGGAATTCACAGTCAAGAGGATGAGCGAGTTAGCGTAAACATTTTGACAGAAACATGCGCAGGCATCTGTGCTCCCTGGATGGATTATGCCATGTAAATCTGTAACTTTTGTCCCAGCAGCGCCTGGCGCTGTCAGGGCTCGCTGGGCCAGGCAAGCAAAACGTGCAGAGTTAAGGCATCCCCAGTCCAGAGGCTGTGGCTAGGAGCACATCCTGGTGGCCAATCGGTTTACTGAAATCTAATATCTTGTTTCTTTCTGTGTTTAATGAGCAGGATGACAAATACTGGGCAAGGCGTAGAAAGAACAACATGGCTGCTAAGCGATCGAGGGATGCCCGCCGGCTGAAGGAGAACCAAATCGCCATCCGCGCCTCGTTTCTGGAGAAGGAGAACTCGGCTCTCCGCCAAGAGGTGGCCGACTTACGGAAAGAGCTGGGCAAATGCAAGAACGTCCTTGCAAAGTACGAAGCTCGACACGGCCCCCTGTAAATTCAAGGGGGGGGGTGGGTTTTTTTTCTTTTTTCTTTTTTCTTTTTTTTTTGTTGCGGGTTGGCATTTGACTAGATGGACAATGTGTTTCCTGTTTGATAGCACCACACCCAAACCAACCTTTCTGTCTTCAGCACTTTACCAGAAGCAGAAACAAAACTGACTTACGTTATTTTTTTTGTTTGCGTATGCGTGTACCTGCGTATGTGTGCACGTGTGCTCACACGTCTGTGTATGTGTGTGTGTGCGCGCTCGTGTGTGTGCATGTGCGTGCGTGTGTGTGTGTGTGTGTGTGCGTGCGCACGCATCTCAGCACTTCCCATTTTTATGAAGCCCTCTTCAAAGGGTGCCACATTTTTACCTGGACTGTTGAGAACCGCCATAGTAAGCTTTTTATTATATTTTTTCAGTGCTGCTTCAGAGTAGGGTTTTTATGTTATTGTAACCAGTTCCATCCTCCTGATTCACTTGGAAAGATCCCAGTATAAATTATAAAAAAAGAAAAAAAAAAAAAAGAAAAAAGAAAAAAAGTAGATCTCAGTTTTTTCGAGAGTTACAAGCTATTGTTTAAGTATGTCTAATCAGAAAAGTTAACATGCTAATAAAGTGCACAAATAATAATTTAGTACTACACTGCAGAACTATTAATTTATAGATTGCTTTTGTTGTATTTTAAGTTTTGGTGATACTTGTCTTCAGATTTAAAGTGCTGTTAGACTGAGTTAGCTATACTCATTATAGATCCCATAATGGCTTCTCTGTAGCTATTAAGGTTCCTTTTATTTCCACAGACCCCAGGTAGGTAGGAGTACCGTTGATAGCCCACCGAGTGTGTATTTTGCACTGCCTGTACCTGAAGCAATAATCCTATTGTACGCTAGCGCGCATGCTGCCCGGATGTTCCTAGTGGACGTAGGATGGTTTCCCTACCCAGCAGGAGTTGTGATGTCTTTAACACGAAGTTAAAAAGTAAAAGACGCGTTAACGCGAGCATGCTAATTGTGTCCCTGCTCTAGGGAGCGCATGTGTAAGAAGCAGGATAATTAGTTGAAACGAGAACAAAATTAATAGTATCAAATCAGATCCGATGTCGAAATCAGAGGGGCTTTTCTGTTTTCAGTTAGTTATGCATTCTTCAAGTTCCGTTTTGTGACTAAAAATGAAATAAATACCTAAATTCAGTTGTTTTTTCCCATGTTCTGTAATATATTTTTTGTGGATTATATCTTGCTGTTTTAAAAATCACTTTTATTCAGTTAGAAGAAGTCACTGGTTTGCAAAGCCCATTTTTCCTAGTGATTGTTGTTTTGAGTGTGACATGAACTGATGGTTCTGAACTTTATTGTTTTAAACTCTCTATTTGCTTTTGAACACCTATGTTCTAATATAAAGTGGACTTCTGAAAAATGAATGTAAGAGACACTGGTGTATTTCAGAAGGGGTTGGTGTTGTCATATACTGTGGTTAATCCAATCAATCTAGGTGTTTACTATAGACCAAAAGAATAGATATTATAAAATGTATAAAGTTTATACAGAATAATTATAGTATGTTCGTTTTGTACAGTATTTTTCAAGTACAAATACTGACGATGTATTTTGAAAGACATATATATAGCAAAAAGAGAAAGCTATTCCATGTTTAAAATATATAGCAAAGATATATATTCTCCATTACTGTACAGAAAGGAAATGCTTAGGGGTTTGTTGGTGGTTGGTTGGTTTTTTTGTTTTTTTTTTTAAATCTTTACTATTTTAAGCCTACCACTGGCACAGCGGCATGTTCTGTGCTTTAAATTAAATTTTTATGGAAGTAATACGGCTTTCCAGGATGTTCCATATTACTGAGAAAGAGAGACTTTATTATTTTCCATTAGAAACACATAAAGAAACTGTTTAATAGGGACAAAGCACAACATGGATTTTAGTCAACTATTGATTGGACAATACAATATTTTGTAAAGGCAGAAAAATAATATATAACACAAAAAAACTCATAGTCATTTCTAACCTGCTGCTGCTGCTAGAATCTGTTTCCAGCTGAAATTTTTTTATAAATAGCTCTGTTCACGTATACAGTTGTACGTACTGCATACGGTTGTTAACATGTGAGGAAAATATGGTGCTACATGTCTTGCTCACAGTTTTCTAAGTGTTTCGACATTATTTTCAAATAAAAAGGTTGTTCATTCCATTAAATCATTATTCATGCTTCAGGAGATTGTTACAAAGGACTCAACATTTTACGCAGCATTAAAAATATCCTCACATCAGTGGCATTTTTCCAGTATTTTTCCTCAAACGTAGCCCACGTGTCAGCGTCCCTTAACGTGCAGTACTTGCCTGTGGACCATTTATTCAGCAAATTGACTTTCCATTGCTGCAGCAAAGTTTAAAGCATAGTAAGCTCTTTTCAAGGGTCAGTATAAGCACTGGATGCATGGGTAGGGAAACGAGGCTGACGGTGTTTGGCACAAGTCAGTGTAGCTGCTAGAGCCACTACAAAATAAACTTTATTTTTTTCCTTTGGAAGAAGCATGACCGTGGCAGGGCGCAGCCAGCCGCTGCTGCGGATACACTTTTAGCAGCAACATAGCAAATCGCAACAGCCCGTTGCCCTCACGGTGATTCTTCTTGGGGTGCCGCTGGAACAGCAGGAACGGCGCGTGTGAGATCAGCTGGTACGTACCTAGCTGGGGCCAGCGGTGGGTTGCGTTGTGACCACAAAACTTCCTTTAAAAGGTAAAAGGCAGCTTGGAAAAACATTACAGATCTTTCTTTTGGGCAGGGAGGGGGTGGGAGAGGGTAGTTTTTGTAGGCTGAGTATCACAGATGTCCCGGCTACAGAGGAGCCCAGGGGTTCCCAGCAGCCCCAGAGCTGACGCCTGCTCGCCCCGTCCTGCCGCGCGGGAGGGCCGGCGAGCGGCTCGGGGCGCTGGGAGCTGGAGGGAGCGGGAGGGGCGGCTCGGCATCGGCTGGGGCACCCGGCTCGGCATCGGCTGGGGCACCCGGCTCGGCGCAGGCTGGCGTCTTCTCTTTTTTGGGGGTGAGAACTTTCAGAGGAGCCTGTGGGACTTAGGCACTCACCGCTTACTGTGGGAGTAAGGTACCCTCGCTCCTTGGAAAAGCTCACCCTTAAAAAAAGAGAGAGGAAAAAAAAAAAGGCAAATACATGGCTAAAACTTGGAAAAAAACCAGGTTCCCTAACCAGGCTGTCTCCCCAAAATACCAATAACAAATAAGTAAATCAAAGTTTAGCTCATTTTCAGTTCCCAGCTTAGCTGGGCTCATCACACCTCTGACGGCTTTGTTGCTCATGAAGGAGCTTGTAGGTCTATGAAATTGTAATTTTATAAAAATAGAAATATATATATTTGCAGAATAATTAATAGCGTGTCTAAATAATTCACTGACCTCTATTAAACCATAAGCATTGGTAAAATGCTTGTCTTTTTGTTTTTGCTGAAACTTAGAAGTGAATTCTTTCTTTTTAAAAAAGAATGCCCTCTAAAAACAAACTGCATTTGAGACGTATTTGTGAATACGAGCACCTTGGGGCTCTCCGTGGGAAAGCCTGTGGCAGAGGAGGCGGAGGGGATTATTTTTTTTTTCTTTTTGTGAATGGTGCTAAAGTCACTAACCCTGGCACCATGGAAATAAAGTTCGGACTTGAATCCACAAAAGCAAGAAATTCAAAGCGAAAGGCAGGTGTCTGAGCGAGGCTTCGCGCTTGACTCGGTTGTGCCCGCGCGGCCGGGCGCGTGCAGGTGGGGTGAGCGCAGCAGTGCCGGGGCCCCCGGCGGTTGGAGGTCTTGCCTCTGTGGGTTTGTAATAACCCCAGCGATTGCTTTAGAACTATTTTTGCATGTAATTTACAATAGAGATGTGCAGTTTATTTTTATTCTGTTGACTTTTTTTTTATGTGAAGAGAAAGAAAAGTATTAAAACTTACAAGTGATCAACCATCGTATTTCTGGCAACACCACAAGACAGCATCTGTTGAAACACAAGTTTAACAAATAAGATCAAATTAACTGTATGACATGAAATGGATTGCATCCTGTATGCTGTTCAGCCCAAATCTTTTTTTTTTTTTTTTTGTCTGTTATTCTTAATGGTTAATAAACTTTTAAATTTTTCTTCTCTCACCTGTGTGCTTGCTTTGGTGTATCGGGGGTGGGCAGAGGGCTTTTGGGAGGGTGTATTTTTATTTTTCTGCCGCTGGGCTGTGAGTGCCCGTGGCCTCCAGCCCGGGCCGTGTCCCAGCGGGGGGGGGGACCCCGGGTAACTGGGGTGCAGGTGTCCCCCCGCTGCCGCCAGGCCCCGAGCGACGTCGCAGCCCCGCCGCCGGCGTTAACTGTTGGCTATACCTATACCAAATACGTGCCTAGATTAGACAATATATCTCTAATGGTAGTACATTTAGAACTATTTTATATTTCAATAAAGTATTTTACTTATATATAATAACAGAAATATTAAAATTATAGTGTGCGCTATATTACATCATTCACATATACATTTTTATATACACTTCATCATGAGATGTGCCCATTTATTGGCACAGACAGTAATACATCCATAAACATTCTGTAGCTTAAGGAGTATTTTTCTTCTAGTTTGCAAAAACTCATTACTTTTAATGGCCATTAGACTTCGTATTTGTGTAGAAGACAGCAGACGCTACCTGCTTTTAGCTACAGGGTTCATAGGCAACACAGACAGTGAGCGAGCGAGAGAACAGCAGTATAAATAACGTACTGCTAACACTTTCTACAAGTTAGTCATTAAAACTTGTGTACGTGTGGATCTATAGACTTCACCGGTGTAAAGGCCTGGTTTTAATATCTATTACACATCTGCACAAAGTATACTTGTAATACACACATGCATGTGTGCACACATGCACACACACACTCAAATATACACGTTCTGCATCTAGAAATCTATATTTTCATACAGCATATTTAGCAGAATTTATTTTAAAAGTTATATATATATATATATATATATATAAAAAATAGATTTAATTGACATAAAGGACTGTTTTCAATGAATGTATGTTATATCTTATGCAGATGTTTGTTAGAATAACACCCACGCACACGCCTCCCTCTCTAGCAAGGCACCCGGCTGGATACAGCGCATGATATGTGGCCATACACAAAGGGCTGGGGGCTCGTATGGAGCGTACCGTAGGCACCAAGCGACGTGGCTTAACAATACAGACACGTGCACGTGCATCTCCCCCCGTGTGTGTCTGGGTGCACGCCTGCGTGCGCGCACACGCATGCTTGTGAGCGAGATTATATATATATATATATATAGGACAGGACTATATAAATGGATATATTTTTATATACTCACATATAAAAAAGTGTATATATAAAAAAGTTTTAAAATTATATTTTATAGACCATAATTAGCAGAATTGATTTTTAAAAGCTAGTTTTATATTTTAGTATCTATAAATATATAAAGTAGTGGGGTTTTTTTAATATAAAGGTCTGGTTTTTAATATATAGGAGACACAAAGTACATTAGTTTTAATATACACACACAAGCGTGCATGCCCCCCCGTGTGTATATCTGCATGTGCATATGTAGCGCTCTATAAATCTGTGTATCTCTATAGCTATAAACAGCTATAAATTGAATAATTATACTTTCAGAGCGCATATATAGCTGCATTTACTTGATTAATATGGCGTTCTGTCTTCTCTCACACACATGCACATACATGTTTCATTGCTATAAAGGTCCTTCTTTTAACATATATGTTATATATTAAGCACAAAATACCTTTGCTCTAATACACACACGTGCGCGTGCCGTCCTCCCCGCCGTGTGCGCCCACCTCGTAGTGCTGCCGCTCCTGCTGCTGTTCTCTGTCTGTCTATATAGCTATACATTTAATCATTATACTTCATATAGCATATTTATCAGAATTTACTACTCAATATAACTTTTTAGTATATATTAAAAATAGATTTTTAGTGTCAAAAAGGTCTTTTACAATAATAAATGCTATGTGTTATGCACAAGATTTGTCATCACACCCGTGCCTGTGCGTGCCCGCGCGCCTCCCTCGCTCAGTCTCCAGCTGGCCATACAGAAATCTAACACGGACATCTGCACGTAGCAATTCATGGCAATGTTTCGGTTTTTGTAGAACGACGCATATACAAATAGTCATCACCAATAGAGAAAGGTCTGGGTTTACACATATATTATGCACAAAAAATATGTTTTAATAACACAGAAACATTCTCGCGCGCTCTCTCTGCCCCCCGTCGTGTGCTTGTGTGTGCACACGTGCCCTCACGAGTGCAATACAGTTAAAAAATGTATATATTTTTACGTGCGCATATATATAAAAACAAGTGTATTCATAAAAGTTTTAAAATTATATTTTTATATATTTAGGAGATTTTATTTTTAAAAGCTAGTTTTATACTTATTTATAAATACAAACATTTTATTAATATAAAGGTTTGGGTTTTAATGTGTGTTATACAAGAGACAGAGTATGTGCATTCTAACACACGCGCACGCTCTCGCCCTGCCCGCGTGTGCGTGCACCTGTACCTATATACCCATATTGCTAGCTATAGGTATACATTTAATAACTATAGTGTCATGCAGCATATTTAACAACATTTACTTAATACGGCTTTACATCTTTTTATACACATGCATATTTTATTGATTAAAAAGGTCTGCTTTTAAGAGAGGTATATTATATAGCCTGCACAAAATGTATTTGCTATACTACCCCACTTGCTCGCCTTGCCCCGACACCCCGTGTGTGTGTGCGTGTGTGTGCGTGCACACGCCTGCATCGCGCAGGCTCTCTCTGTACAGCTGTAGATAGAAACAAATGTAATAATTATACTCCATATAGTATATTTATCACTATTTACTCACTGATATAGCATATACAGTTGTACATACAGATATAAATTCAATTATATTTTCATTCAGCATGTTTAGCAGAATTTAATAATCTCGGATTATAGTTATATACCTATAATTATATATTTTATTGCTATAAAGGTCTGTTTAATGTATGTTATATGTTACGCACAAAGTATATTTCTTGTAACACACATGCACACAGAGTGTCGCCGTGTGTGTGCACGTGTAGCTATAAATGTAATAATTATGTTTTCAGAAAACAGATTTAGCAGTTTATTTTTAATAAATTCATTTTATATTTCTCTCTATAAAATAGATTTTAGCGGCATATAAAGGCATGCTTACAGGAAAATCATTTTTTTCAAAGTTCCCTGGGGCCACTCATGTTCCCCCGTGCCGCCGCCGCCGCCCCGAGCCCCCGGAGCCAAGCTGTGCCGGGTACCAGCGCCCCGTGGAAGCTGCGCTCACCGTACCCACCCAGCGCCCGTGGGCAGTGTGGTACGTCGGCTTAGACAAGGGGCATATTTAGCAGCTTTTTATTATTATTATATTTTTTATATTATTATATTTTTATTATTATATTATATTTTATATAACTGAGATAATACAAGCTTTCGGAGATGTGTTTTTTATATACAGTAATTTATATGACAGAAGATTTTCACACACAATTATATGTTTTTAAGAGAGATATATTATATAGCCTGCACAAAATGTATTTGCTACACTACCCCACTTGCTCACCTTGCCCCGACACTCTGTGTGTGTGTGTGTGTACATATATATGTATGTACGTAGAAAATTTAAGAATTAATATTTATTTAGTACCATTTTAATATAACACATAAGTATATAAAAATAACCTATTTTAGGTATGTAATGTAGATTATGGTGCTAGACAAAGCTTTTCAATGTGTGTGTAGGTATATGTAAAGCTACGTGCAGAGATACATATTTACACATAGCTATAACCATGGTTTTATGTACACACCCCCCCCCCCACAGGTGTGTCCGTCTGTCCATCCCGTAGGCCACCTACCTCCGCTGGCTGTGGTGCCTTCCACAGCCTACGTCAGGTCACAGCAACGCGCCGCTGCCCAGCTGCCATCCGAGGGGCTGTCGCCCCGTGCACCTTGCCGGGGGCCGACGGACCATCTGCTTCCCGAAGCGGGCAGAGGGTATCGGTGCGCGTGGGGCTCGCCCGCCGTCGGCCCAGCCGGCCAGGGGTGATGAGGCAAGAGCCCCCACGCTCCCGAGATGGAGCCCGGTGTGCCCAGAGCAGGGCCCTGGCGCTGAGCATCCCCACGGGCGGGGGGTCTCCACCTGTGCATGCAGCGCCGCTTGTGCCGCCGGCTGCGGCCGGACAGGCTCTTGTCCACTGCAGCATCGGCTTTAGCCTGTTCCTCCCAGGATTTTAACCTTTGTGCAAGGAGCTCCAGCCAGTCCAGGCACCTGCCCACACTGGCTCCAGCAAGGTGCGCACTCGGGCTGAAGCCCCCCCCATCCCCGTCCCGTGTCCCCCATTCCTCAGACAGCTCAGGGCAGGTCGGGTCACTTCGCTGCCAATGTTAAATAAAGAACATCGTTAAACAAGTACAACCCCTCTCCCCAACCCATTAAAACAACGTTGACAGTAACTCCCACCAGTGACAGACTGACTGGCTCCCTGCACCCACCGAGGGGCCACCATCGCCCCTTTGCTCCACAGCGCCCAAATGAGGGGCTCAGCCCCCTCAAACCTCACCGCGCGGCTGCAGACCCCGCGGAGCCAGGCTGCCCCAGCCACGGCGGCTGCCAGCCCGGACCAGGCTGGAGCAGGGGGACGCCGGTGCCCACCAAGGTGCACCCCTGTGCTGACCAGAACCCAGAGCCAGCTCAATCAAGGCAGCTTTTAATTGAGTTTTTAATCCACCGGTGCCCTCTGGAGGCCTGCGGGGCCGCCTGACCGTGAGGAGACGCCGCCGGAGAAGCCCAGGCCCATGGCCCCTCCGCTCCCACCACCCCACGCCTCAGGGACTGACAGCCCCCATCCCGCCCGTGCCAGGCAGGATAAAGACATAAAATACGGTATCATATTTATAAAATAATTACCTCTAGAAACAGCCCACCTGAAATTGCTCAGGCAAGGCACTGCAGGGCTGTAAATCTTGGCACGGGGTAACGGGTCCTGCTCTTCCTAACGAGAAGCAGAGCGAGGAGAGGCCGGCTCCTGTCACAGCCAGATTTTATCCCTGGTTCCAGACCAAGCTGGGATGGACGCCTGCTTTCGGCCACTCCATTTAAGCTCAGTTTGGTGGAGCTCCTCTTCCAGCACCGAGCCACTCAGGGCTGCCCGACAAAAGCCACACCTGGGCGCAACGCCCAAGACCAGGTCCTCCTGCTCATCCTCCTCCCCGAGCCCAGGAGCTGTACAACAACCACATCTTTACAAGTGCAAAAAGAACATGCTTTGGCTTAGCGGCAGCAACGCCAGGGTGTCACTTACTTACTTACAGTGCTGCAAGTGCTGCTTGCTGGCAGGGACGCCACACCAGCGTTGGAGAACCAGGCTCCAGCGCAGCTGAGGCTCCTGGTGCTGCCAGGGGAAGCCCTGAAGGCAGGACCCACACAGGAGCGGTGACTGCCCAGCTCTGCCCGCCGTAAACCAGCCCGTCCCCGAGGCCTCCCTGCCGCCGGGCGCAGCCCTGCGCCAGTGGGGCCCTGCTCTGCCCTGGGCGCATCCCGCTGCTCTTCCAGGGCCGGGGCATTCAGGGTTCCCAGTTCTCTTTTTTTTATTTAATCAAGCCCCAGTTTTCATGAAACCTGTCAACATTTAAGAAGCTTTGAGATGCTTTAGACCCTCTATTACACTTGTTCAGCTGCTTAAAAAAATTTTTGAGAGAGAAACAAACAGGCAGCTGTACCCACAGCATGCCTGGCAGCCGTGCTGCCCACAGCAAGTCAGGCCAGTAAAATAAAAAAAGAGCCTTAAAGTGATACCTGAAAGCAATGAATAGGACTTGCTATCGTGCCTGAGTACGACCAGTGTGTTTCCGCTACACATTTGCATTTCATTTTTACATGTAATCATCCCTTATATGTGAATGTGCACGGGAGAAATGGGAGTTCTCCGTGGGTGTGAATGCAGAGCCGCATTTCTGCGGCAGCTCCAGAGAGCCTGGCTGCACCTGTGCCGCTGTGCCAGCATCGCCCACGCAGCCGGGCCTGGTTCCCTCTGGCAGCGTCGACACAAGGGGTCACGCAAGAGCCGTGCGTGGATCCCAAGTGTTGGCCTCGGCTCGAAACCATCAGTTTTTCCTCCTTAATACCCCATCTCTGTCCTCCCTAGTGCGTTCCTCCCTCCGTGATGCTGCAGCAGGGTAAGAGACCCCGCGAAGCCGCTCGGCTGGGGACTCGCCTGGCCCTGGGGCGAGGGGCCGAAGACCGAAATGTCACCAGGGGACAAACACAGCCTCATCCCATCAGCACTGTGGCTTTGCCACCTGCCCCCCGACCGCAGCAGGGCTCCCCGGAGCACCCCAGCGTGAGACATCGGGGGCCGTAACCCCCTGGGGTGCTCGCGGTGCCCAGGCCAGGGAGCAGGGGCAGCATCTGGCCGAGATGCTTCAGCTGCCACCTCGGAGTGTAAAGCATGCTTGGCCTTAAAAGGATGATGCTCAATCGTTTTGCATATTAGTAGACTCAATTTTAGTTGAAAATATGAGAACTAGCCACACTTTTAGATAGCAATCAATAGCCAAGTTAATCAACAGCCAGAGGTAATTTCTTCTAACAGACTTTGGCCCAGCGACCTCGTTCCTCTCACCTGTATTTCAGCTGCTGTCTTACCTCTCCACCTTTGCAGCCTTCAGCCAGAAACATCGCCTCCGGGAAAAGACACGTTCACCCGCTCAGCCCTGGACCCTGCAGCCATGCTGCGATGAGCTGGTTGCCCAGTACCGAGGCTGTGAGCTCCCAGTGGCCCTGGAGGCAGGGAGGTGGACGTCCCACGGTGGCGTGGGCAGGAGAGGCAGCGATGCCCATGCACAGGGAAGGGATCTGTTGCCCTGCCCTAGTTTCACAGCCCCTCGGGCCTTCCCCTGCCGTTTGCCCCCCTGCCCGGGAGGACATGGCTGGAAGAGTCAGCCTCCAGGACTGCGAAATGGGACTGCAGAGGCAAATCTCCCCGAGGCTGCGCTGCCGAGACGGCCCAGAGGCTGCAGCCACCTCAGCTGCACACACACACCGGCTTTGCCAGGCGCAGAGCCGGAGGATGCTGCTGGGTATTAAGGTTTGGTGAGGAAAAGTTGGACGCAGCACCCGGTGGGTCAGCCCAGGCTCCTGGCCAGGGCGCTGCTGGTTTCCAGCACCCTGCTGCGTGTTTCGGTGGCACGGGGTCAGATCCGCTCCCCCAGGCACAGCAAGGATAGACAAAGCACTTGCTGCCCGCCCGGGCACGCGTCCGTGCTGGCCGGTGTCGCCCTGTGCCAGCCGAGGGCAAGTGCCGGCGTCTCCCCCGCTCTGAGTCACCAGGGCGGGAGGCTCAGCCGCGCTCGTGCCACCGAGGACCGACCTTGTTGCGAGCGGGAAGAGTTATTTGCCGTGCGGTGAGTGCTTTGTTGCCGGACAGCAGCGAGCGCGCGCCTGGTGGGACCCCCAGCACATCCCAGCTGGGATGCAGTGGATTGTCCTGGAGAGCTGCTGGGAGCGCTGTGGGAAGCAAGTGCAGCACTGGGGATGGGGGAGAGATTGCATTAAAATACTAAAAAAAGAAGCCCAGAAGTAAAAGCAAACCAGAATTAGTTTTAAAAAAAGCAAGCCAACCAACCAAAAATCCCCCTTCACACAACAACAATAAAACAAACCAGTAACCAGAACAAAGATGCTAAGAAGGAGGAGGAAAAGCAGCTCTCCCGGGACGCCGTGGGACAGCGGAGCTGGGAGAGGAGCACTATGGCTGGAGCGGGACACGGCCGCGGGCACCCAGTCCCTCGCCCAGGCGTGTTACAGAAATTACCCAGCCCATCGCAGCAGCATCGCTGCAACCAGCAGCTCCCCGGTGGGTGCTGAGCACCCAGCGCCAGGCTTGCCCTCGCTGCTGCACCTTTGCCGGGCTGCGGCCGGGCAGGGTGCTCTGGAGGCTCCTGGTGGTTGGCTCCAGCTCCTGTTTCCCCACGGGCCCCAGGCAGCCCGAAGCCACGCCAGCTCCCTGCCGTGCCCTTACGGCCAACACTTTCGCACTCCCCTGGTTGCATGAAAGCCAACTGGGCGACGTGCAGCCCCCTCCCCAGACAGTGTCCCCCCCTTCCCTTTCCTCCCCAGTCCCTCAGGGACCCTCCTCCTTGCAAGATGCTACTGTGCCCCAGGAGGGGCCCATTTCTCGTCCGCAGCAGTTCCCCGCTTGGCTCTCCACTGGTTTCTGGGGGTTGCCTGCCCCAGGCTCGCCGCCCCTCTCTCCTGAAACACGGGATTACAGCTCCTGCTTCCCCTCTCCTGCATTTTGCACTGTCACCGATTTCTCATGTCCCTATGTCGCATTATCAGCTGGAAAAATTGTCTCTGAAGTTGTTCTGGAACACCCCCGGACTCTGTTAAATGAGGTGGCCGTGAAGAAAGATTGAGGGGCTTGAGTTTGTTTAAATCTTGAGGAGAAAAAAGCAGCAAGGGGAGAAAAAAGCAGCAATGGGAGAAGTGACAGTCTCTAAATCAATAGTCTCTATATAAAAGCTGCCTGTAAGGGCTCCCCTCTGAGCTCACTGCAGACAGGACAAGGAATAATGGGCTTAAGTTGTAGCAAAGAAAATGCTGCTTGGACAGCAGGAAAAAAGTCTAAGAGGGCAGAGGCTGGAACACTGAAATAAACTGCCTGGGAGGATTGTGAAATCCCCGTTGTTAGAGGCTGCTTCGGCTGGACAGGCCCGTCAGGAAGGACAGGCAGAGTGCGTCCTGCCTGCAGGCAGAGGATGGGCTAAAAATATCTCAGAGGCCCTTCAAGCTTTATTTTTAGTGATTTAGCAGAAGGCTGAGTAAGCTGCTCAGCACCACCATCAGCTTCAAGACAAAAGCCATTTTCATTCAAACATGTTCATATATGAAGACACATATTTGAAAAAAAAAAAAAAAAATCCATATTCCCTTCCTAAACTAATCCTTAGCTTCCCAAGTGCATGGTTTTTAATTTGAGAAGATGGTTGAGTTCCCAGAGCAATGATGTTCAGTCCTTTAGCATTTATGACACTACTAAATCATTGCTGTTTGAAGATAAATCTACCCCGGGTTCAGCAGGTGTTGTGGGTTGGGTTTCAGTGTTTCAACACCCTGAATAACTACAGCTCGCCATCCAAGCATCCTGTGGCCTGCTCTGGATGTCCTGGCGGAGCCGAGGCTCGGTCGCTGCCTGACCACGTCAAGGAAGCCGCGCGCTGCGGCCGGTCACTGCCTGCACGCCAAACCTCTGCGTCACTGCTGGAAGCAAACACGACACACCAGAAAGCAAGACGATGTCTGCTGGAGCTAAAACCAGTAATTCAGTAGGTCTCTACTAACGGCTTTTCACCTATGTGAAAATTTAAGGGAGACTTTCAAAGGCACCTGCAGGATTTGGGCACACAAATCCACCGCCAGCAGGGCTCACACTGCTAAGCAACAAAGACATCTGAATATATCCTTTGGAGAGCACGCCAGCCTCATTACAGTCCGTGATGTAACTTCGGTTACAAAACTGGTGCTGGCTTCGCTGCTAGCCTTTTGCAAGAGGATTTTGGCTCCCCAGCTTATCCTTAGTAACAAGTGCCCTGGTTCTACGACGGGAACAAGCATCGCCACCCTCACTGCTTGCAGTCAGGCTCACCACCAACAGACGGAGGATGCCTGGAGTGAGAACAAGCCAGCAAACAGACACCCAGCTCAGTAACAAACAGCAGCCCGCTGCAAAATACTACCCAAACAGGAACCTGAAAACTCTCTTTTAAAGAAACCAGTGCTTTCCCTAGAGGTTGGACCCGTAAGACTGAACTACTACCTTAGTTCAGATTGTACATGGCACAGATACTCCGAAGGTCCTTCACCTCAAACTTTTGTGGTGCATTTTCAGGATAGGCTGCCAGCACATCCGAACCCCGACACTGAGCGGCCTGGGGGTGTTCAGCCCCAGGCACCGCGTTACCTCTGCGCTACTGCTTGTGCCACAGCACCAGTCCTCCCAGCACCGCTGCAGCACCAAACTAAAAGCATCTGAGTGCTTCCAAATAGCCACTAGCGAACATTTCAGGTGTCTTACACACCAGGCCGCGACAGTGCTTAGTGAATTTATTCAGACAAATGATGAAGGAAACACGTTCAAATAGTAGGAGAATGACAGCGGGCAGCCTCTAGCTGTTGACGAACAACGGTCCGTGGCACGAGCTACGCAACAGGGAAGGCACAAAGGCTGGCAACACCCACACCGTGGAGCCGGCAAGCGTCCGCCTTGCCATCCTGGTCATTCTTGTGTTCACTATTTTTAGCTTTAATCTTATGACACCTATTGATGGTGAACGCAATTAGCGAGCAGAGACTAACATCCTGCGTTCTTTTAAAAATAGCAAAGCACAGAGAAAAGACTTAGTCAAGCACATGATGTGAACACGACAGCCTTAGCCTCCAGAGAAATCACTGGCTAAATACATCAGATCTAAATAAAGAATTGTGTAGGTGACTCAAAGAGGTTTCCAAACAAGCGGCAGGGTCCTAGGCATGAGGGACATTTAAGCAAGAAGTTAACAGAAAAGGCTCTATGGAAAACGTCAGCATCTTCTCTTTAACTTGCTCACTCCAGCCCCCGACACACACACATTGCACCAAGAAGCAGCCGTAAAAACGCTACACCACCTGCGTGATTTATGCAATTCACTTATCAGCATGTAAGAGTTCAGTCACCGGCTGTGAAAATCACGTAAGAAACCGTACTACAATTTATGACTAGCACAGCGATCACCCTCAGCCTCAGAAGCGCGTTACCCCATCCAGCGCCCTGCCAGCGCCGCGGAACCGCTGGGCTACGAACCACCAGACGCAGGCCTGGCGCTCAGACCAGGCAACAAGAAGAAAACTCTGTAAAAACACATTAAATAGAAATATCTTGTCTGTCTGCTAACACTGAGCAGTTCTGAAGATCTGGAATTTAGGCAACGTAAAAATTTTGGTAAACAGCTATTTCAAAGAGTCTTTGAAGTATCCCGTTCTTACGCCATACCTTCAACAGATACAGCAAAGGTTGCAAAAACCATGTTCGGACACTCCAGCCTCCTTTGAAGGGACTTCATTACTTACCTAGAACTGGAAGACAGCAATACAACGTCTTACCATAATCACAAGAAATTAAGAGGGATGCGGGCAACACAGAATTGGAAGAGCAGCCTGCTCTTCTGGCTGCTTTTGTTAACAGAAAGAAAAATCGGTACTCTCTCTGTGCATTCCTTGCTGGTGTTGAATTAAAAAACAATACAAAGAACAAGTGCACTCTAGAATAAATCCTTAAATGAATCCCTTCAGATCACCAAATTATTTTTTAGATGGACACAATATTGTGTTAGAAAAATACAACCTAGAAGTGATGAGACTGGAAGCATCCAGTATTCGAAGTACCTGTTGCGTCCAGACATCCTCTGGAAAAGTCCATCTGCAAAACCAAAGCGCCTGTTGTCACTGCTTCATTTAAACTCAGTGTATTTGTTGAACTTCTAAAACCCAGAGGCATGGAAAAACACAGAAGCAAGTGCTTTTAAAAACCTTTGCTTCAGGAAGACAAAGAAATCGCATCCCTGCTGCGGCAGCAAACATTACTGGAGAAAGCACTGTTGGTACTCCTGGGAGGGATCAGCCCCGAGAGCTGCAATTAGGCGGGGGGGGGGAAGGCTAATTGACATATTTGTTTTCCAGACAGAAATGCATTTTCAGTTCAGCTTGTCTATACTTAATGCAATGATACTCCTATAGGGATAGGAGAAAATTATGTATTTTAATGTTATATAATTGAAGAAAAAAACCCAACCCAGTATATAATGGTATAAGAAAATTGATCCAGAAGAGCAAAAGGGAAAGTAGCCAGTTCCCAATATTGACCAAAATTTACACATAAACGTACTTTTTTCCATACCACAAACTGAATAATTTGGATTGTAACCTTTCCTCCCATTTTTATTTAATGAGTTGACTGAGCAAGCATGAGGGTCATTAGGTTCAGCTCTGGATCTCTCGTGTCAACAGTGGCAACAGTGTCGGCCCCTTACTTTCCTGCGTAAAGGCTGGAGGGGAAAAAAAACCAACCACCAAGAATACAACAGTTTCCAAATTGCACAAAATGTTTATTGTTAGTCTAGTACATTCAATATCATATTGACTAGAATACAGTAATTCAAAATATTTTTGGCGAATTGAAATTTTTTAAAAACCATTTCAAACACTCCAAAAAGCAATGCCATGAAAAATTAACTTAAAATGAAAACAAACATACTCAAGCGATAGTTTCACTTTTGACTACAGAAAACCTTTACATGTATTTTAGTGGTTTTAACAGTACTGCATTTAAACAAAATATATGAACTCACAAAAAGTGGAAAATATTAAGAGAGACACAATGTTAAAAAAACTGAGGCATCCAGATGTGCGAGACTGTCGTAGTAGGAATTACCTGCCCAGCTGTTCCGCTTGCTCTCCGTTGGGGCAGTTATTCAGCCTGCTGCAGTGGTGCCATTTCTCCGATCACCTGCTAACACCGTACAGCAATTCTTCTTCAATGCCTTGAATTTAAAGTTTGTCCCTCCTGTAAATTCCATATACAAATGTATATATTCTAAAATATGCAACCCACTGGCAAATCTAGGTGCGATATTAAATGGTAACTTGAAAAACTTCCCTATCTTGCTACTTATTGTTTGCAGACAGGCAATATCCAGAACAAAATCTGAAAAAGGCAACACGTTTTGGTTTTGTTTTTAAATACTGACAAGAAAAAATGAGGAAATTAGAAAAAGGATAAAGTCAATCTTAATATAAGACATTCATTATATAGCGGGACAGGATACAATTATTGGACAAACAGTATTACAATGACTCTTCCACACCTGGTCATTTAACGCACGTCTTCTACAATCACGACGTGCTGCCACATTTGGTTTTCCTGTACAGAAAGACAGCAATACAATTAAAGACCAGTTTTACTCTGCGTTAAGTCCCAGAACGACAAGTGACGCCCTAGCAAGTTCTTCTCCCTGAACGGCTGTGCTTGGTTAGAACCAATAACCATGACTTCAGAGTGGTCAGCAATGGCTCCATACCTGCCGCTCAGGATTTCCCAACAGAACCCCAACGAAATTTAAATCCCTTTGAAAATCCAAGCCTTAATATTACAGCACCGATACGTGTACACGTATTCTGGAGAAATGACTGACGCTCCGGTCTGGGTCGGGGGATATCAGCTGCCCGCCTTCCTTACCACCGCCGGCCTTTGGTAAGTCAGCTCGCACCCACGCCGCTGCCTGCCTGGGCAGCACGGAGCACAACTGGGAAATCTCGAGGAGAAGCTCGTGTTAACCGTTTCTTTTAAACCTTCTTCATTTCCACCTCGGAAAAAGCCAAATTACGGTGCTGTTTAAGTGGTATTAGAGATGAGCAGAATACTATCATGTTAAAACTCAGCAGAATCACATTTAGATTTTAGTTCGTAAAAGTGGTTATTACAATTACAGCTGTAATACAACCTTGGGAAGAGGTACAATGTTTGCTTGTCAGTACAGTATGTGGAATGTAACCGTTTCTTGCAAGATTTTGCAACATGAGTAACTGCATAGATGACAGTTGTGTGTTTTCAGTTCAATAAATGTACTTTTAAAGTTTACAAAAAACACAAAAAGTTTCTATAAAAGTCACATTATACCAAGATCATGGGTGGTAAAAGTAGATTATTTGTCTGTGATTCATGTTTAATAAATGACTAGTGGAAAGGTGATAGAAACCTATTTCAAATCAAGAGTTACATTTTCGCTATTGCACTGACTTCACCCTTTGAATCACTAATTTAGAAAAATTCACGTAGTTAAAAATTGTAAAATTAAACTAGAATACAAAATTTAATTGTAAACATCAGGTAGCCAGTTCTACTAACACGGAATGGACTCTTAGTACTGCAGTACAGTATCCTGGTTATTTACAGCACTTGCCATGGGATGGGCAGTTGCAGGACACACACACCAGTTCACAGTAATTGTGTTCAGAGAACTACCAAAGTCAGTGCAGCTTTTCTGTGCAATTTTCCAATTTCCCCAAATTCCTTAAGTCAAATAATACTGTTACAGAGGCCAAGTGCAGATTTTTTTTCTTTATATATATATATATATATATATATCTCTCTCTCATAAGTGACGAATTATGTCTGCAGGACTTCTGTAAAGGTACTTCCAAATGGCATAGTAATGAACAGCAGCTGCTGTGGCCACAAATATGTGCCAGATGGCATGGGCAAAGGGAATGACTCCATCGCTCTTGAAGAACACCACGCCCAGACAATATATCAAGCCTCCCCAGGCAACCTCCTGAAGTCCATCGGTGTTGCTCTGTCGATTAACAAAGAAAGGTCAGGGGCGGGGTGTAAAGGAGGGAAAGGGTATTTTATGCACAAAATACAAAGTGTCCCTCCCGCAAAAAGCCGGCTGTCGTAACTCAGAACATCTTGGATACCAGAGATGGACAAGGGAGAAAACCAGCATACAAATATTTAGATTACACTTTGTGAAATATATTTATATAATACATCTCAATAGCACTGTGGAAGTAATAGCAGGATAACTCAAGAATTAAGACAAGTCTGATGTTTTGCTTCACGCTCATTAGCAGAGCAGACAAACATGGAGAAAAAGGAAACCACATTACTGTGTGCAAGCGCGAGTTCAACACAACTCCTACTAGTTGGATGAAGCATCCAGCAAGGTTTTGGTATAGCGCAGCATTCACGTGGAACAGTTAAGTCCTGTAACTGGCATTAGCTTGTAGAGGTGTCAGATTTACATTAGCAGCAGAGAGGGTTATGCAAAGTTATTTAAAATATGTAACTATAAATAAATGTCAAAGTTTTGAGGTGGACAAGACGGAGTAGGATGCTTTACAGATGCACCAAGAAACCTCTTATTAAAAAAACCCAAAAAACGCCAACTGCTAAGAGATGAAGTATCCCAGATACAGTCCATCAACTTGATACTGTTCAACTACTTCTCAACTTTTGGATTTTTCCCTGCTTCACTGATAAAAAGAAGCCTCCAGTAAAAGACAAAATCTTCTAGCGTTGTTGCCCCTAAGTAATTTTGAAAGGAGCAAGAATCAATTGACTTCCCCCATCTTGGTCCAAACCACAGAATCAATTGATTAGATTTTCCAGAGAGCTCTTACATACACCAAGAAAAAGGACAACATGTTATCAGAAGTCCATTCCACTTTCCTAAAGAAAAAACTTCCTTCCCAATTTCTAAGTGGTCAGTAGGCATTAAGTAAGTTCATAAATAGTAAAATCTAGAAACATTCCTTGACAGGCTAAGGTACTTCACACGTCTTTATCATTTTTACTAAAATGGAAGTAATTGAATTGTTACGTCCAATATCCTTTCAGAAGCGAGCGACTTCAGAAGCGAAGTTCAGAACCTAAGCTCTTTTTATCTAGACCTGCAGCCCAGAATCAACAAAACAAGGTAGCATTTCACTGAATGTGAACTATAAACCCAAAATATAACTGACTATATTTGGTTCTTCTGCAGACGACATTTACAATTATGGTGGACTAAAACTAACATCTTTTCAGAAGAAAGAGAGCTGCACTGGAACTTAAGCTAGGCATAAAAGGAAAGTTTGTGTGCTTGTTACGTCAATAGTCACATTCCTTACCATGGATGTCACTACCAGAGCAGGAGAAAATCCCATCGCTAAATAGAAAAAGAGTTCAACGATCTTATACCTAAAAAGGAACAATTTGAGTCATTTAAGGAGGCGTATAAGAGGCTGAACATTTCCTTCAACAGTAAACAAAAAAAAAAACACAACAAACTTTAAATTTTATGTTAGCGTGGGTCCATTAAACTATTCAAAAAGCTTTCTATGCAGTTAGATAACCATTGCTTTATAATAAAAATAAAGCTAGTATTTATCTCTGCATTGTACAGTGGCAGGCAATACCTTCTTCTCTAAATACTGCCTAGATGCATTCATTTGCATTAAGTACTAGTGAGAATAAAACGTTGAGACAACTTATGTTTTCTTTTTTGACAAGAACCTGAGTAGCTCATTTCCAAAGCAAAAAAGGTAGGTCTTGCTCCCTGGGGATAAGTAATGAAAACGGGCTCAAGAATTCAGATCTGAAACTCAAGGACTCGCATCTCAAAACAAAACCAAGGTAGCAGGAGTGAATATGCATCAGTATATATAAACAATATAATGGTGCAGGATAATCTATACACAATGCTACATAAAGTAGGGCTGTAAGAAAGCCCTCATTTCAACTGGCTTCTTACCCTACCCACTCTCACCCCCGCTTTCTTGTAGCAAAAGTTAAAGTTTTAAAAGTGGATACTTCCCTCCCACCCCTTTAAGAGAAGAAAACAATACAGGCTCTAGACGTGTTATGACAGGGTGAATACAGTTATCTTCCGACAACGTGTAAGTTTGCATCATTCTCATCACATATTTCCACATTTCAAAGCTCTTATTTCAATGTGTGAAAGGCCGGATAGGAACCCACAGAAAGCAAGAAAGTCCCATCTTTTAATTTCAGTTTGAAGTTAAATGTAAAGAATAACTCTTACTTTTCATGGTAGAGAAATACATAAATGGTTCCTCCAGCAGCCATCAGCCAGATAAACCAACGCATGTGAGATGCTAGAGGTCCAAGCTCGCGTAGATTTAACCTGGAGGTACAAAGATTTCAAGAGACGGAAGTGATGAATGAATGGACCATACTGACACAAGCGTAGTAGGGCTTGATAAAAACAAATAAATATTCAGAGCTATAACTTAGGCATGATGGGGGAGAAGACACTTGGCCATTCTATACATAGAAAAGCAGCAGGTGTGTTTGCATGGATGCGAGGGAAGCATAAGCTGGGGATGTGGAATATAAATAGATTACTTTCTGCCATTTTCTAATATTAAATCCCAGGAGATTACCTTATGTTGCATTTCACAATGCAGAATGTGATCAATTGCATCTAAGAAGATACCTATAGATTTTGGAAAGCTGCAATGACAAACTGTTGACAATGGAAAAAGCTTTAATTCTGAAGCTGCGCTTCAGATTTCTTACCATGGTGCGTATGACGCCGCAATAAAGACATAGATCATCATTCTGTCACACATGTGAAAGCAATGCTCCATTGTCCTAGTAAGAGAGAGAACAAGTCACCAAGACAGATTTTGGAAAGGCTTTTTTATATCTCAGTTTCCTCAAACACTTTGGAATTACTCTCGGGAAAATACCATCAGCTCCATAACCTCTTAAAACCACTTGGAAGACTAGCTTTCTGCTAGTTAACTGTGTATTGGATTATAATTCTCTTGGCAAGCTCTGTGTTCCTCAAAGTATTTCAGCCTGCCACAGTCCCAGACAGCGTTCTCATTTCTGCAATGGGATTATATCCACCAAGCATTTCGATTAGGGTTTTCCCATTCAACTTCTGGATTAAGAGCCACTAGGGCCTAGAAAAACACGTTTTCCTTGCGAAAGAGCCACAGACGTTAATCTTTGTTTGTATATGAGCTTGGCTCATTATTTCTTCCAACAGAATCAAGGGCATTTTTTCATGATTCGGTACAAGGTACCACTCCAGACTTCTGTAAAATCATGTTTTTGACTGAGAAACACAATGGAAGAACGTTGCAGAACATGAAAATAAAACATCTTATAGATCTTACAGTGATACCTTAAGTGACTCTTTTTCCAAGAAACGATATGAAATACTGTGGAGACAATGAAGAGCGCACAGAGCCCCATGCCATACATCCATGCTGTTATCTTTTCCCATCGATCGTCAGAAAGCCGGTGGAGAAGGGCACTACCCACGATCGCAGGAACAATGAGGAACTAAAAAAAAAAAAAAAAAAAACAAAAGGCCCTTGTTAAGTCCTTACTTGCAGCCAGTGTAGTACCACCCACAGCACAGCAACAGCAGGGCAGCTAATCCTGCAGTATGACATACAGGACCGCCTGTACGACATCTGACGGCATGCTCCTCACAGGAGCGAGCTTTTCATTTAGGTGTCTGTTGACACACAAGCATCAAGACTTCGACAATGTCTCAGACATTTAGGTTACACTCATTTGTGATAAATTTCTCCTCACATGGTATCAGGCGAGGTTACCGGCTCCTCCAGCCATGACACAAAAATCAGACAAACAAAAGAATTCGCTAAGTCTTAGTAGTGTTTTTATTTTCACCTTCTGCTTTGTGTTTTAAAAAAGTTTTGATCTTACTCTAGGCTTGGATCTAAACCACCTCTTGTGCACAGAGGCAGAGCACAGGACAGACCAAAATAAACTTAAATCCCAAATGAAAAAAAAGAAGCATTTAGAAGCATGCAGTTAAGTAGAAGGCAAGAGAATTAAGCAAAGGCTTTGCAGAACTTGGGTTTTAGATATCGTAAATAAATTAGCTGCTAACTTCTTTTATGAATAGATTCTTAATGCACAAAGATGATGTTCTTTTAATGCAGCGTATCCAAGTGTTTTCCTTACCACCTCCCTCTCAAGCAGCTTTAATGCAGATCTTCCACAACAACCACTGTTAGAACATCATGATGGAATTAGCGTGCTCACATGAAGTATCTAAAAAATGGGCTGCAAGCTTCATATACATTTAAAACTACACTCCCTTCCAGAATAAATTACATCAGGTACCTTTGTTTAATTCAGAAAAAAAAATCAAACTAGGAAACAAACAAAAAAAAGCACGTCCAACAAGTATTTAAAGAACCTGCTGGCTCAGACATTTCTACCCATCTCCTTCCACTCTGAAGGCGTATCTCTGTCAGCCTCCTAAGTTAAGAACACTGCACAAGTTCCCTTCCAGCCTCTACGGTGTGTCTTAAGATGTTAATTTGTTCACCTGAATTGTAAATAAGCTTCATAGGTTAAATTCTTCGTAGTTTAACCCAAGTCTCAGATGCTAAACAATAAAGCTAGGAACAAGTAATGTTTAAACAAATCCGGCAACTCTGCTTTGCATTACAGGTTTGCTAGCTTAGAGCGCAAAGTTCTGGTCTGGCCTGCACCGCCTTCGTCCTTATCTGCTTACAGACTGCAAGAAATGGAGGCTCTGATCACAGCTGCAGTGCAGAAGATGCAGAGTAGACTGAACGCATCTGAAAAGTAGTTAGTTAATCCAGAGAGTTTAAAAAAGAAAAAAGTGGCTTTTATTTTTGTGGCTTTTGAAGTACATCAACTGTAGCTTCCCTACTATTATGTTTTCTTCCTTTTTGCAAAATTTAGTACATTTACACCAAAAGCAGTAGAGCGATGGAAATAAGAAGTACAGCATTCCTACATCCACAGCATTTGGACCAGAGGTGAAAACACTTTCCGCGTTTTGTAATGAGACTATGGAAGTTGACCTCATGCACTTTTAAGGCCAAAAATAGTCTGCCAGTCTGGCTTCTCATTTATCACAAACCATAAATTTCCATACATATATCCTCCTGGACAGGCCCCAAATTCAAGAGAGGTTGAAGTGTTCCACTCCTCAGGAGATCGGTCCCTCCTGTTTTCCACATATGGCATCCAGTTTAAAGTGTGGCTGAAGCCCTTGAGACAGCGAGGGAGTGATTAGATGTGGCAGTTGTTTCGTTTAGTTTTGCAGGAGACAGGAAGATGCTAAGCTCCAGAAATAGATTTTTAGTGGTGTTTCTTTAAGCTGCGCAGCCGCACTATATCCACGTTCACCAGTTTCCTTCCCAATTTCTGGTGCAAATTTCAGTTTTGACTACACTTGACAGAGAACTAAAAGGTTTCAGAGAGATTACGTACCCTCAAGTGTCATGAACACAAGTAACTAGGTAAAACAGCAAATCCCTACTAATTCCCTACTGAAAGCCTGGGTGTGAGCTGCTCAGAAATTCTGCCGGGAGCTCTGATTGAGACCATTTTATAGGAAGGAGAACCTCTTCGGAAACTAGATTTAGATATTACATGGAACAACTTGCCTTTCTTATACAAATAGCTCAGCTTTTTACTAGTCTACTAAAATAAATATTTCACAAGTTAAGCTATAATGTGTAATGCTCAAATGGGCCAACACAGTTTGCTGCCAATCACTTTTTCCAGTAATAATTGTATATAAAGTTACAGGGTTAAAACAAATAAGCAATTCTCTTATCACCTCTTTCTTTGCACCTTCAGAATGAAGAATGCAGCTACAAATGAGTACGTGGACAAAGAGCTGAATTAATCTCTTTTCTGCCTTGTCCTGGCTCTGAAGAACGGTTCTACTTCTCATAGGGAACAGCACTATACTCACATGAGAAGGATTTATTGTTTTTTCTAAGTATTCTATTTGGAAACACTTTCCCTCTGTGCCTGATACGTATCATGGGAACAGTCAGACTAAACAAGAGATGTTTTATTACTCTTTTTCTGACCAAAAATAGCTAGACTAAAGACAAAATCCAGAAATGATACCCTGCTGTTCCAGCCAAGTGGATAAAAGTTCTTGAGATACTAATGCCATACCAGATAACATACGATACAATGGACTTCATTATAGCTAACATCCATCTTAAAAAAGAAATACAACACTCCAGTCAACAAAACAAGACAGATTTTCCCATGTGCATTTGAAAAAAAATCTCTAGCGCAAGAACTGCATTTTAACCTTCAGAATTGAGAAGCAATCCATCAGTCCTTTAAAAGAAGGGGTACTTACCAAAAAGTAGCCAAAGAATCAGAACTAACAGAATGAGTGTGATTGTGCTGTGTCACTTTACAGCAATGACACAGCATTTCTAAGTTGCCAACATTCCTAGTAATAAAACTAGCTACGAGTCACAAACAGCTTTGCTTATTTCATCACGAAGTGCAACTCTGCCAAATGAATATCGTCAAACCCACCAACTTCACATCCTACGAACGAAGCCAGAACCGTCATGCTCCAATTTACTAATTTTATCACCTTCATTAATACTTGCTAAATCAGAAATGGGGCTGGTAGAGAGATTTACAGAACAAGAGAGCAGGCAACAGTTTCACCAAGTTACAAGTCCCTCTGCAACAAGGAGGAGGACAAATGATTAAAATGTATTTATTTACAGCTATAGGCAGGAATCTTTAACGGGAGACTTGGGCACAACCCCCACGGGATGTACCTTGGGAAACCAACTACCACAACCCCTACTGTCACAAAGAGCAGCCACTGCGAAAAGCCTTAAGGCACAAAGACAGACGCTGGAACAGTAAGCTGTAAGCCTGATCAGGCATACTTCAGGGCAATTAAACTCTCTGGTTACTAACTTATAGCAAAGTATCTGGTATCTTCCATCTATTTGGGGTTGCTTAAGATACTGGTACGTTGGTCCGTATTTTATCTGCATTCTTTCAGTATTTCTCTAGACAATCTCTCCCATACGAAGGTTTAAAAATCTGTTTAAAACTTTGCTTTTGTATATAACATTCATGCCAAATTATTTTCTTTGCACACAAGGCTACGCACGTCACATAGTCAGCAACAATAACCTTTGATGCCCAAGCCACGTAGCAAAGCGTGGTGTTATTGTTGTGATCTCACGCGCCTTTCATTGAGAGGGAAACACTAACAGCATAAAGATGGTCCCTACGCTTCCTCTTTGGAAAGGCAGGCAACAGAAAGATCAACAAAGCAGCCAAATTCACACGTGACACCTGGAGGGAACCGTGAAGGACTGCATCCATCTCAGGCTGCCTGCTCCAGGAGTGCAGCCCTGAAGCCAAGTACAACGGCTCCCTACTCATCAGCCTTCTCTTCTCAAGTAAGGAGACAAGCACCGTGGAGCGGGAAGCCGACTGGCACTTGGGTTGTGCAATTCACTGAGAGCAGAGAAACTGCCAATATCGGTCAGGTACAATGGAAATATTTTCACCATCATAACAGCCCTTCTGAAATTCTGATGACCCCTTCTTCCATGCCCAAATGGCCTGGTAAATGCTCCAAGCCTCATTTCTGAAATATTTGTACTTCTTTTTTCCATGCACTGCACAACCCAAGACTGGAATGGAGAGACCATAACTTATTTTAAGAATAGTTCCTCCTTTTAAGGCAGTTGGAACGAAACTTTTAGGGCAGTATAAAGCAACCTGTGCCTAAATTCTGAGGTTTTAATACAACAGAGCATATCTTTTGTCTGATAAACCTTATGTGCGCTAGAAAGTTTCATGATGAAAGAGCCATCCCCCCCTTAGATTTAGCTTATCTTACAACTCAAATTCTTAATGACTCCTGCTTCTCTCATATATTGTTTCCTTCTTGTTCTTCTGAACACAGAGCACAGTCTTTTCTGTCTCTGTATTCAACTGCTTTCCTGTCTCCTAGTGTCTAAAGACAAGTCAGTGCTTCATTTAGAGCTAAAAAAAAAAAATCAAGACATTTTAAACAGTCTTACTAGTTAGAAATTTGAAGATACCTCACTATGCTACACAAAGTTAGCTTTTAAGTATTGTAACAAGCTATGCATGGGATTCTGTATCCCCATTTATTAATTGTTTGGGTTTGTTTTTTATTTTTTAAAGCAGCTGCCTAAACTGACTACTGTGTATTTTTAAGTCAAAAAAACAGATGGGATACCTACTGAGTAGTACAGCCATGCTCGTAAAATATAAGTTGACTACTTTCTGAATTATGAAAGCTTTGAAAAAAAAATATATGGCGAACCATTGCTAAACTCTATTTTGTGGAAATTACATCAACGTCTAATTGAAAACTTGGATTGTAATCTAGCGGCAAAGACTCAACCACTTGGCCATCTAACGTTTACTAAACCAGTCTGTAACACAGAGGAGAAGCAAGCATCCCCCCCCAGCTGCTTCTGTATAATCCACTGTGCTTTCCCAGATTAGATTCCTATTTCAAGGCTTTAAATTTTGATTAAAAGTTATTTATTGCATACAATTTTATTTAAGGAGTAACAATCCCTCTTTTATACTAACTCTTTATTTTCTTCCAAACGATACATTAACATCGCATATCCCCAAGCTGTTAGCAGTTCGTGGTAGGTTTAGCACGTAGCTTGACTGTTCAGCAAGTAATTAGGCAGCTTCACCAGAAACTGTGGCATACCAGAAAATACTGATAGGACATCTTGGCTGTAACCTACTGCTAACAGGCAGGAATAAGACATGCCTGTTTTTCAACCAGGTGAAGGCTAGAATTGCTAAGGAGTACAGCAACTTCTGCCAGATATGTTGAAATCTAACTTTTCAGCCAGAATAAACAAGATTTGTACAAGGATTATGAGATAAACTACATATTTGTGCTAACTAACAGAATGTTGCTTCATTCTCTAGACAAATAAGCATATATTTGCATAATGCTGTAAATGAGACCCTTGGCTTAAAAACACATAAGCTTCAGTTAAGCTTTTCTATATGTAAACCAAGGCGATTCTGTTTTTACCAGCAACACAGTGCTGCGTGCTGGTTATTTATAAAACACACGAAGGATCTTGAAGAACAGAGCTCCTTCTAGAGCTGAAGAGTCCCATGTACTACCTTGAGCATTCATATCTGTAGCTCACTCAAACACTGGAGATAAGAGTCTGAGGACAAAGCCAAACATACTTCAGATGTTTGGAGTTAAACAACTTTTGAGGAGATTGAGGAGAAGCACAAGCTGCTTTTATAAAAGGGCAAATGCTATCTTGAAAAACAAACACACACATTTTTAAGTTCTTGTCAAAGTGTCAGACAGCAAGTTAAACTTCCCAATTGCTAAAAGAAAAAAAAGACTGCTTTCATTATTTTGCGTATATCGTATATTCAAATCTAGCATGGGTCCATACACTATGAAAGTAAGGACAGACTAGGATTTTTAGTAGGGCTGTCAGCATTCTTAGTGCCTCTTTCGAAATAGGAGATTTCTCGAAGAATCAATTCACAGACATTAAGTATCAGAATTAAGCCATTCTAGCTCTTCTAGCTAATAACCACAGTCTTATGAACCCTTCCACTTCTAACATGAATAAGTCTTTTCGTATACTTCCAGTGTACAATTCGCACGATACCCTGTGAGCAGAGTCCTGGGAAATCTGCCTTGCAAGACCGACTAGTATAGACCTATATTCACTTTACCATAGTCATCCTTTGACTGGGACAGAGGAAAATCGTCTAAAGACACGTAACTTTAGTGAAAAGGAAACTTATGAAGCATCTGGAGCTCCTAGAGATTCAGAACAGGGACTAGTGATTACCAGCCATCTAATTAACATTACCTTTTCTGGACTGTTATAGCTGAAGCTTATGTAACAAAACCAGAGAGGCTGTAAATATGAATACACTCAGACAAAGGTAAGCATTTAGCCATCCAAACCCACAACAATTTACTGAAACATCTGTTGTTTGTTTGTTTGTTTGTTTGTTTTTTTAAAAAAAAAAGGAAATGTACTTACTGCATGGGTGTAACAGTTAGCAGCATGTTCATAGCAAGTGGGTTTGTAGCGGCTGTTTGCTGGAGCTGGGTGGTTCATGAACCTGTTGAATAATTAAGAGGTATTTTTAGGAAAGTTAATAAACAATCTCTTTGGAGTGTCATGAAAGAATACCTCCAACCTAGTACTGTTAAAAATTATAAGTACAGACATGTTAAAAGTAACTGTTATTTAAATTGTGAGTTCTCCCAGATAAGTTCTCTTAACAGAAACACGTTACAGACATTTCGGTGACTGCCTGTGACAGTGGATGGTTACTTTTAATCAAGACTTTGCATACAGAAGTCAGACCCCCTCTTTTCCGACAGCTTGGTCAGATGAAGAATGAACTATTTCCTATTTAAATTACATAACACGTACTCAAATTGCTCTTGAAATATGGACTTCATCATAGCTGCCAAGGGTTAATCTTCTTTTAAGAAGTTCTTGAAACTACAGCAATATTCCAGTTCTATAACACCTCGGAATAAACCAACTTGAACATTGACTTTTCAATTCCTATAGCAAGAAATATTTGTGTTTGGAGCATTAGATGGCTTGATTTTTCTTTGAGGCTAATCCTATCTTCTGTCTGTAACTAAGATCCAAGCTACACAGGGATGAAAGGAGACTCTAACAGTTACCTCCAAAGAGGAAAATCTTCAAGAGGCTTACCATAGACATTCCGCCTTTTTCTCTAAGAATTTTCAAACATTACCTGACAAACAATCACACCAAACGCAGTCTAAGCAAGCCAAATGAAATATGATGAAACTTGAGAAAGTTTTGGAAGAACTTGCCATACAGACGTTGCATTTAACTATTCTAAAAAAAACAAACACTTGAGTTGTTTCTCTGAAACTACACAATTTAAATCTGTGTATAAAACCCTCTAAAAGACAGCACACATTTATATGCAACCAGACAATCAAAGTTATGAACTACTCCAGCTACAGTACCGTCTATGTTATCCCAGCACAGCTACCATCATACAAAAGTGATTCTCTTTCGCTAATAAATTCCAGTTTACTCCAGACTATTATAAAACTATGCATTGGCAATTAGTCAGGTATCCAACAAGCCAGGAACAGCTTCACAACAAATACAGAACATGTCTGTATGTTCAGAACTGAGAGCAGCTTTGTTAGCTGGATTTATGTAAAGAGCTTGTTAGACAAACTGTGGTCCTCCCCCATGTCGCTCCTGGTTTAAGTCAAAGCCAGTCCTATTTCTATGACATCCATAAAACATTGGCCGATCTCAAACCAGGGAAAAACAACCAACCAACCAACCCAACCAGAATCTTATAGTTTGAGTAAGGAGTTCCAGATTTCTGGGATACAAGACACTTGGGTTTTTTGACTGATTTTAAGTGATTTGTGAACCATTTTTTTTTTAAACTGATATACGAAACTTTAACAGCATTGATAAAATAACACAGTGTCACGATCTCTCTCCGAATTGTGGCAACTTCAAAGAACAGTTTCAACTGTTAGGAATGCAAAGGATAAGAAAAACGTGAATTTCGCTGACTATAAATGGTTGTTAGCAAATGAATAATTCCATGGGAGTTAATATATTGTTAAAAAATGGCAACTCTTTTGTCAGTAACAAATGACACCTTGCTCTCATCTCCAAGAGGACAATGACACCGTATTCATATACACAGGCTCGCGGAACATTTGGAAAATGATTTTGTTGCCCAGTGCATACAGATCTTCAACAGCTGCTGAAGGCCATCTCAGCATCCTCTCCAGACAGAACACTCAGTTTACGCAGTTCTGCTTCCAAGTTAGGAAAACATTTAAAAATAAAAGCATCTGTTGGCTCAGTTGAGTGACCGGGATTAGACTGCCCTTGTCCAATGCCATAAATTCAAAGTCATGGGAAACCTTTCACTGATTACATCTAGAATATTATTACATTTCTCCAAAGGCCATGGAGGTACCTCGGAAGTCTCACAAGAAGTAGGGGGGAGGGGGGAAATCTCACAACAAAACTAAAGAACCCAAAGGAATTATCCTCAGTGTTAGCTTTGTAATTTCTGTTGTTTCAAATTTCCATATAAGATATTATCATCATCTAAAAATCTATAAATATTTGAAGGTAGCCTGCTAATGGGACCTTCTATTATCCATTAGAGGATAACTTTTAATTTTTTTTTCCTTCTCATTTATATTTATTTAGTAGAAAAGATACTGGATCTTTCTAAAGCAGTCACAACAGAGCCCGGGGTAACGTTAGATTTTAGACAGAATTATGAACAAACACTTCAGAAAAGTCTATTTATTATTAGGACCTCTTATTCTCACTAATTTAAAGACCGCGTTATTAGCAGTAAAACAGAACATGAAGACCGTAACAAAGCTATCCTTTCTCTGTTATCTACACAAAGGGTTGAGCTTTTCCCCCTTGTTTGTGCCAGCACAGGAATGATGCAAATACTCGTTCATCTGTGGTAACTTTAAGCTGGTAAAACAGGCAAGCATCAGGTTTCAGAAAACTTCACACTTACAAAACATTTCAAACATTTTTTTGTTTTAAATAAATACTTCAATATTTAAAACAACAACAAAACTGGTAGGTACCATGGCTGTTGAACAGAAAGCTTCACTGGACTCCCACAACAGCTGGAACTCGCTTTCCTTCCACCAGCGAGAGCTCCAGCAGAACAGCACCGTTGGCAGCACTTGACCCATCCTCTTCACCGACATGTTTATCCTAATACCACCACCACACTAGTGTGTTTTGGTACGAGGAGTTAGACTTTACCTCTACCTTAAAGAAAAGGATCTCGGAGCATGCCGGTATTTAACTTTGCTGCACATCTGACATGCCTGCACCTCTCCTTTCTGCAAGGAATCGACTGCAACAGGCTGCAAGACCCAGACAGCAAACACTGGAGCGGATTTGCTCAGGTCACTCACTACTCGCAGACATTTTCAGTAAAGCAAAGCTTCAGTTATTTCCCTACGCCGTTTTGTAATACTATTTACGAACATTATCAGGAACAACTTTAGAGGAAGGATCATTTAAAAAGTTGCTGAAGAGGGCAATAATTCCAGCCAATGCTTCTCTGGAGTTTGTTTCATTTTCAGTTTGACAGTTTGGGTTTAATACCCTAAGAAACAGACCTGAAGTTTGAAAATAGCTGCTTTGGGATACTACACTGAAGTCCTCATCAAAACCAGGAAAAATCATTTTGACACATACTGTTAAAAAAGTCAGTCATATACTCCTGTAGTTATACATACGTGTCACATTGCAATATAAAGGCAAAAGAATTGGGTTGCACACTTACTCACAGTCCAGAGGCAAAACCTGTTCTGTTCTTTCTTAAAGACAAATAAATAAATAAAGCCCACACCATCACCAACAACAGATGCTTTTTGTTTTCTGCCACATGAATACTGCAACACAGGGATGTTGTTTTTCCTCCTATCTACAGGTCAAGTTTGCCTCTTCTGAAAAAGATAATTGTGAGGAATATAATCTCACCTTCCTAAAGGTGGAAACTTGATACATAGCATTCAGATGCTGTTTACTCCTAAATAAAGGCTCTCTATAACACAAGCATTAAGGTTATTATCAAATGCAGGACGGTCTGATAAGGCCCCACTGAACCGGACTACAATTTACAGGAAACATCTTTAAGTGAAGCCTTTTGATCCTCTAACAAATCTCTAATGTATTCTTTAACAGGAACTCTCGTGAAACCAGAGTAATTTAATCAGCAGATATGCAGCATTATCTCACAAGAACGCATAAATACTTCTCCATTTAAGATACTGACAATCCAAGAGCTCCAATATAAAATATTGACTCCTTCAATATCAGAATTTGAAATTTCTGAAATTAACAGACTAATAACTACTTGCAGCCAGCCATGAAGGCAGAATGCTTTTGCACTGAACTGAGTTACGAGTTCACAATTTTCACAATTTAAATGCATTCTTAAAGCTCAAAAACTACTTGAGGGCAAGGAAGTCCAAGCTTTATAGTTTCACAGCACGCAAACAACCTTCTTGGATGAGCACAATCCCAATATAAGTGGAAAAGAGGTCTTAAGAAAGACATATGACAATTTAAAACGAGAGAGAAGAAGCTCATACCCCTCCCTTTACACTACTTGAGATTAATCTTGAAACACTTCAAATATTTAAAATGTTAAACATAGGGGCTAATCCATTCTTTGTGAGAGACCCCTGGTCTCGAGTTCCTGTTCATGTCCAAGGAGGAGATGCTGTATGTTTCAGAGTGATTCCAGAATTAAAAGATCATAGTACTTGGGAGAGAAAGGAGGAGGAAAACCTGAGCGTTCTTAGTGCTGTCTTCACATGCAAGCCCAACTTAGAAAAATAAATGATAAAATCCCAAATCTATTGCACATATTTGTATGGCATTTGTCTGGTATCGCAGCGAGCCTATACCCAAAACTGCAGAAGAGAAGAGCACCTTTCAAATCTTGCCTTATTCTCGATTCCCATCTGCTGAACAAATTATTCTTTGAGGCATAAAGTAAAATGTCAGTAAAAACAGCAAGCACTGATAACAGCCTCAAAGATCTGGATTTTTGAGTCTTTTCAGGAAGTACATTTCCTTTATTCCACTCAAAAGGCCTCATGCTTCCTTTTCCCAGCTTAAAAGCACATTACCCCTTTTTGTATCTTTTTTTCTTGTGCTTTCCAGCAGCAGGAGAGGCCATTTAGGCCTAATAAGCCACAAGTAACAGCATATGAGAAACTGCAACAAGGTGGGGATAACTCCACAAAACCAGAAGCAGCATACATTAAATGGGGTTACGTATTTAGATACTGAAGCAATTTTTATGTTATCTAGGCTCTTTGTTTTTGAAAGGAAAAACAAAACCAAAAAAATCACAAGCAGGTCAAAATAGATCAGCACTACAGTTTCATGATGACCACGTAGATAAGATTTTGAGGAGAAATGAATAGGTTTGTAAAAAGCTTGCTTTCTTTGACCAAATTGGCAGCTATCTCCTCTTTACGAATTCAGTCCATTCAGTTAAAAATAGAGCCATATTCCTCCAAACTAGGCACCTTCCTTCCTGGATCAGAAAATATCTAGTTGTGGTTTGTAACTGTTCACATAATCTTTACTATCGCTGAACAACTGAGTCACAGAAATAATTCCGATCAGTACAGAAGCAGACCACTTATTTGGAAATATCATTGAAATCCCATGCTGTGTAAACGTTCGTGCACTTACAGCATGATACTAAAGATAAAATGAAATCTGCGATACTCTGAGAATCCATTAACAACTGCGGTATCATACGTAGATTAGGTCATGGAAAACAGCGGCTGTGCATCCCACTCACCTCCTGAAAGACTCCAACCTTCTGCCAAGTATGAAAGGCAAAATTTCAAGTGAAAGAGCGGGGAGCTAACAGAAGTCACATCAGGTGCTGCGGCACATCCGAGCTCAGGGGCAGGGTACCAGCCAGCACAACAGCCTAGGTGTGGACTAGTACAGAAACCAGGTCTGACCACATTCATATTTTTCTCTCTTTTGGTTCTCTTTCAATTTTATTACCTTTTTAATACTTAGGCTTTGGTTTCCCGAGCAAGCTGGTGAAAGGAAAGCAGGGCAGCCCTCCAGCTGTGTACCTGCTGAGGGAAGCCACCGTAGAAACTGGTTGTATCTGGGAGACAGACTGTCACTCAACTGTTACTGACCCTGCAGCTGGACTTGGACCAATTAAGCACCTGAAGCCCACATATATACGTGTTTACCCAGGAACCTGGACCACACCGTTACCCAATCGACCCAACGAGTAGCACCTGCAATCCGCCCCGAGAGACACCTGAGCAAAGAGCACCGGGGCTCTGCGGAGGGGCACGGAGGCAGAGGAGCGGGGGCGGCCGGCGGGCGCCCGGCCCGGCCCCGCGGTGGGCAGCGAGCGGCGCGGCGCTGGAGCCACAGGTCGGGCTCCGCAGGAGGCACGGCCGGGGATGTGACACACGGCCGGATGCGTGAACCTTCACCCATTTAAAAGAGGGGAAGAAAAAAATAAATAAGTAAAAGACGGGCAGAGCCCCCCCTCGCACCCCGGCGGGACGGCTCTGCGCCCCCCGCCCGGCACCGGCGGTGCCGCGGGCCCTCGGCCCCGGGGGCGGCGACCGGCGCCTCAGCAGCGGGGCCGCGCGGGGAGAGGCGAAAGCGGGCGGGGGGACAAGAAAAATCTCGGAGCCCCCAGCCCCGGCCCTCACGGCCCCGGGCTCCGCCGCGGTGGCCCGGGGGCCCCAGCCCCAGCGTGCCCGCCCGGCCGCGAGCGGAGCGCCGGCGCGGCCGGGGGGAGCGGGGCGGCCCCGCCGGAGGACGGCCCCGCCCGGGGGCCGCGGGTCCGCCGCGAAGGAGGGGGGGGGGGGCAGGGGGCGACCTCACCTCCTGAAGCGCTCCTGGAGCCGCCGCATGGGTCCGGGCCGGCCGGGCGGCGGGCGGGGGGTCGGGACGGGAGGCTGCGGGCGGCTCCTGAGGCGGCGAGGGCCGGAGTCCGGGCCTTCATTGGCGTGCGAGCCGCCGCGGCGCGCAGCGACGGCCGGCGCCGTCCGTCGGTGAGGCGCGGGAGCCGGGCGGGCGGCTCGGCGCGGCCGCTTTAACCGTCCTCTCGGCGCCTCTCAGCGCGCCCGGCCCGCGCTTCCCTCCGCCCCTGCCCGCCCACAGCCGCCGGGCCCGCCGCGGCCCGCCCCGGCAATGGCGGGAGGGCGCGGGGAAGGCGGCCTGGCGCGGCGGACGCCCCCCTCCTGGCGAGGGGAGGCCGGGGCTGCGGGCGGAGGCCGGGCCCCGCGGCGGCCGCCGCTCCCCCGGGGGCTCGGGGTCGGAAGCGGCGGGCGGGGGCCGGCGGGGAGCGGGGGCCGGGGCCTGGCCGCGGGGTCGCGCCGCGGGTGTCCCAGGCTGAGCCGGGTTTGCAGGGTCGGCCTGGAGAACGACAACGAGGAGCAGCAGCGGCGATGTCGGGGGCTGAGGGCTCCCCGCAGCCCTGGGAGGGGCGGCTGCGATTTAACAGCAGCGAGTGACGGGAGGCAGCGGTTGAATTGCCATTGTCTCAACACATTCACCCAAATAAGCAGATAGATGAGGACTTCGCGATTTCAGCATGCCTAATTTTTAAACTCTAGAAGCTGACAGAGCCCTTCCACAAGGGATATGGCGTAGGCTGGGCTCCGAGCTGTGGCACAGGCTCTGGCGGGGGGCTGCCCTCGCCCCTCGGCCACCGCGCCCGGGGCCTGCCTGGCGTGGCGTGGCAGAGCTCAGCAGAACGCTCATCCAGAAAAGCCGTGGCTCTGCGGTTGCATAAAGCTGCCCCTGGAATAATTTATTCCACTCGTAAGTCAAGGTTAGAGTGGCAAGGCTGCTCATGGTAACCTGGCTAGCTGTCTTCCTAGTTCCCCCAGCTGTAAGCCATAATCTTATCTGCATAAACCAAACTTCTCCAAGCAAGGGTTATTTCATCTGAGTGAAGAGCCAGTGTCAAGCCTGTTTCCATACGATGAATGTGGTGTTGCCTTGCATAGTACCAATCACGGCATGAATTAGGAGATTAAGTTCGAGTCAAGCTTCTGTCTTCTAATCTAAGATCTTGTTTACAACCGGATTTTGAACAGTTCCAGCCCTCAGCAAAAGCAATTAGTATAGGCACACCAAAGCAAACCACCAGTTTAGACAAATAAGCTATATCCGGCATCAGCATCTTTTATGGTAGGACAGAGACAGATGGGATCTGCTGCCGGCTGCCGCCACGGTGGGTAGGTCGCCTCCCCGGCCGAAGGTGCCACCTCTGCCAGGTAGCCATCTCCGCCACAGGCAGCAGAAGGCAGGGTGAGCGTCATGACTTGGCTGGCAGGCAGGCTGAATCTGACTTTTTATTGCCCTTGGTCCCTTTGACTAAGTCTTCCTCCATGCCAGGAGTGAGCAAAGGATGAGGTGGTAACAGCTTTGTAAACGGCCACGGCAAGACTTGCCCCTCGGTTTCTCTAGTTTCAGGACGGAATAAGCCCTTCTGGTACAAATTGCAGATTTTGGTCTCCCACAGGGGCTTGCTGCAAGGATGGCCGGGGCTGGGCCAGAAGAGCGTTGCAGACACTGGATCGCTCAGCTTTGCTCAAAGGGGAGGTTGGAGCTTGTTGCTGGAAAGGAGAGCTCCTGAAATGCAGAGCCAAGCGAGTTCCCTGAGAAATACTTCCATTAATCTCAGTGAGGTATCACTGTTAATAAATTGGTACAATCTGTCATCTGATTCAACAGTGTCACTGCTAATAAAGTTTCATATTGCTTGTGTTACCTGTTAATCCAAACGGAGCAACGTTTGAGGACACCACTGAAGAACCCAGCCACGCACGGATGGCTGCATTGGAACATCTGAAGCTTCGGTAGCATCCCGATAGCACGGCTCTATTCTGAGGTGGAACTTGTGGTGGCGCAGCTACCTTCCTGCTCAATACCACACACCCATCCTGCATTCCTCTACGACTGCCCCAATAATTAGCTCTTTCAGGCTGTAAAAATGTTCAGGAACGTGTGACGTTACGGGCACCGTGACTGGAAGGCTGCCCTCTTTGTGGTTCTGGTAAAAGGCTGGTCTGACTCCTGTAAAATGAGTCTGCTGAGACCTTCAAAGGTGCGCACAGAGGCGTTGCGTTTTGTCTCCATCTTCTCTCACTCCCTCTGCTCCTCTGTGACTCTTTCTTCTGCCTCTTCCCAAGCCACTCGCATTTTCATTTCCTTCCCTGCTGCCTTTGACATTTGGTCTAGACTCTACCAGCACATGTGTCACAGAGAGATTTTCTCCTCACAATTTTCAAAGCCTGTTTTTCTACCTTTGTTCTGTGGTCACAGATCTCACAAATTGTGAGCTCTTTAAAACAACACTTGGCGTAGCTTCCTGTTGCTGGAGGATCAAAGATTTACAGATTCAAGATACAGTTAAAAAAAATCACTGTTTCAAACTTGTTTATTTTGAATGAAAACGAGAACATTCAAATGATGAAACTTGACCGAGTGGAACCGGGTAAAGACGACCACCAGCCATCATGCCAGCAGTGATGAGGCTGGAAGATTTTGAATTGAACGTCTGTCGCTCTTAAGGATACCACTAAATTACTCAGCATAGATATTGTTAAAGCGGTTCTGACCAATAACATGTTTTTAGTACCAGTGACTCTTGTTGAACTCATCTCTGTAATTGCTTTTTATGATCTAATGAATCAGAATGCCTTTAAAAATAATCACAACAAAAGAACCCCCTTATTATGGGCCAAGCAACTATTAAATCTAAATAAAAAAAATTGGCATTAAGTATACAAAATTAAGGAAGCAAAATTAGTTTGATTACTCTTATTTACAAAGTATGAAAGAAAAATCCCCCTTCAAATACCCAGTGCCCATTTGATTAAAAAATGTTCACAAGACAAGAAATATGTCACAGTGAGCTCAGCCAGAAATGTGTTTTAGTAGATGAGTCAGGGTTACAAGAAGATGGAAGAACTTTTCTTAGTGAATGCAGCCCTGCTGTGGGGGACTGTCACATAGTGCATTTGGAGGAGAGAGCAATGTATTGAAAATCAACAGCCAAGGGCTCGTTAATAAGAAATTTAAGCTATTATTTTTTTCATTGGGCAAAGAGAATTCAGTTCTGATGGGGGCTGTGAGGTATTTGTAAAGTGATTGTCCGAAACAAAGTAGGCAATCCCAGTTTGATACCTAATAGTCACCCATTTGACACCTAGCAGAAGGTGTTCCCACAGCAGATCTGTTACTAATTGCAATTCTTGACAGTCTTAGTAGTGAAGTCAATGAGCAGCTGAGCTATGTGGTTTGCCCTTATTATTTCTAGGTCAGATTTTACCTGTGCAGAATCTCCTGCTGGTCCTTCCCAGGCGCTATCTGCTTGTCTGGGGATGGAGGAGTTTGTACTCCTGGACTATTTATGAGCATTAAACTGACACACGCAGGCATATGTAATTTCTGAACCAGACATCAAATGCTTTTACAGTATTATGAAAATAGGGACACAGAAGTGGGGTCTGTAGTTTTCACTGCATTGCAAAATTGTCTTGGGTTGCACAAATTATCAAATGAACAGGCAGGACTTGCTGAAAGCTTCCTTTTCCCCACCCAAGATGAAAATTTAAGTGCCACATGAGATGTCAGTGGTGAATGAAATTCTCTCAGGAGGTTATATGAATAAAACTAAACATCTTACACAAAAGCTGAGTTTCTTCTAGCCGTTTGGCACGGACAAGTTCTTATTATAAGCCTGCACAATAACTAGCCTCCTGATTTGTTAAACAGATAGCAGAGAGGCAAACATTCATAAGCAGCTCTACCGTTGCCAAAACGGATGTGTTGGTAACAAGCCATTGCTAATGCTCCCAGGTACTGACTTCTTGGAGCTGCCAGCGGTAACAGGCGGACTTCGGAGGCAGCAGGGCAGCCTGCTACGGCTCGGGAAGCTCTGAGCCGATTTAATGCAGCAGGGAGGGAAGCGGAGCGGCACGGGCCCTTAATGAGGCACGGGAAACGAGTTTGACAAGTGAAACTCCTCTCCACTCCCAGTCTGCATGGGAGAATAAATCAAGCATTTCTGGTAAATAAGGGTGGAGAAAAATACCTTTCCGTCTTCTCTTGACTTCATAACAAACAGAACGTGAGGCTCTAGCCTTCCTCTCTTAGGGGCGCACATGATAATGGAGGAAGGTGATGATTTCACTAAGGTTTGATTTAGAAGCTTTAGAGGTAAAACTCTTTCCCTTCCTTAGATTTAGAGAACAAAGTCTGAAGTAAGCGTGGTTGTGACTGAGTGCCTGCTTCTGGCGTACATGTGGCTATCATAGAAATACATTCTAAAAAAGATCCTCTTGGCTGGTAAAACATAACTTACTGATGCAGTTTTTGAAGGAAATTCTATTTCTTCTTCAAATTTCTAGTACAAAAATCAGCTTTGCACTAATGTGGGCTGTAAGACCAGAGCGGCGATAGGTCTCAGGTGAGCCCGAGGTGGAGCGCTGTGTGCTGCACTTCGGGCACAAGCTCGCGCTGGAGCGCGCGCTGCAGGGGCTCCGGAGCGCTGGGGGGAAGCTTGAGGTTGTGCTCCCTCTTGGCTGTCCTCAGGCACCTCTCTGCAGAACAGAGCGAGTGGGCAAATCCACCCAGCGCCCTTCAGAGAAGGGCTTGGGCTTCCTTAGCGCGTCCGAGGGCACATGGCAGCAGAGCTACGCTGTAAAAAGTTATGCTCTGGGTCTGAACCAGGAGGAGGGTCCTGCAGGCAGCATGGATGTAGCACTTTTTTTTTTCCTTGCTGCAAACTGACCCAGATTTCTGCTTTATCTAACAGTCTTTTTTTGAGCATAGTGTGAAGGAGAAGCATCTCTTAGTGAAATGCATGTCAATGGTCTCGTGAAATGAGCGCCTCTCCCTCCCTCAGCCTTCCCCCAGTCTAATTAATAAGGTCATCCCACTGAAGGCAGCTTTCCAAACACTAATGGAATTAGTTCTGGCCTGGACAACTTTTCCAGGGTGACAGAGGCATCTAAGAAGGGCTGGCTCCTTGGCACGTACAGCCACTTGCAGTGGAAGTGTTGAAACATGGACATTTACCTGATGTCACAGCGCGCTCGCTGCCAGCATTGAGCCTGAAATGGGATTATGGCATTACCTAGTAATATCATAGAGAAGCCTTCCTGCAGGTAAAACAAGTGATGTTGGAGGGATGTGTCTTGTCTTAGATTAGATTAGGTTAGATAATCAAATTCCAAATTCTGCTGAAGCTTTCTCTTTTGTCAGTATTTCCGAGAAAAGTGTATTTTTGTGGCCACAAACCCGCAAGATTTTGTGGGGAAAATAAACAGTTACCTTGGGGAATAATAAAAAAGTACTTCAAGTCGATAGGAATCTTTAATATGAGAGCAATTAATGGGAAATGACTGGTGTAGCTATAAACTTTTAGAAGAGAGGGATGTTTTAAAATTATGTGACTATTTAAATCATCTGTGAACTGAGCCACTGAACCCCTTTGAAAGCAATGGCTGAATTATTAACGTCTTAAAATTTGGTGTGAGTCTGGAATTTTATAATAGAAATAAAACCTAAATATGTCATAGAAAATGTAAGCTCCGATTGTTTAGAAAACTTAAACCAAAATGCAGAGAGAATATATGTTGGCTGTTCACTGATTTAGGGACTTCAAATCAATGAGAGTTAAGCTCCTAAACAAGAGACACATGAAATTATAATTCGATTATCTATGTGACTAATGAAGTTTAATTGCATCTTCAGGAAAATAATGGAGAAATATTATTTCGCAGTCATTTGATCTGTGTATCAAATAATAGTCCTGCCACGTATTGCATTTCCAGTAGTAAACAAAACTACATAGATTTCAAAATGCATATCGAGAAAACCAAAGATCAAATTTTATATTAATCTGTGTTTTCAAACAAAGGAAAATATGAAAAGGTCTTTTTTTGACAGTTGCTAAGATCCCATGGCATACTTGATCCTAAAAACACATCTTCTGATATACCAGGTGTTGAGACTGTTTCAAAAACACAGATATTTTTCCTTGTTTTGGTTAGCAAACTTGGGTTCACCTGGGTTCATGATGTACTTCAAATGTATTTCCACCAGTAACATCTTCTAGTAGGATCACGCTGATTTATTTGTTACGAAGAGAACTTTCTGTTGGCGTGAAAAACCAAATTCATCCTTGTTGCATGTTAGACATTCAGCCTTCCCCTCAGATGAAGAAGTTGACACAAGGGCAGGAGGTGCTTTGTGTAACTGAGACAAGGTTGCACCTTCAGAGAAGAAGGGGAGAAAAGCAGCGCTTGTCAGTCTCCGCACGGCCCTGGGACCAGCTGCACAAATTCTGAGTCATCAGATGAATCAAGACTGTTAATGACTGCAGGGAACTTCAAAAAATACAGAAATATCCTGCTTTCAGACATCGATTCTGTAGTATTTCCTTTGAGAAGCTTTAGTCATGAAGGTACCAGAATTGAAGGCTTGTTTAGAAATAACAAATGTCAGGGCGTTTTGACTTTTAGTAATTGTACCATAAAAAAGATGATTGGGGATTTTAACCTGCTGGTTACGGTTGAGTGACCCATAGCCCTTGGAATAGCTATCAGTTCCCCCAACAGAAATCAGTAAGTAATTTAAGCTAACAGGCAAATAGGAGTTTATTAAAAGGCAATGTAAAGGTAAAATTCACCTATAAAGAGAATTTCGTACAAAAGGCCAAATCAGGACAACCTGACTCGGGAGCTAAGCAGCTGCTGTTGTCTTCAGGTTCAGTTTGGACCGTACTGGCAAGAGCCCCTGAAAAATCACGGTTCAATTTCTTAAACCAAAGGGATAGTAGAGTCCTCAGATTCTGTGGTGTAGCCTGCCTTTAGGAAGCCTACAGCAGAGAATAAAGAATTACTCTAGCTGTAGTATAACTATATATACTTTCAGTGTCAGCAGATCCTAGGAGACCGAGTCTCCCACCCGATCCTCCAGTTGCACTGATGGGGCCTCATTATTGTGTCCTGCAAAGAAAAGCATCACCACCAGCTGCACCCCACTCTGGGGAAAAACAAAAAAGAGCATTAATTGCCCTCTCGCAGATGTTGGATTTGGCATCCATGCTAAGCCTCCAAAAGCAGAGGCTTTTGAAGATTTTTTTAGCAGCGTGTTATCCATGCAGAACCAATGCCTGGGTATCTTTGGCCCCAATATTTTATATATCCACAAATTTTTGCCTTTTCAGCAGTAAAGGAAAAATGTTGACACACCAAAGCCAGAATAAACCAGTTCCACGTTTAAATCCCTTTCCACAGGCAAAGGGACCATCTTTAATCAATGTTTATGACATTGACATGCAAAAACTTTTACCCTCCTTTTTTCTTCCCGCCATTGGGTTTTTGCTCTGTGAACGTGTCTGCCATCCATAATCACTCTTAATACCTCATTTTTGACATCACAATCAATGAAGTGAAATAAGCTGTTACTTAATGGGTCTGACATAAAATCCATTTAAGCTAACGGAAAGACTGTCATTGTTTCCTATCAGCTCTAGGTCAAGCCTAAAGTGAACAGAGGGGGTGGAATTTAGCCCGTCGTTTGTCATCCCAGAGGAAATGATTGCCACATCCCATTTGGACCGCTTGGAGATTTAAAACATATTTAGCAAAAGAAAACAAATTGATTTCTTGTCAGCGGTTAAATGGTTGAACTTTTACTCCGGTTGGATAGTCTCTCATTTTGAGATTTTTAAGATGAGTTTGCTTGCATTATATTATTTTTTTATGATTGTATTTTAGCCTAAAGTGTTACCTAGTTTTCTCAATAGTTTAGAAACAAACAAATACAGGAGATAAAGATCAAGATGAGTGGAAGTCAGCTGCATTGAAGAGGTGCCTGACTGCCCTGCGCGGGTCACAAAACGCCGGCTTGTGCAGGGGCTCAGCCTCGCTGGCAGGGGCTGCTCGGAGCCCGGCAGCCCGTGAACCCGCTTTGCCCTTCCTGCCAGCAGCGCCTGGGGCTTTCTCACAAAGCATCTTGCTGACAGCTGCTTAGTTTGGGTTTTTTTGTGCTCCTTATATACATTTGGAAAGGGAGAAAACATCTATACTCAGCATTACCTCAGATCGTCTAGGCTTTGTAAACAGTAAAATTTGAATTAAATTTTCTCTATAGCTTGCAAATGAAACTCAGAAGCAAAATGAATATTTTCTTTACGAGAGCCCAACAAACATCAGACACGCTGTCCCTGCTGTATCCCCCAATCTAAATAACGCTTGTTAGCCTTGGGAAGAGGGGGCGGAGGGGCTGGCAGGGACAAGAGCCGAGCAATTGTCGAACTTGCAATTCCCTTGATACGTTGAGAGACTTTTTTCCTAGTGTTTCTGCAGAAATAACTTCTGGTATTCAAGGACAAAAATCCAAACACTTTTTCTCTTGGTTGTGATATGTTATAAAGAGTAAAAGGAGTTCAGTTTCACAACATCCCTTCTGGGTGATAGGAAACTCTTGGTATGTACCATTTAATTACGGGTGGACAGGCCGAGTTGCTGAGAGGTTGGAGGACTTGGAAGAGATGGTGGCATGAAGAGGTTTGATTCCAGCACAAATTTGTCTACTCGGCTGGCAAACAGAGTGATTGCAAAACAAATGTTGCTGCTATTAGCACCGTTTGTGAGGCCTTGCCTCCAGCATCCAGTTAATTTTCACCCTGCCCTTGAGGTAGAGTTATAAATTGTGTTATCTTTGGTGGAAGGGATAAGTTTCAGATATTCTCTGACGTGACTTCTCTTTCTGTTGTGGTGGATGAAAGTCTACGGCGTTCCGGTGACGTAACTGAGTGCTTGGACTTACACTGATGAGACTCTGACCCATCGCATAACTGCTGGAAGGCCTGAAGGGAAAAAAACCCGAATAACTGGGAGGTTTTTAGGAGCCAGTTGGACAGTGAGTGGATAAACAACAATCCAGAGGGGCACAGGAGTCCCTCAAGCTGTTTTTCCAGATTGGACCCTCAGAGAGCAAATTCCTGTCCTCCAGATTCCTGGGTCTTCAGGCTCAGCTAGCAATATTTACAAGGAGATAAACCGGCTTAACAAAATCAAGAAATAAACAGACAATGTCCCTGATGAAGAGCTGAAACAGAGATGTCTGTGTGCACAGAGCATGGCTTTTCAGAAACTGCTCCTTCCCCGGGGCTGTCACTTCTGAGCTGCTTCTGGGTATCCAAAGAGAGGAGCGGGAATCCTCACCAGGGCTTACCTTCTTCTGCTGCACTGGACATTAGAGCCGCCTTATCTGTAGCTCGTGGATGCAAAATTGCAAGGCCACATTTTTGGGAACGGAACCCAGAGCCTTGGAGGAAGGCCATGCTTTCAAAATCTGTTTCCTCAGTAGCTTCCCCAGTGGCCAGGACGCGGTGCTGGCAGCAGATCAAAGCCCGGGAATTCCTGCGCTGTGCTTGGACCATTCCTCCTGGCTGAGGTCACACCACTCTCCTCCTTTCTGTTTGTCTTGAGCAGGATCAACTTTATAAATTACAGGGCAAGGTACAGCCCCGGCCCGAGAGCGAGGATGGGGAAGGCATGCTGCTGCTCGCCAGTCATGCGGCCGGCGTACATGTCACACAGCTAGCCACCACGGTGGCATCTGCCCGTGCCCTCGGCTGGCCCCTTGCTGGCAACTGTGCTCTGCACTGCTGTTATCGACTGTACGTGACTCATTTCAAACCGCCTCACATCTAATACAAATAGGAATGTCGGTTTCTGAATTGCTACCAATTTTTTGTAGTTTTACTGGAGTCTTGTAATCGTATTTTACTTAAATACTAGTTTTTTTCAACTGTAGAGAAGAACTCCAAAGCTCTTAGCTCCTGTGGCGCTGGGAAAACGCTCTGCTGAGGTTTCAGTGAAAATGACACAAGTTTATATCAGAGCTTTCTGAGGCGCATTTCAGTTTTGCAGTGGAAATCCAAATTCCCGTATTTTGGTAGTAGAGCTGTCTCGGGTACATTTGAACTAACGTTAACTATTTAAAAGATGTTTAGTGTTTTTCAAGACTAAAAGGAGGGAACCTCCTTCGAGGAAGGCTGCCCCTCAGCAGAGGCCAGCTGATACTCTGGAGGAGCCCGTCTCTCTCCTCTTGTTCTAGAGAGAGTTTCGGGGAGCAGCGGCCCGGCCCGTGGCCAGTTACATCGCTCCCACCCAAACCAAAGAGCGCGCCACGGCTCCACTTGCACGCCTGCGACGCAGGAGGTTAAAATACATGGCTGTTAACCTACAGGCTGTGTAGTGCAATAGACATTAGGACTGCTTTAGTCATCAATGTATTGCTATTCAGAGATGACTGATACTTTTAAATCTCCAGATTATTCATATTAAAAGTGTTCTTTTTTTGTTTGAGATGCTATGCTGTCATGCAGACATCTCCATAATTAAATGTGTGCTTGACTCTCTGTCTCCAGTTAAGTAGGCGTTACTAAAAACCACTGCCAGATATGTTCCTGTACTTAAACTTCAAAAATATTAATATCAAATTACAGTGATGCTATAAGTCCGATGTGAAATAACAAAAGGAAATTAAGGCTGATGTTTTTGGACTCATCCAAGATAGTTTGTTCAAATTGTTATTTTTTATTATAGTTTTCCTACAGGTACAGAGACCTGTGCTCCACCACACAAGGGGTGGTTTAAAAATAAACATTTTTAAGCACAAAATCTCTCCACCTACAGCATAAAAGAATAGTACTAACGTTGCAAAATCAAAGGCCTTAACATTAGGGAGCACCGGAATTAAAGTCAGCCCTAGCTTAGTCTTTCTATATATATCTGATACGGCACAGTATTTAATGCCATAATCAAACAGTATTTTTCCTGGAGGAAGAATCACACACTGGACACTATGTACACACGCTACATTCACTTTGGGAGCAGCTATAAAGTGTTTCATTTTCTCTTTACTTTTCAGTATGCGGCCTAAGGTTTAATCCAAACTGGGAGGGAGAGGTTTTATAAACGGCAGTCTCGGTAATCTGATCTGATCCTGGGTCATTTGCAGAGCAGTCCTAATCTGACTTGTGCACTGAATCCGCATGCTAAAATATTTCCTGTGAATTTTTTTCTCTCCAGAATTTTTTTTTTTTCCTACGGCAAGAACAGTATCTTCCGATGCAGTGGCTGCAGGAGAGAGAACTGCCTGGAGCAGCCAGCTCTCACTGGGTAAATAACCACCTGCGCTGCGTATGCCGTTGCTTGGATGCTGGTGGCCAGATGCGGTGTTCATGGGGTGCAGATGGATGCTTGTGATAACCAGATCTAGATGGAATTGTACTTGTGACTGAGGATCCCAAAGAGCCCTTTTTACAGCCAGTGCCCAGACCAAAGCTCTTCCCTGTGCCGGGGGATTTCCATCGTTGCAGCACCGCTCCGTCAAGGCTCTTGCCTCTATTCAGTGCTATGGAGTGGGGGCTGGGCTACGCGTTATACAGCCTACAAAATGAGCTGGAAGTCCCTAACAAAACCAAAATTGGATCGAGTCTTTTGTAACAAGCGAGTGGGACCTTAAATGGAGATGTTGTTTGTAGTTATCCCTTTGCTGCTAAGGAGCAGAGAACAAATATTTGTACAATTGCCTTTGCAAATCCAGTTCACATAAACCCTCTCCCCTCCCTGCTATAAAAAGCTGCCAAAAAGGTTGGCTCTCCATTAAACTTTGCTGCGGGTGATAAACGTGCCTGCCTCCGAAAGCAGCCCTGCGCTCAGCACCAAACGTGGCACGACAGGAATGAACCAGCCGTTCTGCTCCGCTTCAAGGGCAGATCCGCAGCCGGTCTCGAGAGCTGTGACTCCCGTGCAGCCAGCGTAAGCCAGGGCCGCTCTCTGGACCCGTACTCCGGCTGATGAGCTGCACAGCTTTACATCCCAAATCCTGCTTTTTATACTGAAATGTGAAAACACAAACCAAGCAGTTCAGAATCTCTGTTTCAGTCACGATTTACCCACTGCAACTAGGGTTTGAACCGCATGATGAAGACACCAGCTCTGCTCATCAGCACTTCAGTTTTAGCATCATGAAGGACCGATCAGCCCGTGAGAGACTGCGTCCCAGTCACCTGCTACTGGTTTTGAAGCTTTGTGAGGATGGGCCCCCAGCAGGGATTCGCACTCTGACCCCCACACACACACCATGCACCCAGCTGCCGAAAAAGGGCCGCTCGCAGTCTGGGCTATGGTGTACCTCTGCCAACTGGAAAGTTTTGCACACTGGAGAGAGTTCCCAGCTTGGGGGGGAATGGGACGATGTCCATCCTTCCTCCAATGTTCACAGAGAGGAGGTGGAAAAGCTGTTCTTTTTTGTTGTCAAAAATGGGCACGATAGCAGGGGACGTAGCCTGAACTTGAGCTAAGCATGAGGGAATGCGGGCAGCCACTCTGGATGCCTGCCCCGGGAGCTCTGCCAGCTCACCTCCAGCCCTGACCTCCCGTAGCCCCTGTTACTCCAGCTCCTGAGGCCAGCCCCGAGCAGCAGCTTTGTCCTCAGCGCAGGAGAATGGTTTGTTTTGACGGCAGGATAATTAATGTGCCTCAGCTCCATAGCTGTAAAATCCCTGGGGAGACAAGGCGTGTATAATTTTTACTGCGCCACAGCTAGGTGAGCGTAACAGCATATTCCTACTCAGGGATGAGCATGCTTAGCTACCTGACTGTAAAATCTGCAGCTGTTTTCCCCATTTTATAGTGGCAAAGCTGGTGTCTATTAACCATCCCACTTGCAAAAATAACACCCAGCTCCCCAGAGAGGCCACAGTCAGAAACTGTCAGCTACGGCAAACTTTTTTTTGACATGAGCAAGGAAATTGCAATCACTTTTCTTATGCTGGGACTTCAGGCAGCATTGAAGGAGCGAGCCCTGTCTTGTGCTGCCCTGCAGGGGAGGTAACGTAGCTCTTCTTTCTTCTTATAAAAAATGGGCTAAAACCAGTGTAGGTTAAAGCCATCCTTAATCAAAGAACCCCTTGGCTAATGGCAGGTCCTGCTCTGTGCAGAGAAATCCCATCCTGGTGCAACATGACTGCCAGACTCCTGTCGTGATTTAAGGCCTAAGGGAACCTTATATATATGCACACACATCCCTTCATATAGCAACGTCCACGTTTACATACAGAGCCTCCATCCAGATTTTACCCTGATTTCATAAATAAGAATCACTATCTTTTCATCCTTGGCTCTCCTTGTAGCTGAACTGGTCAGTTCTGGTTTGGGAGTGCTCAGCACTCACATTAGATAAAAGCAGCAGCAAGGAAAGGTTTACTGACACTTCTTCCATATTTCACTACGGTTTATTTTTTGTTCACCATCAATTTGTGCTAATAAACTGCAAATATAAATATGGAGCCATACTGTTTTGCATGTGTACTTGACATTAATAGAATAAATTATCTTTCCTACATATTCTTAATTATATATTGGCTTCCGTTATGTGCTGCACAACGTCGACGTGAGAAGGAAACGTTTGCCGTTACAGCCCTTTGCAAACATGGGTCTCTTCCAAGCTTTCTGTCTTGCTACTAAATAAATATGTATACAAGATAGCACATGTGTGTGTGTATTACTACAAAAGACTGTTATTTACGCAACATCCAAACTTACACAAATTCTAACGTATAATTCACACAGCAAACATTTTCTAAGACATGGAGCTGCAGTGGACCTACTGTACAGCTGTGCTCACACCACCTCCAGGATCAGAATCCCGAAACGTACAGTAGGGATCAAACCTGTGTTGTTCCCACTGAACCTTAAGCATCCAAATGAAGTGCCTCGTCACCTCCAGCTTTCTCTTGGCAGAGACAAAATCCAACTAAGATCTGAATTTCCTCTGAAGGTGCCCATCCCTCTCCCCCGACTGTGAAAGCAGGCTGGGTTTCTAATCAGGCACTCAGGCTGGTAAAAGCGTGCCGTGGTTTCCATAGCCACGAGCTTGGCCTTGAAATCTATGATTGACCCCATAACGCTAGTTCTGGAAGAAATCATCTCGCCCAACAAAAAAGGTGAAAAATAAGGAAAATTTTCAATACTTTGAAAGGCAACAAGATGCCTGGCCAGTTTTGAACCTTTTTGGTAAAAAAACCCATCCAGCTGAGTTTTTCAACCACTGACAAATATTTTGTTTTCCTTTACAAACTCCTGCAGCCAGCAGGCACTCAGTCACAAACCGTCCCTCCTAGAAAAGCAGCAGTCGCCTGGCCCTGAAGCAGAAGTCACGTCCCAGACAGTGTAAGCCTGGGGCTGCAGACCAGCAGCACTTCCAGGTGCTGGGCTCTGTCTCCACATCGCCCACGGTCCATCCCTGCGTGGGGGCACAGTTCAGAGCCCGCGTGGCCAAGGAACGGACCCGCAGGGAGGGAACCGAGCAGCTCCAGGGAACCCTCCGTCTACCCTTGGGGAAGAGGAAAGCCCTGAAATAGCACCTCCTGACCTCGGTCTGTGCTTACTGTCATTTCCATTTAGTGTGTTTTGTTCCATTTTGCCTGTATGATTGCATTGTCAGTTTAGACACAGCTCCTGGAAGCCTTACAAATATGTATATATATTGCAAACGTGTGTGTGTGTGTATATATATGTATATACGCACACAGGGACAGGTGACCCATGGTTTGCCAGATTTGACTGCAGAAGTGATAGAGAGGGGAGTAAAGACTGGGGTGATTTATACCAGCTGAAGGTCTGGTCTATATGTTGCAACATACCTCATGCAAAGTAAACATGGCCTTGCATCATAAACCATAGGTTGGAGCCAAGAAATAGCTCAGCTGGAGAAGTCACACAATAAGGAGAGCACAAGCCTGTTCAGGTAAGAGAGCTTTGTATCCAAAAAAACATGTCCTGACATATTCGCAAGAGGAGGCTAGGTATTTTTGAAGCTGATTTTTTTTCTTGCAACTCCCCAACCCCCTGAGCTCGTTAAAATGAAGACACTCTAATTTCCAGGAGTGGCCAAGAGAGAAAGGTCAATGAAGGACGACTTTGTAATGTCAATTCTCAAATTCCAGCGAGAACAACAGCAGGATTTTCATTAAGTCACTGTCAAGTGATAAATTACTGCCCTGTCAAATGAAAGTAGGACTGCTATTACCTTATATGCAAAAGGTAGGGAAAGAAAAGACCGGATGATTTATAGCTTGTGTACAAGCCTGCCTTCTGTGATGCACAGGTCATTGTACAGGTCTGCCAGAAATGAGATCCCAGGTTGACAAAAACAAGGGTCTTGTTACCAACAGCTGGCCCTGGCTGGGCAAGGAGCAGCCAGAGCTGCTGGGTCAGCAGCGTCACACATCCCCTCTGCACGGAGGGTGGGAGGGGTTGTATCCATAGGACCCCCGTTCTGAAGGTACAAAGCTACTCGGAGAATGAAGTGCTTAGCCAGATACTAAAGTCTGCAAAAGACACAAAGAAGCTATTTTTGTTATTGCACCAAACCTTAAATAATGCAAGGAAGCCCTGGGAACCCGGTGAAATCTCTGCTGAACAGGACACGCAGTTTCTTAGGGAGGGACTCGAGTTTTAAGTCCGGAGCCGTTGCTTGCCACTTTGTAGTTTGTATTTCATGGACAGACATCAGAGGAAGACAGTCCGATTAGACAAATTGTTTTAGTTCAAATTGAAACAAATATTTGATTTCATTCATCCCATCTCCACTTGAAAAATGCTGTCTGTCCACTACGAAGCATCCTGACTGATGACTAAGAAAAAACATTGCTCGAGGCCCTCGAAAGGGAAACAAAGTGAAGTGCTGGGTCTCCCAGGTGCATGCTCTAATGACATGGTTTTAGGGTGTTCATAACTGTAACCACCTTTGCTTCTCAGGAGAGCTATCCTCAAATCCATGTGTTGGTCTGATGACCAAGACACAGTCTTTTAACAGGTAATTAGCTGGAGCAATTAGTGGTCATGTCATTGAACAAAGAGCAACAAAGGGAGTGTGAAAACCGACAGCCAGAGAACCACTGGACCTGAAACCAGAGATGGATGGCAGAAAGACTCAGGCAGCACGCCCAGCAGCCAAATCGCATCTTGACACAGGCTCTGAAGCATGGCAGCCAAATATTAATCGGGGTTGTAGCCATGCAAATTTGGCTTCTCTCCTTCTCTCCTGCATTGCACTTATGTCACCCCTGGGTATTGCCACCGAAATCCTGCTGAATTACCTCGAGTAACCTCCTGCCTGCAGCGGGGAAGGGGAGAGCAGAGTGCCGGTGCAGGTTCATGCCCAAGTCCCAGGCAGCAGAACCTGGCCCCTGCAAATGCAAAAACCTGAGCATGGAAAGACCAGTGATTTGTGGGGAGGCACAAAGTGCACGCGGTGGGCTGTACCTGTATCCCAGAACGTGCTTTTTGGCAAGATGACGCTTAGGACAGTAGTTGCTTTATGCAGTTGGCTGTCAAATCATCTGCCCTGTCTCATGAGCTTCTGGAGAAGAGAAAGAGGGTGATCCAAGGTGAGGTGAAGAATGAGAATCAAGCTGGGGTGACTTCTGTATTGAATTCAAGATATTGTAATACAGGGTTAAAATAGAAGCGCCTGCAATCTTTATGGAACAACCTGTAATTATGTGCACAAAGACATACGTCTCTGCGTCTGTAGGTGTATGCATGCATTAGACATTAACACAGGTATAACAACCAAAGAAGCTGATCTAGTTGCTTTTCTTTCTAGATTATCTCTTATTAGGAGATATACATTATGATTGTCTCAATTTTTTAAATCCATGGGAAAACTTTAAAGCATTTTCTGACTTCGCCACATGCCTCTTGCAGGAGCCTGCACCGTGCCAGCAGCCAGGGCTGTACCTACAAACTTATTTCTCTCTCTGAAGTGTGGCAGCCTTGCCCTGCTCCAGTCATCGTGGGCACTTGCTGTCCCCACCGCAGGTTAAAGTCCCGATCAGGCACACTGTGAGTTTTAAGCCCGAAGGGCCCCTTTGAACTCGGAGCTCATCTGAGCCCTCGTTGCCTTCTGGCGGGTTATTCTGCGAGTTCAAGATGGACATGATCTGGCTGACAGAGGTTTATCCGTTCAGACAGAAAAGCTGGTGCCCTGTAGGAGCACAGCTAATCTGGCGAGATAGCACTGAAATAAAACGAGCGCGGTAAAATGCTTCTGACCCAGGAGGATGCTTTCAAGCCCTGCGCTGAACAGGATGCGGTGACAGGAAGCTGTCCCACGCTTGCAGCGTCGTTCCGCACTGCTCCTACTCAGAGCCGTGCCGCTGCCAGCACATGGCCCACCTGGCCCTGCTCGGGACGTGCACCGCTGCAATCCTAGCGAGGTCCGGGTGTTCATCCTGCGGGGTTTGGCCTCCGAGCGCGTGCAGGTGGCTGCTGAGACCCAGCTTTCACTCCACCCGTCTGCACAGGATGGGAAGTACCTGGAGATCAAAGGGTGCCCTCTGCATGGCAGACCAGTGAGAGTGCTGCTGTACACCTGCCTGGAAAGCAAGTAATAGCAAAAAGCTGGACCTGGTCCAGTCCAGGTAAGAGCAAGACTTTGCTAAGTGGAGAAACAAAGAGAGGTACTTTACCCTTGTGAGATGAGGGCACAGCCTGGCCTTAAGCCATTTTCCTTCATCCTTTTCATCCAGTAAGCATGCCTTGACTTCTGCTCTAAAGATACGGAAACGGTCTGGCTTCTCTAACGCCTGTTACTCCAGGTTACCCTGTGCGCTTCCCAGCAGAGAGGGTGCAGGCAAACCAGGGTCACAACCCACCTCCTCCCAAGCAGCTGTTAAACAAGACAGGAAACCGCAGCCCTACAGCGTGACCGTGCTTGGAGGCTCTGCCCCGCGGGACAGGCTTCAGTAACCTTTGGGAGGAAGCTTTGACAGGCACCGTTGAGCCCCTCCAGTGCTGGAACCTTTCTTTGCGTTCTTGCCGCAAACACTGCTGCCCGCTCCTCTCGGATGCTGTGCCCCGGGCCGGGGGATCCTCTCTTCCACTGCACACTAACAGAGCAAATAGGCAGCGAAATAAAACCACACATTCACCTTAAGCAGATGAAGTAGGCAAAGCATTTTCTGTTTACAAAATGGGAAGAGCAGTGAGTCCATCTGCAAACCTATTTCCCATTAAGCAGCCCGCGATAGTATCTTACATCCTCCTAATGGCAGTTTAACTGTCACCCCAAGAAGCAGATAGACTTTTGTAATACTGAGAACACAAAATCACAAGAGAAGGGAACCCCTGGGATCTGCCACATTGTAAAGCTGGCAAGACAAAGTTGGAGAGAAAGAAAAAGGATCCTTTGTCCCTTCAACTCTATAGAGGTGATAACAGGAGAGCAGCATGTGTCCTCCCAGGCCAAAAAACCCTGCCAAGACAGTTGCAAACACACGCAGACTTGACAGTGATGATCCATATCTTCTCCTCCAGTTATGGCTTAAAGCTCCCGCTTGTCCAAGCGGTTCTCTAACCTCTACCACAACAAATTGGTAAAAACCTCCATCCTCCCAAGGAACTCTTAAACACCAGCACGTTTCATAAATATGTGTCCGAAGGATGTGGTGTTAACACTTCACAATTATTTTTTCCATGCAAGAACGAGTTAAGGTAGGAGTCTCTGTCCTGGCTTCGAATTTCCTGGCTTTCCCCTGTCTGCGTCACGACATAATTCTTTCCAGCCAGCCTTTTCCTCAGATGTTCAGAGTTAGCATCGGGATCCCTGCCAGCTCTCCTTCCCAAAACAAACACGAAGCCTCCCAATGCCAAAGATTTGCCTTCTGTTCAATACCCCAGGGACAAAACACTTGGCTTTACAAGCACTGCCCCGATGTTCAATTCTGCAGAGGTATATAAATAAAAATGCAGCTTTATAGGGCCTTGTCTGCACTAGAAAAGACTTGATGGCATGTCCCTACAAGCTGTCTCTCTCCATCAACCATAAACAGAGCTTCAATTAATTAAGGAGGTTATTTGCCAAGTTAGTACATGTAGTTTCAGCAAGCAAAATACAGCTTATTATCAAATTACTTTTTCCTGGTGTAATCATGTCTGCATTGGAAGTTTTGCTAGTAATAAAAACACCCACTCATTATTAAACCACCCTGGTTCCAGCGTAAACCTGGTCTAAAACTAACGCCCTGAAAAGTGATAAAATACTATTCCTATCTCAGTAAAAAGCTTTTCTTTCCCTGCAATGTCCCTGGGTTCACACCTTATCTGCCATCGTAACCCGCGTGCTTTGCCTGAAGGGCTGGGAATTGCAGAGCTGTTGGTGGCTGATGAGAAATGAGTCAATGGAAACATCGCCACGAGCCACGTAGATAGCAAACCACATCCCTGCGCTGCCCCAAGCACAGAACCTACTGACATTCAGACAGATCCTTTCTCTCTGCTGAGGGACCTGTCCTTCAGGCTCAGGAGAGGCGAAGTGTGTGTCCTCTAGCAAGCTAAGGCTGCTGCTGTCTTCTCTTCAACAATATTACCTAATGAAATACCCCTGCTGGCAACAGACGGGGTACGCCTGTCTCAAAGCGGGCAAAGAATCTTTGCACAGGAGTTAGCAGGGCTCACTGGAAGAGCTTTAAACTAGATTTGAAGGGGGAAAGGGATAAAACTAGGCTCGCTAGAAGGACATTGAGGCACTGGAGCGCGTCCAGAGAAGGGCAATGAAGCTGGTGAAGGGTCTGGAGCACAAGTCTGATGAGGAACAGCTGAGGGAGCTGAGGTTGTGTAGCCTGGAGAACAGGAGGCTCAGGGGAGACCTCATCGCTCTCTCCAACTACCTGAAAGGAGGCTGTAGCAAGGTGGGGGTCAGTCTCTTCTCCCAAGTAACAAGCAATAGGACAAGAGGAAACGGCCTCATGTCGGACCAGGGGAGGTTTAGATTAGACGTTAGGAAAAATTTCTTCACCAAAAGGGTTGTCAGGCACTGGCACAGGCTGCCCAGGGAAGTGGTTGAGTCCCCATCCCTGGGGGTATTTAAAAGATGGGGAGATGTGGTGCTTAGGGACATGGTTTAGCAGTGGACTTGGCAGTGCTGGGTTAACGGTTGAACTTGATAACCTTAAAGGTCTTTTCCAACCTAAACGATTCTATGATTCTACAAAATTGTATGAAAATATTGATGATTTAAGCAATATCATTAATACAAATAGAGGTGGATGCTAAAGCCTATATTCTTTGCTCATGGTGAAGTTGATAGCAGTTAAGTTCAGTGTATTTTTAGGGTAATAAAGAGCTATCCTGTGGACACAATAAGCTTCAATACTGAAGGAGTGTGAAATGTGGGTGCTTAAACAATATGTCCAAGTCTCCGATACGCTCAGGAAGAGACACAAATATATAATCATTCATAATTAACAATATCTCTATAGCACCGCCTGTGAAAGGAGCTCATGATCCTTCATAAATATTAATTAAATCAACCCAACACCCCAGTTGTGTAACAATTATTACTGCCATTAACAGATGGAGAAACTAGGGCACAGTTTCCTTGCCCACACAGAGCATCTGCTGCAGATCTGGGAAGAGACTGACCCATCCGCAGCCTGGGTTGAGTGATCAGATGCTGGATTCAGATGCCTCGTGACAAGTATTGCCTCCAAAAACAGCACTGGGATTGTCACGTTAGGGTGGAAATACCTCTTTGAAAGGTTAACGTCAAACAGAGTCATTATTAGAGAGGGAAACTAAGCAGCAGTGTCTCCAAGGAAACCAGCACACGAGAGGGAGACAATACTGGGAGTTGGAAGAGAAGCTAGAGATGACATCTGTTCCAATTTTCCCATTTTTTGTATTTCTGGTATGATTTTCTCTTCTTAAGTTAGAGAGCTTTCTGCTGTGAATGTCACAGCAATTTATTTATAAACAATTAATTTAGCTTTCTATCACTCAAGCACGAAGGACCAGATCTCCACCTCAGAGTCCTTCCAGCTGCCCCAGGAGTCCACCCGCTTTCCTCCTGGGCAGCAGCAACCACCAGCAGACTCCAGTGTGTGTCCCCCCCATCCTTCACACTCTCCTCATGTGTATCCTCGCTACGGCTCTGGCTGTCATTTCATCCACCACTGAAATGCAACTGTTTTGGGTACAGGCTGCAGAAGTCCCCTAGGGACATCAGCAGGACACACACATTTGCTTTCAACACCCAGATCCTACGTGATGGGACAGATTCAGCACAGGGAGTCATGCACTTGGGAGAGTCACAAAGTCAGTCGGACTGGAGCAGGACCAGGAGACACAGGTCAATGCTTTGCCTTATAAAAAGTACAAAGGTAGCTTATGAGACTTGGGCTTGCAGTTTTTAATCCATCCAGAGACGGCACACTGGGCTGTAAGGCTCCCCTAAGCACAAAGTAGTATTGGCTCGTGGCTGGAAGAACGGCGTTTCCAATTAAACACCCGGTATCAATTCTTACCTCTTGGCATTCCCACCAAAGCGCCAACATCCTGTGAGCTGAATAGCTGATAACGCAAGGTGATGTGGTTCTAAGCAATAAAAACTATTCTTAAGCTCTTCTTACAGCCAAAGAGTTTTGACTTGGACGTGTTACTGTGCTTCTATACTTAGCACTATCAGAGGATGAGCATTTGCACCCTAAGAACGATGTGCTAATAAAAAAATGAGAAAAGATTTATCCCTTTTCAAATTCAAAAAAATTCACTGCATGGAAAGGAATTCTCCCTTGTGAATATGGGTTAGTCTGTCTGGGCTAATCCTCTACTCATACATAGTGGCTTATTAGGGATTTAAAAAAAAAATCTGAAGGCTTAGACAGTATATTTACAGTGGAACAGGCTTGCATGAAAGATGTATTTTCAGTGAATTTAATGACACATTTGACTTGAATTAATGTTGGAGAAATCTAGAAATCTTTTTTTTTTTCCTGTTGTTTCTGTGAAACCCTTTAATAAAGGCTCTACAGAAGCCGTAATATGTAACTTTAAAAGGGCACTAAAGCCGACTGAAAGCGAGCCAGTGCAGACTGAATTCCTGCTTCCTGCAGAACAGCAATAAATCCTCCCACCACCACTCAGTTCCTTTCTAACCACAGAGCTACAGATCATCAGCCAGCCACGATGACTGTAGCTCACTCAAAGCAAGTGTCTTAAGGCTCTAGGTCCATGGTTTCCCCAGATTTACCGTGGCTTGTTCATCAACTTCACTTCACCTGCTCTGCCCATTTTTTGTTGGAGTGTATTTTATTTTGTTTTCTTTGATTCTACTGGGGTTAGTTCATAGAGTGAAATTCAAGTGCAGCCCCTGTGTGCCAGTTGTGTTGTAACCCCCTTATGAACTGCACAAACATCCAAGAGAGGGAAATCTCAGTGCAGAGGGCAGAAGAACAGAGAAAACTAACGTGGAGCAGAGACACATGGCGAGAAGCACAATGGGAACATGAGCTGCCCAAGGGTGCCCCATAAGCCAAGGGCAGAACTGGGAACAGAGCGTATTTCCTAAATCCTTGTCTATCCATCCAGTGCTCTCCAACTCATATTGCTTCTGAATAAACGTTAACACAATTTTTACCAGCATCTTATTCATTTGCAAATGGCACCTACTTCAAAACAGTATTTCTATGCTAGATATCCAGGTCTTAAAATACTACCTAACCCTCCAGGCAAAACACACATCTACATAGGCGCAGTCAAGTTTAAGCAAGGCACAAAGCCGCGATCAACTGAACAGCGATGGAAGAGCCAGATACAGAGTACATGCAAAGTGCTACACAAGTGCTGTTTCACTGCAGCTGTAGGTGTCAACAGCATAACATCCCAGCGCCTTCCCCATGCTGCCAGCTGTGGACTAGAGCTTGCAAGATGCTGCAGACATCTCAAAGGGAAATATCTGGCCCTGCAGAACTCCACCACATGGCTTGGTCTGGTATGGCCACCAGCAAAGCCTGTTTTCAGGATGCTTTTTGTACCCTGTGAACTCCAGCAAGGGATGTGCATTTTACACCATACAATTTAGGGAGAATAGGTGCACTGCCATGAGAATATTCGTGCCCGTTTTCTTGCAATGATGCAAAGGACATGGCAGAGAACTGCAAGCACTCGAGGGACCGCAGCTTCGAGAGTGATTTCCTGCAAGCTTGGCCTGATAAAAGCTCATTTGCATGCATTAATCCTGCCACAGTCATTAAGTAAAGCGTGGTAGTAGGGACCTCCACAGAGCAGTAATCTCACTCCAGTGACTGGATTACTTGCAATTCTCTGTACATATCGAAGTGCTCTCTCACTGCTTTATACACCAATATTGTTCTAGTATAGACAAAACTAAGAAAGCCATTTTATTCCCATTGGGAAGGCAAAGACCTGGTGAACTTTAGCCTCTCATTTTATGGAAGGGGATTTTACCCCCTGTTTAGAAATACTGTCAGGAGGAAAGTGTCATTTGCCGCTTTTACCTCCACGTTTCAGGGCAGAGTCCACCAACTCTATCACAACTGATAAATCTCCCTACAAGCAAACACTGTGCTCCCAGAAACTGCTCCCCTGCCTGCAGCCTCCCCTGGCACCGCCTGCGGCACTACAGCCCCACTTCCTAACGCTTAAGGAAGAAAACTTGACCACGCCAAAATCAACAGCTTTGCCACTGAGTTTCAAGGAGCCAAGAGTCTGTGGTTGGTGTACACAAAAGGTTTGCTGTTACAGAGAACTACGTATCTGGAGCATTTCAGCTATCTAAAACACATTAACACAGCCTTGCAAGTCTCTATCTCTGCATGCATTACTTACATAAACAAACACGGTGGCAAAGGTACGGCAGACATGTCATGGTGTCGTTACGTTATTTGCATGACCTTCACCAAAGAACCGCAGAGCTTTTCTGCTGGCATTGGGGCATCTGATATGACATCTCACCATCAGCAAAGAAACCAGCTGTGCCACACTCTTTGTGATCTTTTTGAGCTCTTTTTAGTCCCCCCCAAGGTCTTCTTAGCAAAGATGATTATTTTTGTTCCCTAACACCAAGGATCCCTTATCACAGAGAAGGCTCCTAGCATGTTAGATGATAAATGAACACACAAAAAGCTTTAAAGAGCTTACAAGCTGTCGATAAGGCAGATAGGAGAGCCCAAGGAAAGATAACACTGGCCTGCGTGGGAGACAGTGGCCATAACGTACCAGCAGCTTCATCACTGCCAAATTTTGCCAAAGCAGCTACAACTTGCAGTTAACTAATTGCACTTTTTCAGTGTTAAATAACCGAAACAAGACATTCAACATAATTATTTCAGTATGGTATGTGGCAGAGGATCATGTCACCAACTTCTAATTTATTACCAGTTTCATCACATCAAGAGGTTTACTCAAGCACCCAGCTCTCAGGAGCCTTCCTTCCAGTTCTGGCTTCCTTCCAAAACCAGGCGTACCTGTAACTCGCAGGGGTGCAAAGGACAGCTCAAAAACAAAACCTGGGTTCATGTTCAAGAATTTAGAAACCAAAAGAAAAACCACTAACCATTCTGGCTGCCTTTTTTTTTTTTTTAATACAGATAAATATAAAGGTACTCCGTATCTTGAGATTTCTTTGCCAGTGCCAGGGTGCTCTGCCAGCTGATGCACAAATCAGCGTGTCTGGGGCTGTGGCACAGGCGGCCGGTTACTACCCAGCTGGAGTACAAACCACACAATCCAGCCAACAGCTTTGTTCAATTGTGGTTCAAATTCACTGCATTTTATTTCTGGAAGTAGTTAAAATGCCTGTCCTGAAGGCATTAGGACCTGGATCCAGTGAGTCATCCACGACACCCGATGTAGACAGGTAATAAATCTCACCGTGTTTACTAAAGCTTTCTATAGGACTCTGTGGGTACTTCACATTAAGATGGTATAAAATAGCATATGGGGCAGACACCTGCAACGTGTGGGTCCAGTGCTATTTTTCCCTTAACAGCCAGTTAAAATCCACCAGTTAGAGAGTACCATACACAGTAACTCAAGCACTATCTAGATGGACACAATAACCTGGCGTTAAGCATCCCATCTTAGGATTCCAGAAAACAAATTTCAGCTTTTTGCTAAATCATGAGCATGTTTGGGTAGAACAAACCAACTTAAGCCATGAATTCCCTGCAGCCAAATTTGTTTTAAAAAGCTGGTTTGGCCACCAGTGACAGAGCATCTCTGCCAGCATGGGATGCATCAGGGACCAACCAGGCCACTGTCTTCCCAGTTTCTCAGGTGGGTTTTGCAGCCCAGGCTGATGGGGACAGAGCAGGACCCAAGCTGGCTCTGTTCGGGAATATCTACACTTCAGTGGCTACAAGATCAACATCCCTCTTGTCTCTGTCCCTTTGTGCTTCACCTGGAGAACAAAAAAACAACAAACCCATTTCCCTTCAAACCAGCAAGACATGGAAGAAACTTGTTAGCCAAAAAGGCCTTTAGCTTATAGCTTCCAAATTATGGAAGAATAATGGGAGCTGATGCAGATAACATTAGATTTACTGGAGATATAACAACAGCCTTCACGTGGCCCAGCTGGAACACGATGCAGCTGAAGGAAGGCTCAGGGCGAGAGGCAGGGTCAGACACGTGGAGACGCACATTGAAAGCCAGGACGTAGGTCGCCCTTGCTGCAGAGGGTCAGAAATTCCTGTTTCAGCGGGGCAGACGGCGGCAATGACTCACATGTATCACATTACTGGTAAACTTACCCCGGTTCACGCTTTCCCTCGGGCAGGAGGCACTGTACCCAGCTTTTCCAGGAAGCATATTGTATCCTGTCAGGGGATTTGTGCGGGGCAAGGGGTACTCTGCCCTGTAAGAGCAGAGCTCATGTTCTACCCACAGAAAATAAGCGCCAAGCCTGTCTTGGTCCCTCTGGGGACCTTACAGACAACATGGAAAGTATTAAATTCTGATGGGAGCAGCAGCTGGCTTCTATCAGAAAGGCACTATCTCTATCCTTTTAAAATCCTCAGCGTTTCTTTTCTCACTGGACAGATAAACAGCCTACCAAGGTCATTTGCACTCTGCCGGCCGAGGAAGATGTGCCGAGGCTGCAGGGCAGCGCGGCTCAGCCCGTCAGGGTTAGGATGCTTTGAACAACACTGTGTTCCTGCAAAAATAACAGTACCAAGCACGACTCAAGATTAAACCAAGGCCCTTCTTCAGCGCCCGAGTGGATAACAGCGTCACTGCTTCCGACTGCCAGTGGGCTGCAAGGCAGCAGCAGCGTAAATGGAAATGAGTCTCTATGGATGCAGGCAGGACTGCAAGCCTGTATCAATGCAGAACACAGCTGAACATAAAACGACTCCCTTAGCAATGGCATTGTATCAAATAAATCAGCGTCTCAACTTACCTTGTGAATGCGTTATCCTTTTGCAAACGGAGAGTAAACATAGCAGACGAGGCAAGCTGATCGGCAGAAACCAGAGCTCCGAGGCAGGGTCCCCTTACACAACAGTAGTCCTTTTCCCTGGCAGGTCAGAGGAGTTTTCGTAGGCAGAAACGAGCCCCTTTGCCCAGCGGGTGCCGGGGGAGCCCTGCTGCATCACCACCAGCTGGATGGGAGGCTGGGTCTCTGCAGGGACCTCGGGAGCGTATTCCTTGCTGGGATCCTTCCCCCTGCAGTCATAGAGCACGCAGGAGATCAGGAAAACCAGAAGCAAAATAACATAACTAGCTACCAGAATGATGAGATTCAAGGTAACAGGGTCAATCTCCAAATAAAACTCCATTTGGTCCCATACTATTGGGTGCAAACCCAGAGAATGAAGTTTCATATGCACGAGGGAGTGACCGCTAACTAATCAGAATAGATGTATTGGCTTTGCGGTAAAAATACATTAATCCTCGGGTCTCCTGTAGCAATGGATTTCCCTGAACTGGATGATTAAAGCAGCTCAGTTTAATAACTTAAGCTCCTTCTTTTAATGCCATGTTGCCTACAGCGGCAGAAGCTAAATTTGAATGCTATATTGACAGGAAAACATCGCCCTTGCGCAGGGACTACCTCTTTCCTTGACAGGCAGGTACCAAACTGGGTTTCCTCTAAGGGCATTTTGCAGAACCTCCCTTCTACAAGTGCATTTGGGCTTGTGGGCTGAAGAAAACCAAGCTGTGTAATTAGTAAATGAACACAGAGGTGAATTAGGGAGAAAGTCATTCGCAAGGCAACTTTTCTCAAAATCCAGCGAGCCTGATTCTGATTTTGACTAAGACCTTTTTGCCCTGCCCTAGTGTTATAGAAGGGCTTTTAAAGTGAATTTAAGACTTTTATTACCCAATTCCGTATCAGGATTACTGGGACACGTCACACACCACTGTATCACACACTGCCCAGCCAGTCCTTGCACAAACTGAGCTGTAGGAGCCTGCTTCCCGCAGGCTGCTCCATCCCCTTCGAGCCTCCTGCATGCGAGAAGGTGCAACACAACTGGGGCATTCCTGTAGCCTGGGCACCACTAATTTCTTTTCCTATATGGACCCTCTGCTTGCTAAAAAAAGGTCAAGCTTGTGACATGGCTGTCCCCTGCCTGGGAGCAGTGCCAGGCTGCCCAGCCACAAAACCTCCAAGTACTTTTTGCATCTTTCAGATTTATATCTCCAAAGCTGATGAGCAAGTAGAGACGCACGTATAGTTGCCACACGTTGCTTGCTTGTTTCCATGGAAAACTGTGCTAGAGAGACCATCCCTTGTCCAAAAAAAGTGGTACCCCAGTGGGTACCACCATATAAGATAGCAGGAAGGCAGACGGCAAGGGCAGGAGGTGATGCCAACAAGTGCCACAGACCCTACGTCAGCATGCTTGCCACTTCCACACAAAACTCCAAGGTTTTGGTCAGCATTACAGCACAGGAGGGGTTTAGGAAGAGATTAGACTGCTCCAGCTCTTAGCACTGCCAGAGCTGTGGAAAAGGGCTTTACGTGTCAGCAGGAATCCAATCCGGCATGTCTAAACTGTAAGAAACATGTCATGGGGCCACCCTGCTGCCGCAGACCTCAGTGCGTGCCGCTTGTTTTAAGGCCAACATCGTCTATGTTCCCCACTGTCTGCCCTCATGGCTCTTCAGCAGAGAAGTTCATATCAAGAAGCAATCCCACGCCTGGCATTGCAAGAGGCGCACTTAGCAGGGAGGAGGGAACCCCACAGTACTGAAGACGCACATTGGCGGGACCCTCATGTTGTGTGCGTGTTGCACATTGTGTGCCGTGCCTGAAGCAGAGCTGGCATTTGGCTGTTCGGTGTAGTTTCGATCAGGCTGAGATTTTTCAAGACAGGCAAAGGCTTTTGATTATGCACTTCCCCCCACAGCAATGACGACTGGCACTGGGATTTGGTTTCAGTGCTTGCTGGGAAACTAAGTCTTTTGAAAATCCTTCCAAAATGCCTCGGAAGCACAAGCACCTTTGAAAGGCAATAGGGTCAATGATCTTAAATTTCAATCACATTCCACTACAAAAAATTAGTACCAAAGTAGTAAATACTAATAGTTCACACATTGAGAGATGATACGAGATTTTACATTAGTTTAAGTCTTTTAAACTAGTCCTCAAATGGCAGCCTGGGTTCTGAAAACTCAGCCCTGTGCTTGAGAAGAAAGTTTACGGGATTTTTCTCCCTTGCATTTATTTAGTACCAGCAAGTTTGCCAAACCTGAATTGCCTCCTCTAAAGTCCTCTATGCTATTAGCTTGGTTTCAGATTTGTGTCTAATATTGCAGCTGGGAGATACATGACATTAAGTGTTTAACTTCGATAGGCATCATGCCAGCTTTTAGGGGGACTTTTCAAAGGTAAAAATCAGGGACTAGATTACTGCACCACCTTCCATGTTGCCACCGACATGCTGTCTTGGAGAGAGAAAAGCCTCCACGTCTCTATATCTCTGCAGCTTCTAAAAACACTGCCTTAGAGTGAAAATATATCATACTTTCAAAACACCTCCCGAAAGCTGTACCCAGGGCCTGGTTTGCAGCAAGGAGATCTCACATTTACGCTGTGGTATTCCCAGAAGCCCCGTCCTTGAGCCGGAGCTGCTCGCAGCAGCCTGTGTCTGGAGTCTAAAGCCCACAAGGGGATTTGGCCTCAATACCGCTACTTATTCCCTCCTCCCTGCCCACGTCCCGGCAGACTGTAGACATTCACTGTTTGATATTCCTGCACCCAAAGATTGCTAGGGTCTAATGCCACCTGCCAGCACCCCTGTCCCAGGAGCATCACACTGCCTCGGGACCCTCATCTGCATGGATGCTGGGGCTTTTTATAGTGGAGCCTCAGTCCAGCAAGCTGGCAGTACTCCCGGGGTCAGTGTCCTGAGTCCTCCCCTGCCCCACAGCACTCCCTCCTGCCTGTCCCGCAGCCACAGCTCCATGGCTGACCGTCCCTTGCCAGCCTTCCCCATCTCACCCTCCTCATGCTGTTGGTGCCTGCGCCCTTTTCTTAAAGATCATTCAGATCCCTGTTCGCACCTGTGCTGATGGAATACTGACAGCTCCCCCAGCTCTGCAGTGAGCAGGTACACATTTCCCCTGAGCAAATGAGAGTCTCAGGAGCTCTGGAGGATTAGGAAAAACCCTAGGCAAGTTGTGCATTTGCTTCCCCAGGCAGTGCTAGGAACCTGGCTGATGGTCAGGGCGAAGCGCTGCCTTGCGTTCGTGCAGGCTGGCTCTAGCAGCGGCAGGTGAGACAGCATCTGTGGGACTCGCTTCCCTCGGACATCCAAAACTTATCTCTGCTATAATTGCTTCAAAGGCCAGACCAGCTCTGCGACCGGCTGTACCAGAGCAGAGAGATGGTGGGTTGCACAAAACCTCTGCTATATCCTCTAGAAGTGGATTAGCTGGAGTCTGCTATTTATTTATTCCACTATTCCATTGTTTAATGTCTGACAAAAAGCCTACCCTGAGGGCCAGAGCTCCCAGCTGGAGGCCCAAGGCCACCAGCTGCCACCAATGCAACTCCATACTCAGTTCTTCCCTCTTTTTTTTCCTCCTCTTATTTTGTCCACCTGGATTTATAGACACTTCTGGACTGAAAGCACCTCTTCTTCTGCAAGCACCCAGTTCAACTGGGAGGAGAGATGAGGGAATAAAATATTCATAACAAAGAAATTACGTATTTTTTGTAATTTTCTGCTTGCAGTCATTGTACAGTGAATTTCGCAGTACAGAAGTTCAGAGGCTATTAAAAACAGCAAAGAACCCTATGATCAGAGAAAAACAGATTTTAAAGAGAAAGTCTTGGGCAGAGGCTCTAGTGGGAGAGAGCTACAAGTGCTCTGATTTGAGAGCAACTACAGCATAAGTAGCAAAGGGATTGCAGGCAACAGCTGAAGAAAAATCAGTCTGCAGGGAACTACAGCTTCATCTCATCTAAAGCAGGGGTTAACTAATAGGTCCCTCCTGTGCTGGCTCTTTTTGACTCTAGCAGGTCAGGGCTGATCACACAAGCATTTTGGCTGGCAGATCCAAGACACAGCAGCTCAGAAGTGTGACACGTGGCACAGTGCATCGAGATGGATGTACACAGCAGAATATCCAAAAGGCTCTGCTGGACTCAGCCATATGGAAGCAGAAAGCGGTTTCCAGCCCTGCTGCTTCCCAGGTGTAGCCTGAGTAGCCAGAGCGCCGGCAGAGCCACGCACTGCAGAAAACACTGCTTGACGCGACTGTCCCGATCTCAGTCGGCTGCACCTCGGAGCTGTGACCCAGCGAGATAACCATCACTGCCAGGCTTGATTGGCTTAACTGCCCTGTCATTGCTAAAAATAGCCCCTAGGAAATAAATCTCTTCAATCCTGGTGCAGCATGAAGGAAGGGGGGAATAGGGATGACGGCAATCCCAGCATATTTCAAACAGAACAATGAGTGGACTGAGCTGGGGTATCAGAGAGGACAGACCTACCTCCTGGGTAACACCCTGTCCTGCCTTGTCCCTGCAGCCCGGGACAGCGAAGGGGGATGTTTATGGGCTGCCGGCAGCTGCCCAAGTCCATCGCCTTCCTCACACAAGAAGTCATAACTTGGGAGGGAAACTGCAGAGATTTAAGGGCAGTGGGGAGAAACGTGGTGTGATCAGGAACCAAACCACAGCTACTCCAGTACCTACAGTCTAAACCTCAAGTGCCCGGAGCAAATCCAATGAAAGCAGATTTGTTATACACATCATGTGCAGACACCGACGGCAGAAACACGGCCACCGAGCTCCTCCTTGGGGACGCCTCTGAGGTGCTGCGAACACCTGCTTGAACAGCGTTTGGTGTTCGTAAAGGGGACACACGCGAGTTCGTGCTTAGCCTATGGCTTTTGGGGTCTCGCCTTCCTCTAGCACAAGCTCTGCCAGGGTGTAAGAGGGCTCGGACCCCCTCCCTGTGCTACAAGGAGCTGCTTGCCCAGGTCCCCCCTGTTGCCTGCTTATTTTGGTAGTGCAAGATTTAATATATTTAAGAACTTTGGTGATTGGGGACTGGAATTGAGCAGTGCTAATAAAAATAGCAAGGGAGAAGGAATAGACAGGAGCCCAGCAGCACATGGGAGAACGACCTGGCAGCACCGTACACCTAAATTCACAGCAACCAAAGCAGAGCGCGACAAGTTGTGCAGGGCAATATAACGACTTAATGCCCCTGCTTTCCTACAGACCTCTTTCAGCTCAGGTTTTGTAAGGTTATCCCCGCAGCGTTACACATGCCTCGTTCAGGCTGACCACAGGTAGGTGCTATTGCTTTCCTTATGAAAGCATCCAAAGCCCAGGGAGCCCCGAGGAGCCGGGGCTCCGGTCGCCGCGGCGGCCGTGCCCGGCGGGGGGCGGCCACGGGCACCGCCCGGGCCCCGAGCTCCAGCGAGTTCCTCGGTGCAAGACACAGCACCACGCACTGGGAAGGAGACCTCGACTTGTTTCAGCCCTTTTGGTCAGTGGTGTCGCTCCTTTGTCAGCATCTGAAGAGAGAAAGGAGTTTCCAGTGTTATTGTTCAGGGTTTGTGCCACGCTCGCTCTCAGGAAGCATTTGTGTGCGGTGGTTAAACCATTTCCTGCTTTAGAGGTGCATTGGTTATCCGTCTGATCTCTACGGCATTAGAAAACAGCTATTAAAATGCTGCTTTTGAGAAAGGAATAGAAATTCAAGAAAGAAGATGAAAAGGAAAACTACAAAATACCCATTATGACACAGAGCTAGTCTACTTTGTTATTTGCATTGCAGTTCCCTCCTGGGACCCTAAACCTACAAATATATTAGTTGGTGAAACGTCCGACTTTGAGACTATGAATAGTCCTACAGAGGTGAAAGAGACAGCTAGCGCTTGAGGTTGAGCATATCCTGAATCATGCTGAAAAAAGTCAGAAGCTCAAAACAAAGACAAGTCTTACCGCGTTAAGCATTGCTCATGAATATTGCCTGCACACCTTCAGCTCCTCTCCCCAAAAGCTTAGACACCATTGCTACCACATGCATGAAAGCACTCCCCACCTACAGCCCTTTATACCCAGCCAGGCAACATACTGACTTAAATCCAATTTCCTTTATCTGCAAATCAACTTACTAGAAAAGTCTCAGCTGGAGAGGATTTCGTCCTCAGTAAAATAAAACCAGCTGCCATGAGGTGGCAGATGCTGATCAGCTATTTTTCGGAGTGCTTTTTCTTTGTCTCAGAGCTCCAGGTGAAATGCATCCCTCAAACCCATGGCCCAGCTGAGATGTATCAAACAGAAATGGGGTGCTGGTGTTTACTCCTACCCGAGCTCCCTGCTGGCATTAGGCCTGGCTCTGTTAGGTGCTGCAAGAAGCAAAACCCAAAAGGATCTGATTTTGTGCTGTGACATTTGCTTTGGGTATGGATTTTGCAAGCAAAAAATTAATTTTCCTGTAGAGGAGCGTGCACAAGTCCAGGATGATACATGACGAGGGGACTGAGGGGCTGGAGAGCTCCACCCTCGCCAGTGGATTCATGAGATGTAGCAGTCAGGTAGCACTCCCTTTCGTGATGTCCAGTAGGATGTCATTCAAGTGATGCTGAACGGTCGTATAGAATAGTTTAAAATTTAATTGACTTTTTTTGTTAACCAAGAAGACAGATTTGATGTGAAAGGTAAAACCTATGACTTGATTTTAGAAGTGGTCCAACTCTTCACGTGAGGTAAATCTCTATAAACTTTATCAGCGTAACTAGGCTGATATAAACAGAGCACAGGTGCATTTTAGTCAGTGCCACTCTGTAGCCTGAGAGCCTATAGGGCATTAATACCTGAAGAAAGGGAATATGCTTATTTTTCATCTCTAGGTAACTTTCCTATGAGAGCTCAACTGCCTCGAACTGGCAAATCTAGTTTGACGTGCTGTGAAATATTTAGTTAGTCCGCTGGTCCTCGGCTGCTTGAGAAGCTTATGCAAATGTAAATGCCTTCTCATTATTAATGGTGACATGACTTAAAAACAGGAGGAAGAAAATTAAAATGTTTGATATTGAATGCAAGTATCCTGGAATGGGTCACGCATGGGTAAAGCAGACTCAAATTGGGTTTTGATTCCGCTGGAGCTGGGCTGCTCGCTTGGTTTCTCTTCTGTCCCATAATGTATCTCCTGCAAGAGCTAAGCAAGATAATGCAGATATAAAATCAGAATGACACAGACATGGTTGCGTCCAATTCAGTGAATCTCCTTTTCCTTACCCCATGTGAATTTACTATCAAACGCAAAATTATGCCGTGTAAGCTATCCCAGGCTTTCCACCATTCCGAGTTTGTGCTGCACAAATAACTGTAGCCAAGTCTTTAAGGATACACTTCCCTTATTTCCCTGGCACTGAAGCACATGCTCGTATGCTTTGCTGAATTGGATGGATTTAGGCACACACAGCGTTCAGCTCAGGCATGTGTATTTAGCTGAACTTGGGCTATTAACCACATTGCGGCTGCCAGAAATGCAATTATTATCGTAGGTAGTAAAGCACTTAATACAAGAAATCACAAACTGAGAGCTATAGCTTCTTGTTTTAGAGAGCTACAGCTTCTTGTTTTATTGCTTATGAAGATTAAGGGCTATAGTCGTTCTTTCCTCATTCCCAGTAAATGAGGATTTTGCCGATCTGGCTCGCTGTGGCCGGAGCAGCCTGGAGTGTGTTAGCAAGAGGCTCTTGGTGCGCCGAGAGCTGGGGGTGTGCTGGGGATGGTAACCTCCTCACCAGCACAGCTGCAGCCTGGAAGAGGAAAATAGGTGCTGGCACCCTTAGGTGACCTCCCAGAAAAGTCAGGTGCTACAGGCGTACAGGAGAAACTCCAGTGCCCAGGCTGAGAGAGGGGAGGTCAGGCCCTGAAGGCTCCCACTTTGGGCAGTGCCGCACACCAATATTTGCCATTGCAGACAGAGCTGCTGAACAGTTCACCAGTTCTGTTTGGCACAAAATCTGTACATCTTTCCTCTGGGTGGCATACGTGTGTTTCCCTCTCTTTCTGTTTGCCTTGAATAAACCTCCGTGGGGCAGGCTGTCAGGAGTACATCCCTATTCTTGGGGCATGTTTGAGCGCTGGTGTGATCATGTTACAAATCTGTGGCAATAAATCAGTTTTGCGTATGAATTCAATCTGCTTTTTCTCAATTTGCTTTCAAGACTGTGCTGCTTTGGGACAACTGGCAACACGTAGCTACTTTTCAAGGAATCGGAGGACTTTCATGAGCTGGGAGTAGGTAGAGGCTTTTTGCCCAAGTGTGCAGGTTCACAGGTAGAATAAAACACAAGAGTCACCATGGTCGTGAGCAGCCATTGCTGAAGTGGCCCTACAAACCCCGTGGTCTCCAGCTCTGACTCCTGACCGCTGCTTTGTTGAATATGATGTTGGGTGAAGAAGACAGAGAGGAGCTGGATGATGAGAAGAGGGAGGGTTCTCTAAAAATAACTTGGCAAAATCTTCCTAAGAAGGTCTTGCGGAGTTCTCTGCTCGATTCAGCTGGGGTGCAACCACAGAGAAAAAACCCTGACGTTTCCCAAAGCAGCTTTTCTCGTTTGTTTTGATTTTTCAGGCTCCTCGCTAGGACCCCTGCAAATCTGTGTCACATCATGTGTGAAGGCAGCAAATAAAGTGAACTCTGAATTTATCTTCTTTAGGGTTTTTCAGGGAATACAGGCCTCCCCCAGAAGAGGAGACTTGAATACCAGTCAGACACCTGGTGAACAAACCAGCTGTTCACAGCTGTTCTTTCCATCTCTCTTCTTCATTGTTTGCAGAAACAATGAAGCGATCGAGACTAAGAGGGTTGAACTGACAAAAAAAAAGAGACCCAAGTGCCAAGCTCTTTAGTGCTCTTTGTAAAACCCAAATAAATGGAAAAATAAATCAAGCTTAGACATCAACAGGAAATTGAAAAGTTACATCAATGGAAGGACAGAAATGTATACGTCAATCATTTGGCTGGAGATGTTGTGGTATAAACAGATTTTTATCACATATAGCTCTCTATTCAAATAATTATGTCCTAGATTTCTTTTGTAAAAGTACAGAGAGTACAATTTTGCCAACAAGCCTCTGGGAGCAAAAACTAGAGCAAGACTGGCTTTGCTGTCCCTGATTTCAAGTTCACAAAGTTTTTAAAGCATCAGTTTAATTCAGAAAAACAGAAAAGGCTTATACCTAATCCTCAGTCAAGGCTGCAGGACTTGTTCGATGCCTGCAGCTAGGCACACGCCTACACGGGGGCTGGACTAGATGACCTGTAAAGGTCCCTTCCAACCCAAACCATTCTATGATTCCATGTTTTGCTGAACAGAGGTGGATTCCTTGAACTGTGCCATTCCCACTATGTTCAAACCTAATTGGCATTGTCACCTCTCTTTCCCTCCTTCACAGCAACCCGCATTTCTTTTAGTTAGTTCAGTTGCCCACAGGGAAAGGTTAAATGTGAGAGCAGCCTGTCACCAACCCAGCGCCCCGAGCTCCCGTTCCCATCGCCGCACCTCGCAGCCGACGCGCAAGGTCAGCCTGGCGCCACCTCCATCGCAGGGACGTGGTCCCTTCGTCACGGGACCCACGCTGCTGCCAGCCGCCCTCGGGCGCAGATAACCGGCCCTTGAGGACAAAGCCTTTGCCTTCCTTTTGAGATGTAAGATATGGGGATACAAACAGTAATAAATAACTGATGTGTCAGTCTGAACTGGATCCTGTTCCCCTGCCTCACCCACTTCCACTCTGTTTACCACCAGGCTTTTTTTTTCCTCTCTCTGCTTCTTCCACACCCACCTCTTTATTTTGTATTCCCTTGGACAAAAGCGGGACTCCAGTCTTTAGCAAGGGTCTTTTCCTGGGAGTTTTTAATCTCTGATGAAGAGGGAACCATGTCCCCATGCTATCGGGAGGTTTGGGCCTCTGACCTCCTCCTTCCAGCCTTGCTCCTGACACTTGGGCTCTCCCTCTTGTCTAGACCCATCAGTTATACCGCAGTCAGTCCTGCCATGTTCCTTGGGTTTCTTTCTTGGCACCAGGCACTGTTTTCTGCTGCAAATTTAGCCCCAATCTTTTTTTGCATTGTTCTCTCCTGGTGGCTATCTTATCATTGCTGCATTGTTTCTTTTTTGGCTTCCTCTGCGGTTCCTATCTGTCTTCTGGCTCTTTGTATATCACTGTAGGCTTAGCTTCAGTCAAGATTTGATGTCATTCATCGGACATCTTGTTACTGCTAATTCATAACATTCTGGTTTCACTCAGTTCCTGTCAATGTGTTTCAACCCCTCTGAGCGAACACTCAGCTGAACTCAAGTCAAATGTATCCTTCGACTGACCAAAAAGCCCTGAGCTGAAGTGGAAGTCAAGGTGGCGGGAAGGTGACCATGAAAATGTTCACAAGCACAATATGAAATGAGGACTTGTTTGCCCTGAGCTTTCCTCAGAGTTGTGGACCTGAGCCCAGCTGGACGAAACCCCTGTGACGCTCTACAGACCCATTTGTGTGAACTCCTGCCAAAATATGGTTCTGTTTTGAAATCCGGCGCTGCTTAGAGTTTTACATGATTTGTTGAAAAATCAATTCAATAGCCATAGTTCTGGTTGAGCTCTACACTGATAGGTTGCTTTTCCCTAGAAATGGCTCTATTAACACTATGTATTATTATTATTATATTATATTATATTATATTATATTATATTATATTATATCATATCATATCATATTATATCATATTATATTATATTATAATATAATATTATTATATTATTATAATATAATAATTATTATATTATTATTATATAATTATAATATATTATATATTTATATACATTTATATATTATATATTTTATATTATACTTTATATATTTAATTAAATTATGTATAATATATAATTAAATATAAATAATTAAATATATATTTAATATATCTATATATATTAATATATAAATATATTGCATATATTGGTAGGATACAAATGAGATCCACTCCAGTTTGGAACTGCAGCTGAAATGTAGAGATCAAAATAAATTATGACCCCACAAAAACATCGCCAGATATCTGCATCAGCCCGCAAGTCAATAAACTAGTTCCAAAGGGGGGAGCACATACGGATAGAGCCATGCAGGTGCGTACATCCTCGGCTCTAAGGTCCCTCGGCTGCTCTGGTTGCAGCCAGAGGCTCACGCCTGTTTTCGCTGGCATTTACTTCTACTTTGCTGCTGTAGAAAATCTTGTATGGAAACAACTATTGTGTTTCCTGTCTCCAAGTGAGCGCTGAGGTCCTGGTTTGCCAGATCTTCAAGCAGATGGCCAACTTGATACAGATGTCAATAAAATCACTTCTCTTCATGCTTTCAAGTACATCATTAACTACCTGGTAGCACTTAACCGTGTATTGGGTCATTCAGTGGAGACAAATCAGAAGCAAAATTGACACAAATACATGACATTCTGAGAACCGTTTCAACAATTTTAGTCAATTGCTCAGCAATTTCTTTTGATGAGCAGCACACTTAATCTTCATGTAGCAAAGAGGAAATTTTGGCCAAAGAGGAAATTTTGAGAGCTTAAGCTCTAGTCAAATTGTTAGCTATGTGCCATCTTTGACTGTGAGTCAATGAGGCATTCCAGCAGCCCGGCATCCACAGCCGACACAGACCCAGTCAGTGCAAAGACATAACCAAACCAAAGGAAAACTTTGTGCAATGTGAGACTGGTACATGCCAAGCTCTTTTCTGGTGTCACTTCACTGATCACACTTCAGTTACATGGGGGCCACATCTGGGCAGCGATGGCTGAACCTCCTGATCGTGAAAAGTCTGAACTCCATCATCAGTATTGTCCTGGCTTGGGCAGCACCTCAATAAACTAAGCACAGCCAAGTGTTGTTTTCATTCTTATTCTGACAGATCAGCTAATTAGAGTGCAAATTAATATTCTCGTGCTTGGCAAATCCTTTTGACTTTGAAAGATTTTTTTTTTGCTTTGACAACATGGAGACTCAGTGCTAAACTACACAAAACAAATTAAATATCCAATTTCAAACAGTTGGCTCTGGTCTGGAAGCACTTCAGTTGATTGCCGTGGTTCAAAGGGGAAAAATTATTTCATTTTGAATACTGTAATGCTTTTTAAACAGCACATTGGCTGACCCATCCTGGATCACGACCTCAAGAGCTTCACATACAAATGAAAATAAGGTTTGTGCTTTGCCTCATCAAATGGATGCTCAAGCTTCACAGCTGCGGTGAGGGGAGAGGAGTTGTCCATTCGCCCCTTGACACTGTTTCAAGGGAGACAGGCAGAGGTCTAGAATGACCCGCGCTGGCGCGTGATCCCAACCCCAACTGCATGGCCCTGAACCACATAGCAATGTACAAGAAGCCCCATAAACATGGACAGTTCTTCAGTGACGAGAACGGCTCATTTGTATGAGTGTGTGTCTGTAAGTGTAAGGATTTAAAGGTCAGATTCCTGTGGAAAAAGCGTGGAGGATGTATCTTTTTCACAGATAACAGCAGTTTTGCTTTAGGGCTTCCCATACATCCCACCACTTTCTAGAGATCCTCTCTCCTTTCTGTTGAGTACGTGTTTGAGATGGTTGTTTCCAAGGGCAGGGGTCAGTCTCCCCCTGACAAGCCTGCCTTGCCCCTGCTGTTGGAGAAGCAGGGAAGGAGAAGGGCTGAGCCACCACGTGCTGGGACTGATCTGCAGCAGGAGCGCTTGGAGATCGCAGGATAGCGAGGAAGGGGTACACTGCCCCATGGGTGGCGGGTTTGTCTGGGTGACCTGACCTGGGCCACGAGGGCAGAGAGCCAGATCAGCTGCGCTGAAGGCCATTACAAGCTCAGGCCACCAGAAGGGACTGTGCTCAGTGGCACCTCAGTGTGTTACATGCCCAGGTCTTCTGCGGCAATACCTGTGGTTGCTGCCATTGGAGGTTGACTGGCTGGATTCGCACCAAAGGGTGTTTTTCAGATCCAAGGCTGAAACCTCCTAAGAAGCCACAAATCCTCATGGCTCAGGTGGCAACCAGCAGCCATCCCCCAGTTCCTGTCCTTGAGCTTCACAAAGGGCAGAGTTTTAAAGCAGCAGCCCATGGTTTTAGGAAGAGTCTTGGGAGGTAACAGGAGGTAAATGAGATGCCTGATCCTGCAGAGGAGATATTTGTGCTCAGAGGTGTGTTAAATTTCACAAGACTCAGCGCAACACTCAGGCTCCATGTGGACCACCCAGTTGCATGGCAAGAAACCCATTTTTCTCATGGTTTCAGCCGTGTCTTTGCTGGACTGCTGCTTTTACAGCTCTCTTGTTTTCCCAGCTGGTTTGTGTGTCTGAGATCAGGTCACTGAAAGTAAAGGGCTTACTCAGAAGTTAAACAAAAGCTCTTTCAAGTTTAAAAAGAAGAAAAAAGAAAAAAGCCCACCTGCAGGGAGCCCCCTTCTCCAAGGAGGAAGAGGTTGCTTTGGAGGCCTTTCTCCAAGAAATCCAAGGCTGAACTGGCCCATGACTAACATTGCCAAGGTGTGTGTCGGAGTGAGATTTGACTATCTCTTTAAGATAAGAGAATTAGAGGAAAAGACTTCAGCAACAGGAACATATACCCAGGATTTAAAACAAGGGATCAAACCCCCTTCCTGATAGACAGACATCAGGAAAACTAAGGACATAACGGACTGGCTAAAAGGAGATCAACACTCAAATGGATGGATCCAGAAGCTCAGTTCCCACCACAGCCACAAACTTCACGTGTGATTGCGACACTTAGTTGCTGCAAGGACGAAATCCAAGCCTGGCTGCAAGGTACCAGGAGCTGTTAAGTCACCTGAATAACAGAGGGAGAAGGGAGGAGGGAAGGGGGAGAAGGGAGAAGTCCACCTGCTCCCAGTCCCAGCCCCAGTTCCCCTCCCCTATCCTCATCTTTTTTCACCCAATACCCTGGGGAGCAAAAGCGAAGATGTTTGTCTCATGATTTTGTTTTTCTTGGAATATGGGTCAGGCCCCTGCTCTGTGGGAAAATAGACACAGGCCCATCTTGCACTGTCCTAAGAGGGTGGTCCCACCCCAGACAGCTGCAGACTCTCAGAGATATTTTGGGAAACACCACAAGTAATTGCTCTGATTTTACTCTTCAGGACCAAGGTGCACAACCTGTAGCTGTGAGCAAATTGCAGCCAGCCAACAAAATACACCCAGCCAGCGATGTAACCACTTCTGCCCTGCTTGAAGGCAGTCAGAAGGCAGACGTTTGCCCCACCATTTCCCAGCCCTGTTGTCCTGAGCATGCTCAGGCCACTGGTCCTGGGAGAGGACCTGCAGGTTATGGTCCAAGAGAGGAAGATCCATAGCACACCATCCCCAAAGGCAAATGCCTGGGTCTAGGGAGGTGCAGCATGAAGTCCCTTCAGGAGGTACCACCTATCCTGGTGCTATCACAGTAACTTAAGAAGCTCAACCATGAGCAGCCACAAGTGAAATACAGCCGCATGTCCCGGTGGGACGGCCATGTCCATAGCATGGCTGGGCTGCAGTGCAACGAGGAGGAGCTGGTGAGGGGGGAGGTTTCCCTGGGCACATAGCAAATGCTTCCAGCTTTACCACTGGTCAGATTTCCAAGAACCAGACACTGCAATCAAGTCATTCAATGGCAGCTTTTTTTTTTCCTGGAGCACAGAAATCAAGACCCCTACTTGCCTGGCAGGAACCAAACAGGCTTTGAATGAATCAGAATTACTGGAGAAAAACCTAAAGCCTTTAATGTTTTACGCAGAAGACCAACAACTGTAAGTGCTCTGTGGGCACACCAGGGTGTCATACACCGATCCCCTGATATTTTAGGTCCGTGTAGACGTACTGTCTTGATTTTTAAACAACTGCAAGAGCAGAAATTTTGTTCCCAGGGAAGCTATCTTTTTATTACACTCCTAAACCTAATCTTAATTCTTCCAAGTGTACTTTGGACTATGGCCAATCCGTGCACGTGTGGTAGGAAGCCGCCTCGCACAACTCCCTGCAAAATGGGACAACTGAGAGCAGCTTCACAGGCTCCCGTGGCATCCAAGTCCATGAGAAGCAGAAGGCAGCAACAGTGGCTTGGCTGGCAAGGAGATGGCAAGTGGCACCCCACAGGGGCCAGGGAAGAGGCTGGTGTTACGGTAACAGGGTGGAAAAGCAACATGTAGAGATTAAAAAAAAAAAAAAAGAGGAGAGCAAGCTCCTTTGATAGCCTTAATATCACAATCAGGAGAAACTTCCTGGCCTCATATTTTCCATATAAACACTCTCCACTGGATAAAGTTAATGGTTCCCTAACTGCACCGCAGAAGGGCTTGATCAGTTCAATTGACGTCACAGATTGAGTATTTTAATGAAATGTGCTGTGCTTCCCCCATTTATATGTTTGACCCTAACCTTTACCAGATGTTCAATTCATGCTTGCTCGCAGACACTGCAGCACTGTGTTTTGGAGGCTCTCAGAAATCTGAAATGCTGAAGTGGAAATAAAATCCTCTGACATGAACTCTTTTGTTTGAGCTGCTCCCCGCCACGGGCGATGGGCTGCGCGGAGGGCTCTGCTCCACTTACGCAGGGGCATAACCAGGAGAGATGGGGAAAAAAGGGGCCAAAAGGGATATATTGTGCACTGCCCGCCTATGCGGGAGCGTAAAGGATCCCCCTGCCACTGAATAGGGCTGAAATCACAGCTCTCCTCAGTACCCCTGCCAAGCAGTGGCCCTGAGACCAGCAAGCAAAGGTGAGCCTGTGTCAGAGGGAGCAGAAAAAGAGCTAGAAACCCTAAATTCAGCGTTTGGCTCTGCTGTGTCTCTTTGGGCAAACTGTTCCTGCCTTTCAGCCTTGTTTCCCAGCCATAAAATGGGACAATGTCCCTTTGCTCAGTTACATCCCGGGTTTATCAGGGGCAGGGCTGGCCTGGGGAGAGGCTGCGTGGCTGGGACTGCGAGGGCTCATTTGTGTCCCCTGGGAGAGCCCAGGCTCTTCCTTGGGTGTGAGCAAACTAATACTGGCACCACAGTACCACTAGCACCGCAGTACCACTGGCACCACAGTACCACCGGCACTGCAGTACCACCACCCCCATGTTGCACCAGATGCAAATCTGCTGCACGCTGAGACTCCCCCCCAGCAATTACACCTCCAAAGCACTGTGTTGCTGAGCTGTGCAAAAAGTGAAACCAGCTGGAAATAAGTCACAATCAGGAAAAAAGCATGTCATCAGAAAAGATACCATCAAAAGTTTTCTGCTATTTGATGCTTATTTAGAAAGTCTCCTGCTCATTCTCTCTGCAAAGAGAAGATAAAATGATGGAGCGAGAGACAGTTAAAAGGAGATCCATGTTCCCAAACCTCAGCTTTGGTTTTCAATCACTTCATTTTAGATAAATTGGAAGCTGGACCCAAGCCGCCCTTTAGTTCTGGGTTTGGATTAGCAAATTGAAAGTCACTGATGAGGTTTTACAAAACCAAACCCATATCCTCCTTGGCCTGCTCCTGGCTGAAACTGAGCTAGCCCTGAGCAAAAATAAGTGAATCACTCCTTAAAACACACACACCAAAAATGCTGAACTCAACAACCACAAACTGAGAGAAGGAGCATATGAAAGCCCGTGCAAGGCACTCATTCCTTTTAACCCAGAAAAGACCGAACTTGCAGCACCAGCACTTTGCAACAGATTAGACAGTAAAAACGTTTGGAAATGTTAAAAAATAAAAATTGATGGTTTTGTTTTTAGCAATTCCATGCACACATATAAAAACTATGTATTCTGTGGACAAGCAGTTTGCATTTGTCCCCGAGCAGGTGACAGTGGCTGTTGGCACGGCAACCTCAGACCTGCTCATGTTTCATTTCGACATCGATCCTGCAAACACAGTTCAGTGGATTGAATCAAAGCAGGGCCGAGGTTCTCCTGAGCCCGGGGTAAATGCAGCCACGTCTGGAGCCAGACCAGCACAGCTCCCTGCCTCAAGCGCACACCTTGCTGTAACCCAAAACAATAGCCATGTTTAGGTAAGTCTAAAGTGTTGATTGCGTCTTGAAAGTCACAGCTGCCTCTCAGCCCCATCTAATTGCAAAGGAAATCTCCCTCCTGCCTGCTGTGGCCAGAGGATGAAGAGGTGCTCGTGAAGGATGAGCCCTCCCCTGCCCGTGTGCCACAGGGCAAAACGCGGGGACGGGACCACTCGGCTGGGTGCAGGCGGTGTGCATCGATGCGGAAAGACAAGCTCTGGCCATGGGCCGGTTTCTGCATCCCAGGGGAGATGCAGCAGCACCCTGGGAGCCGTGGGTGAGGGGTTGGGCAAAGGCTGCGCACCACCACAGCGATGCCACGGCAGCACTGCCCACATCAGCAGCGAATGCCCCACAGCACCACCAGCCTGGGGTTTTCTTCCCAAAAGTTTCAAAAAGAAATGGGAATTATACAGTAACTCAAACCACACTGCAGAAAGCAGATGTTCTGCCTGCAGGTTTGCAGCCGAGGCGCTCAGGGCTTGCTGTGGGGTGTGCACAGTGTCCCAGACCTGCACAGCCGCTGTGGCAATGCCCCCTTAATCCCGTCTCCTGATCACCGGCCCATTAACACCACCACACTTTTATTAGCAGGAAATCCTAAATCCAACCATCAAGATGTTAATGTAATTGCAATCCGATAAAAACAGCGGGTAGGGCCCCTCTTGGCCCCAAGGTGGGCAGAGGGGCTCCCCTGAGTTCCCAGATTCACAGTTAATACAACCTGAGCATCAACAGTTAAGAATATTTTACCAGTGGCAACGAGAGGGATTCAAGCAGAGTAGGAAATAATAACATCTTCATTTGGATCAGGGCTGCGAACTCGACTGGGCTGTCTTCCCTGCCATAATTTACACATCCCCACAGACATACATATTGGAAGTGATTTTTGCAGCCAGCCAGGAGACAGCCACACAACCCACACCAGCTCTGGGAGGAATCACATGCCACAGTCCCCTACAATGTGTCTGCCTCTCTGCTAAGAAGAATGCAGAGGGTTGTTTTTCTGGTCTCCCTTAAGCCCATTTGGTTTTATTTTCCTTTACTTACTGGCAATAAATTGTTCCATTTCTCTTGCTCACCAAACACTTTTCTTTGTATTGTGGGTTTTTTTATTTGCTCATTTGTTGTCACAGGAGTGATAAAAGACTCTGTCTGCGTTCGCCAGATCACGCACCAAAGCTAATATGGGGTGTGCAGCTTCTTTAGAGTCACTTCTTAAAATTCCACTTTCAGCTCCTGATCCCAGCCCATCCCCGAGGGACAGGGCCGCAGGGAAAGATGTCCGGACCCCGGGCTGGCCAGGCTTTCCCACCTCCTGACTTCCTACGCACGGCTTTTCCACCAGCCCTTCGCCCCAGTGAGGATTAAAGGACTGATGCATCTCGTGGGTGCTCGCTCTGTAAGGATTTTTACCCCAAGGACAAGAAGCGAAAAGGGAATTCCGGCTTCCCTTTCTGAGGAAAATCACTCATCGAGGGAAAGACTCTGTCCCTGAGGTGCTCTTCTTTAAAATGTCAGCTGTGGCATGGTCTGACACAGTGGATTGGAGAAGATAATTCCAGTATCACCTGGTGTGCGTTGTTTGGAGCCCAGTTAGCTTTTCCTAGTTTATGTACTTTTTCCCCCGATGAAAAAAACACTAAAAGCAATAACCTGTAATACCAAAAGTGTCAAGATCAGAGATGCGCTGATTCCAGTTAATGCAGAGCTCCTCTTGCAGCAACCGTCTCCCTGGATGGCTTACCTCAACTGCAAAAGGAAATTGCCTCAAGTGAAGGAAAGCGGAGCCAACGAAGCAGACAGCATAATAATTTTTTTTTTTCTGTTTTCACAACTGGGCACAGAGGACTGACAGTCTGGATTTATGGCTGGGTTTACAGCCTTTGCTGCCTCCTAGCAGCTGTTGTGCAAAATAAACCACCACCCACAACAAAAATCACCAAGTCAAGAACGCTCCGCCTGAGAGGAAAAAGTGCAGGCACTTATTAATAAAATTAATCATTGATAATAAAATATCCAAGAGGAAAAACGTGTTTATCATCTTGTTGAGTTGAGATGTGTAACTCCCTCTTTCTTGTATTCATGAATACATGCACACTCAGAGGAGACACTTGGCAGCCCCGGTGCTTGTCCCCAGCTCTCCCACTCCAGCTGGGGCTGAACCAGAGCAATAAACTAAGAAAAATGTGGAAGAAAACAGTGAACAGGGTTATCAAAACTCAAAGAGTAGGAGCCCCAAAGAATAATGTGGCCTTTCTTGCAGGGTTGCAGTATCGGATGCCCCATGCAGCACCAAGGTCTAACTGGGCTTCCATGGAAGATGTGCAGTCCCTGGTCCAACCCAAGTGGCAATGCTGCCCGTGGCTCATCCGAAAAACCTGCCAAAAACCTGCAGCCTCAAGCAATCAGAAAGACTTGGGGAAAAAAGAAAGAGTGGGTCAATAGCATGGATAAAAGTAGGGTTGCTATTAGGGTTAAAGCATGGATTTCGGGACGATGAGTAGTGACAGTGGCACTTTGGGGCCAGGTGCCGCCAGCTCCAGCGTGGAGGTGACAACTGCAGTGAGGTTGGCAGCTCTGAACTGAGCTCCCTGGCTCACGCAGGAGGGGAAGGAAGAAACGGGATTTGAAGATGGCCGTTGTATTGGATGTGCCGAAGTCACTGTTGATTTTAGGCCGTGGAAGAATGATCTGCTGTGTTCCCTGGTTGTCTTGGCTCCCACTCATAAAGGCACTTAAAAAGCTGTCTGGCTTCAAGTATGTGCTTAAGTGCTTTGCTGAATTAGTCAATTAGTGTACTAACTTGCCTGCAATCTTTACAAAAGTCAATTGAAAGCACTGGGATTTTGATGAATGCTTTTGATGGCCTCTGAAGCAGACCACAGGTACCAAGGTACCCTCCCCATCACACCTCCATAGCCTCTGGCAGCCCTGTCCTGCGGAGCTGCTGCGTGAGGAAAAGCTGAGCTTGGCTGCTTCCCTCTGGTCGTCTCTGAGCTATATCGAGGCAATTTTTTGTGATCAGCTATGTTGTGTCGTTTGCAACACTCAGTGCCATTTGGAAACTTCTGGCTGCATGAAGCAGAGCTCAGCGTGTCCTGCCGGCAGCGCCATAAATGCTTATGTTTGGAGATTGCTTTTCCTGCTAATTGAGGCTCTGAACTCCAGTGATGCTTTTCCTTTGATTTAATTAAGGGAAGCTGTTTCCAAGGAATCAGACATAGAGCTCACATCAAAGACTTCAAGAGCAGTGATGCACCCCGAGATGAAACGGATGTGATTCGCGGTGACTCACGGGCTGCGTCCAGCTGCCAGATGAGTCGACATTTGCGGCAACCTCATCATAATCCACCCGCCAAAATTAAGGACCTCTGAGATCGTGTCCATGCCGGGTGGAAGGAGATGAGCCCCAGACGTCTCGTCGCTCTTCAGACCACAGCACACAGCAGTGGCCCATCCCCATCCCCAGGACGGTGTCCTGTGGGACCTGCAGCTCTGCACCATCAGGGACAAACTCCCCAATGGGGAATTTAAAATCTTGCCTTGCTCACGTCTCTAGTTTGCTCGCGGAAGTCTATAGCAAAAAAGAGCTGAATTTCTGGTGAATATCAAGCCTGGGTGCAGAAGACCTCAAGTCTTCTCAGCTCATTAAAAGCCAGACTCGAGCCAATTCCAAAGGAACTTGTAGCCAAATGAAGTGCTGAAACAAGTTATTTCTTTTAAAACTTCTGTGGAAGCAATATTCTCACTGGTGCAGCCCAAGGGGAGGATCACAGCGCTGGCCCATGTGCCCCTTCCCCTCTCACATTTGCCAAACAGCAGCAAGTAATGGATTTTTTTCCCCTTCCGCAGAAAGTGTAATCTGAATTCTTGCCGATTCTTGTAAACTTTGAAAGCTGAGCAAGCCTGAATTTTACACGCGCACATACACACACACGAACACACACCCCGTGTAATTTGTGATGCATTTCTGCAGATGCAGGGGAGGACGGCGACCATCTGTTTTTCTGGATGGGAGAGCAAAAGAGCCACGAGGAAAGTGCTGGTGAGGTGGTTCAGTTTGGGGCTGTGATTTATAACTGTTAATACAACAAATCCTCTCCAATTGCCCTGGCATTGCTCAGGAACCAGCATCCAGCTAACAGAGCAAGCTAAGGTCAGGAGAGTTTAACGACGACTGACTTGACTGGGAAAGCGAGGGAAAGGCCAGATAAACTGCCGCCCTTGGGGCCAAGCTAAATCGCTGCGGACTGCAGCTCCGTGGCCACTGGCCGGGATGGAGCAATGGATGCCGCCATGTCCCAGTGGCCTCCCTTGCAAAATGGGGCTTAAATGCAAGGGCTCATCCCTCACCTCCGCCCTCCTGGAGGCATTGCTGGAGACCAACGGCAGTGGTCAGCTCTGTCCTGGCTTCAGCATCTGCACTTGTGAGGAGGCAGCAAGACTGAAATTTTATTTTGGATTGACTGAAAAAATAGCTCAACAAATCCAAGGTTTTTATTTCAAATTTTTGGGGTTTAAATTTTTTCTTTTTTTTTTTTTAATTACTCAATTGGAGGAAATGGTGAAGCTATGTCCACCACCCTGTCCTGAAATGGGGCACCACCTTAGTTCTGAGAATGGTAGAAGAGGACATTGAAGTTATTTTTAGAGGAAGAACCTAAAAATGTAAACAAAAGTTTCAGCAAACACAACATAGGCTCAGAAAACATCCTGATGTCACCAAATCTGTACTTTTCACTGGAAAAAGATGCATGAGAACCTTTTGCCTGTGTTTACAGAGAGCCGATGGGAACAGACTGGCTGCTGCCACCCACCCCGGGCCTGTTCCTGTCCCATCCCAACCTCCCGACCATGCCCTCCAAACTGGGAACACCCTGCATCTCTGTGTGCACAGCTCTGCTGGTGCAACTGGCAGCACCGGCATCGAAGGGATGAGTTACAGGATGGGCAAGGAGCCCAAACTGCCCGGAGCCTCACCAGCCGCTCTCTCTGAAGGCAGCTCTTCCTGGATCTGTCCGTCCGAGGACCACGCTGGCTCATGGCAGAGCATGTCCTTTACACCACTCCTGGAAGAAGTCAGCAGGAACAAAACTGTCCTGTCTTTGGTGAATTCCATATACAGAATAACTCAGTGTGCTATTTAGTTTAAATGATGTATTTTCTTTTTCATACCCAGCAGGGCAGAATCAATAAGTCAGAGCTGGGATATTACACAAGTCCTCGAGCAGGGCATTGGAATGAACGGCTTTTCCCAGAGCATTTGCCAAATGGCACCACCACAGACGGAGACCCCCGCCTGGGGCTCACTCACGCTGCTGCGGCTGGGTGCTTCCCTTTGTGGCCGTGTTCCCCACAGGAGACAGTGCAAATAAATACTGATATTGAAACATCCTTGCACACCTACACGGGCACCGTGAGTGCCCAGCAGCCTGTAGGGATGCCCCAAGGAGCAGGACTGTGGGCACACCACTAAAAACCCAACAAGAGTGGCAAAATCTCAGGCTTTCCTCACCCGCTTCACCCCTGCAGATAAATCACTGCTTTTACAAGGCATTATTTAATTCTTTTCACGCTGGCCGTCCAGCCCCTCCACAGCCATGGAGCAGACTGGCACAGGGTCGTCTCAGACAGGATATCCTCCAGGGAACAGCCTCTGCACAACATAAAAACAATAGAGCCCTGCCTTTCAAACCATAGGCATTTTAAAAGATATACAACGTGCCCAATCTCTCCTCCCCACAAACCCTGGATATCTGCTATCTGCATAGCAGTCAGCACGGCGATATCGGATCTACAGCATAATTTATTTCCTGCTGTTTGTGAGCGATTCCCACCAACGTTAAAGGGAGCGGAGCGGGGCTCTGGTCCTGCACCTCTGCCCACCCTTCACATGCTGCAGGTTTCAAGAGCTCAGGTGTCCGTACATTTGCACGCTGAGCTGAGACAGGTCGCTCTGCTCCCAGTGCTCGATGGCACGACAAACCCACCAGCCAGTCTTACCCATGGCAGTGGTTACAGAGGCCTTGCTGCAACTCCACTTCCATAGGTACCCATCAGTGTTTTGTGATGAAGGCATATGCAGACGTACATAACATCACACCGAAGCCTTTCACAAGGGCTTTAAAGAAACTGCAGAACCAAAGCACCTTCTAATCACCTCATGCACCACGTGGAGAAGCAACATTTACAGTGGTCCAGGTTGGTCATAAAACAGCAAAGAGCCAGTTGTTCACAGTCTCTCTGGTTCGGTCACGTTAAGTTGCACCGACTCAACTGCTGTCAGCCGCGCTGCTGGGCCCTGTTCTGCTCTCAATTATGTCAATGCAAATTTGGAACAACTCCACTGACTTTCACAGCATAACCCAATTTATTGGAGAGCAGGATCTGGTGTGCTTTCTAAATTCATGCTGTGTAATATGGAACAGACTTGAACCTCTGACTCATTAGCAAGGGAACATATATTGAAATTAAGTTCCCAGTAGGTAAACATCTCTTGAGCCCTTTTTTTTTTCCCTTGTGGAAACAGTGTGACTTGCCGCTGAGTTGTAGCCTGATACCCACCGCCTGCAATGGGCCGCTTCTGGAGCATTGAAAAGGTTTTCATTTGCTTGACAGAGCGAAACAGAGAAAGTCTCTTTAAAAGCCATTTCAGACTTAAAGCAAAGCCCTGAAATCCTGCCAGTGGGAGTACGTGCACTCTGAGCGGCCTTGAGTGAGCAGACGAGTCCAAGACGATGGCATGGCACTAGCAGCACGCAGCAATGGATCTCGAGAGTCCTAGGGATATTTCTTGTGTGTGTATCATATCTAGTTCCTCCCTAGTAAGTCCACTTAAACTGTATTTGATTTATTAATGTATTAATCAGAGTGGAGACTGTTTATACTGGGCTTTGGGAAGAAAACCCTTAATGGAGGAGCATGCTACTGTGGGTCCACTGTGCACAGGGCCAGGTGGCTCCCTTCTGGCTGGCGGTGGCCTCCAGCATGCCCTTTCCGGCAGCACTCACATCTTTCACAAGCACATGAAGACAAAGAACACAGAAAATAGCTCCTTTTCTCCCACGGGCAAAGCAATCCCATGCTGTTAGCACAAGCAGAAGGTGCTGCTGGGCGCCGGTGGTGCAGGCAGAGCCCTGGGGACATGCTGCCCGGCTGCTGCTCCCAGCACCGCACCGCAGGCAGGCTGACTGCTGCAGGGAATGCCCGGGGACAAGGGTTGGCAATAGAGCCCTAACTGGCTGAATATCACTTATATCCAAAGACCTCGCCATTGCTGAGAATTTTGATCCTTTGGGATCTTCGTCATCTTTCTAGAGGGCTCAACGATGAGCCATGCCTCAGTTTACCAGCCTCCGCTGGTAAACGTCAGTGTGGGAGCACAGATCAGGAGTGAAAGCCCCGTGACCTAGGGCCATCTCTCTCAAAAGTCTTAAAAGAGGTTCGAGCAATTTTTTTTAGCGCTCATTCTCATTTGAGCCCCAGCAGTTGCTGTGCCTCAGGCACCCGCAGGGTCGAGCTCCCCGCCTGCTCCTTCACTCCCTTGCCACCCCGATGCAGAGCAGCCAGGCCCGCTCTCCCCACAGCCCTTGCTGTCTGAAACCCAGTTTCTGCTAATCTTCATGTGCGGTCTTTTAGAAAATGGCTGGGTTTCGTAAACCATTCTCCCGCAAACAGATTTCTTTGTACTTGCTGAGAACCCAGGATACCACCTACACCATGAATTACAAACAAGAAGCAGGTCACAAAAAGAAATGTAAAAATCCCTAAAAAATCCCTAGAGACAAGCTCCATCACAAGTGGACTCCCAGCCTGCAGCGCTGGGCGTATTTCACAGCGAGAGGAGCGTTTCGCTTCATCCCAAGCAGGAAACGGCTGTTCCGACATGCTGTTTCTCTGCTGGGTACTCGTCTTTCATTTTGCATCCCTGAGCCAGTGTAGGATTTGCAAACATTTAATAATTCCAAGAACAAGTGCATTAAAGCCTCAGAACAAGGGGAAAGCCCTTTTCCTGCCAATGAGGCATATTATTGACAATACCCCATTGTTGTACTCTCACTCACCACCCCTTAAAGTAATTAATGGATAAATGAGGGGTTTTTCTCTGGCATTTCTGTGGGTGGAGTTTATTCCCATCCTTATCTGAGCAGCGGATCTTTCCCACCAGTAACTTGGTGCCAGGTTGTCCCACAGTCCCTGACGCCGGAGCCTGCTGCAGAACAAACAAACTCAATTACGGGAGGATATTTACAATTGCTGACCAAACTCTCGATTTCCTTGGTAAGCTCCTCAAGACAATATGCTCCGGGCGCTGGCCTCCAATTGTACTGTCAGAAATTGATACAGGACCAAGAATGAGAAAATATTGTGTTTAGATTTGTGATAGGCAAACAAAACAACTGAGCGATGTTTTTGGAGGTTCCCCCCCCACACCCCATGTGTTTGTTTATTTTTACAGCCCTAGGATGGAGCAGGGCGAGTGCAGAGCCTCCCCTTGCCCTGCCCTGCTCCTGCTCCTGCCAGCAGCCAGCCATGCAGCGCTGGCAGGCACCGGCGCAATGTCCCTGGGAGGATGAGGAAGAGGGACAGTGCTGCACCTTGTGCATGAGTCTTGTTGTGGCCCAAAACTTGTATAGTGCCTTTACTGAGCTCATTAAAACAGCCCTTCCCAGGTCTGCCAGGATTCAAGCAGGAAACCGTGGTGCCAACACGTAGGGGTTTCCAATGGAGGATGAAAGAAGCCTTCACCTCCCATCGCAGGTGTAATCCCTGCTCATCCAAGGGGTGCCCTGCGCACTGCAGCTCCCAGCACCGTCCCGCATGGGTATCTCCAGCACCCCTTCCCCACGCAGCACTTATAAGCCAAGTAAAACAAGACCAAGTACAGGGTCCTGCACCTCGGTCAGGGCAACCCCCGGTATCAATACAGGCTGGGGGATGAAGGGATTGAGAGCAGCCCTGTGGAGAAGGACTGAGGGTACTGGTGGATGAAAAGCCAGACATGAGCCAACAATGTGCTCTTGCAGCCCAGAAGGCCAACGGTATCCTGGGCTGCATCCAAAGCAGCGTGGGCAGCAGGGCGAGGGAGGGGATTCTGCCCCTCTGCTCCGCTCTGGGGAGACCCCCCTGGAGCCCTGCGTCCAGCTCGGGGGTCCTCAGCACGGGAAGGACATGGAGCTGTTGGAGCGGGGCCAGGGGAGACCACAAAAATGATCAGAAGGATGGAGCATCTGTGCTATGAGGAGAGGCTGAGAGAGCTGGGGTTATTCAGCCTGGAGAAGAGAAGGCTCCAGGGAGACCGTGTTGCAGTCTTTCAGTACTTAAAGGGGGCTTATAAGAAAGATGGGGACAAACTTTTTAGCAGAGCCTGTTGCAATAGGACAAGGGGGAATGGGTTTAAACTAAAAGAGGCTAGATTTAGACTAGGTATAAAGAAATTTTTTACAATGAGAGTGGTGAAACACTGCACAGGTTGCCCAGAGAGGTGGTAGAGGCCCCATCCCTGGAAACATTCAAGGTCAGGGTGGACGGGGCTCTGAGCAACCTGATCTGGTTGAAGATGTCCCTGCTCACGGCAGGGGGGTTGGACTAGATGACCTTTAAAGGTCCCTTCCAACCCAAACTATTCTATGATTCTGTGATCCTATACACCCAGATTAACAGCAGAGCTTAACTCTGCAAGGGCTGATGGTTTAATGTTTGGACCAGTTCTCTGTTTCTTATTACACTAAGAGCAAATCTTGAGTGACGGCACTGCAAGCAGTGTTTTCCAGATTTGCACCAGTTTAATGAAAACCAGAATTTGGCTCTACATCTTAAGAGATAACACTCTCTGTACTCGTGGCCAATATGTTAATGTCTTCCAGCATTCTGCATCTTTCTCCAAAACCTTTGTAAGCCTTCCCTTATAGGTTATCCAGGGATCAAGGTCTGAAAATCCATGAAATAGAATGGCTGTGCAAGATTTGCATGTAACGTAGCATGACTTTTCTTATCACTAGGCACTCTTGTTTGACTGGAAAACTCCATTTGTTATTTAGGGGATTAGGAACATTCAACAAGAAAAGAGGAAAAGGGGCAGGTTCTGATAGCTGTGGGACTCAAATTCAGAAAAACACTAATAGACTAATATCAAACTCTGGTCCAGAGAAGGAATATTAATTAGTCGGTTAATGAGAACTGGATCCCAACCAGCTGTATTAGGGTCCTGTAATGCTCACATATTCTACTTTTCTCCCCTTGCCCTGTTAATTGACTGCAGGCCACCCAGGGTAACAAAGACATATGACAGAAATATAGTGTGTATTTATGTTGGCTCGTCTTGCTGTAATCTCCTTCAGGGTATGACCCGACTTTAATAACTCAGACTTACCCTATCACTTTCTGGCTCATTTCCTTGTGGGCTTATAACATACACAGTGCTTTTCAGTTTATTCCTTCAGTACATTTGGGGAAAAAAAAAAAAAAAGAAAAAAAGGAGAGAGGGAGAGGGAAACTGGCTACAAAAATTCATTAAAATCCATCTCAGAGGCTCTGCTTACATGTCCCATTGCTTAGGGGCTCCTACAAATATTTATTAGCACAGACCACCTCCTGACAACGTTTCCCCATGGCCAGTAACAGCATCTTCAGAGAACAACTGGAAGATGTGAGCGCTGGCATCTGTTCCACCCACAATGAACTGAGAACTATAAACATCTCTAAGGCTGAGTAATTTATCATTACAAGAAATTATACAAAGAGGCAGGAGTTGAAGTAAAATCAGGTTATATCATGGGAGGAAATCTGATTGTAAAGGCATACCAAAATATCTTCTAATGTATCAGCTTTCCTAATGGCTTGTACATTCAGTTCTCTGTAGCAGAGACTGTTTAAATCAATATAAACCTTCTTGTTTACAATTGTTTCTGTACTTCTGATATTATTAGTACAGATTGTCAGGTGACATTATTCTAGTTATGCTGCTAAGGTAAGTGCAGAGAAACTATCCAATTTCGATTGCAAACAGTTTCAAATATGTTACTGGGGTAAGAAGGAAGAAAAAAAAATCTTCTGAAAGTCAGTTGTTTAGGGTGGAGCAGAGAGGGTTTTTGGGTGGAAGTCCATAATCAATGATTTTACCTTAAGGTCCACAAACAGGGCCCAGAGGCAGACCTTTCAGTTCCTACAAGCCTCCGTTCCACATCATTTGTTTACCTTGTCTTAAACCAGGTAGTTCCTAAAACTGAGATTAGAAGAAGTGGTGAGAATGGAGATAATTTAGGACTAACAGGGAGGCTGATCCCAATTAGAAGAATGAGAACTGCCAGCCAAAGAAGAGGAAAAAGCAGCTGTGAGCAGGTTGAAGGGGTGATCTAGCAGGCACACAGTTGTGCCTTTAGGATGCAACAAAGGATTCAAAGGAGCCAAACATCTTGAGGAAAGAAAACAAAAGAATTGGCCTCACATGAACTTTAATTTTGCCCAGAAATTCCACCCTAGATCAAAGAACTCCAGTGAAAGTTTAGTTGGAAACAGCATTTTCCTGCACAGAAGTTCAGCTTCAGCAAGTGGGAAGCCTTTTTCCCCCCATGAAAAGCTAGTTTTGTCAAATTCCTGGCCTGTTCTAGAGTAGGTTTAGTCCAAAGGCATTTTTTTTGAGAAAAATCAAGTGCAAGCCATGTTGGGACTGTTATCTGGGCTGACGGTGTAAGGCTCATAGGGACCGTTGGGGGACCCCTTTAGCAACTAGTCTGCCCAAGGCCTGGAAGCAATTTGTGGGGTGCAAAGAGCCAGGGAAGAAGGCAGCTGGTTCACACGGAGATGCAGACCTGCCCCTGGGTCTGAACTAGGAGGCTGTGAAGCACAAGATGTGTTTGAGACCTGAGCTAGAGATACTGAGTCATGAACTTCTAGGATACTCCTGCTGAGTTTGGTCCTTTTCCTAGGAAGAAAAGGAGCTCTGGGGTGATGCTGATGGAAGAAGCTACTGCAAACACCAAGGATGTAGAGAAGACAGGGAAGAGTGAGCAGAGACAGCTGTTTCTTGCATGTCCCCTGGTCGGTCATTCCAGTGCAACAGAGCAGATGGGAGCAGACATGCCTCCAAAGAAGCATACCAGCTCTGAGTGTAAACCACACTTACAGCCCTCTGAATAAAGCTGAGGATTTAATCATTTGGTTTATAGTTTGGTCTATATGTGATAGATTTACTACCTTCTCCCTGCAGTTTATTATCTATTGACATGGTTTTCTTTGCAAATTCCAGTTTCCAATGACTTGCTGGTTTTAGCACTGGAAAAACAAAGTGCAGAATGATGCCAGTTAGCTCTGCTAGCTGTTCTTCACATTGCTCTTCGGCTGATGCTCTCAGTTGTTCTGAGTAGACTCCAAAAGTCATTGGAAATCTGAAGTCTTTTGTCCAAAGCTGGAATTACAATTGCTTGTGTTTTCAAGGAGCTGCATGAGGTCCTTCTTTACAAAAATTAACTGAAGTAGGGTGATGAAAATCTGCCTTCATCCTTTGAAACAGGAGCACAGATCAGGAAGGGACCTGCAGAACTGCAGACAGCAGTTGTGACATGTAATTGCTCATATACACTAAGTAAGCCTCATCTTGGGGGGGGGGGGGGGAATCAGTTTCTTTCCCACACTCCTTTAACTGAAAGAAATTCTCTCTGATGGCCAGAGACCTTCTTCCAAATTCCACCCCAAGTATATTTATGGCCAGCCTACACTCATTTGTTCTTGTGCCAACATTGTCCTGTTTAAATAGCTCTTCTTCCTCCCTGGTGCTTACCCCTCTGATGTATTTATTACCCTCATGATATAGTTAAATGAAGACGGCTTCTATTCAGAAAGCTTTTACGTCTTTCCCATTGGTTACTCTCTTATTGATAGAAACCGTAAGTGCTTGTCCCAAGGCACTCAAAAAAAAAAAAAAGGGGGGGGGGGGACACACACCAGTGCAATGGTCACTGCAGCTGGTGGCTCACCCCAAGTCAACAGCTTGGCAACAACTGGCTATTCAGGATCAACTCACAGTTTACAAACAGAGTTATTAAACACCTTCTAATAGTGTCCTGTGTATTCGCTGTTAACTTCTCTGTGATAAATGGGTACAGGAAGAGGAGTCTGACTTTTAATCATAAACCTACCGTTCCGTTAGTGACACCCCGGTGGCTATTAGAAGTCAGGGCAATAAGACATCAGCACTTCCTTAACAACTGTGCCATCCTAGAAAGCAGTCCATGGAGATGTATGCTATAAATGCACATCTTCCTCCAAACATCACTAAAAGTCAATCTTATACCTTCATATCAGCAACCACTACTGGAGACAGGACCCGATGCATCAGCATCATAGCCCACAACACCCCTTCCTAAAGCGCTGTTGGTATTCAGTGCTCACAGAAGAGCAGGGCTCCAACACGCACATGTAATGGCATTTCAGAAGAGCAGAAAAGTGATGTGTCAAATTAGGGTACAAACATAATGAAAGGCCATAAAAAGCCACATCACACAGATCTGAATATTCATTCTGTCCACCTCAAGATCCACGGATGTTCGTTCCTGAATGTTTTTGCTCAAGCTGAAGTTGGAGAGGAATTAACTTGGCACGTTCACACTTGGTGTCTTTCTTTTGCAGTGATCCTATTGTTTTGAAACATAATGGGGCAGGGTTTTCTATAGTCCCACTGGGACTGTATCAAAATTGACATCAGTAATGAAAAGCATGCTGTGTAATGCTGCTGCCTGCTCTTAACACCACGATTTCAGCCAAGAAAGAGTAAGTTATTCACATTTACTCCCAGTGAACTGGAAGGCCTTTTATTCAGGCTCCACATTAAATTTCAGCTGCCCAAAATGGTCTCATTCTTATTCAGGTCAGTGCTTTTGACTTCTTAGGCTTGTACAGTTCCCAGGACAGCTCAGGCCTGCAGCAGCTCTGAGGAGCTCTGTTTTCCACAGTGTTGGTACTTGATACCATGTTGATTTAAGGCACTGTTTTTCTTCAGACTCCTTCAATCAATATCCAGTAAAGGAGCATGGAAAACAAGCTAGTCAAAGACGTTGTATCTTCCCTAAAACTCTGAATTCTTATCCACATCCTCACCTTTAACATTTTCTGCTTAGGTCTGTACTCGAAGCTAGAGCTGATTTAAAAGTAGTTCATACCTTTGGCCTTACACCAATAATACTTATGTATGGTTGAGGTGTGCATTGCAGGAAGCCTTTTTCAAAGACTGATAAATGGACATACTTCAATACCACATGCTGTCAAGTATAAGCCTTCTAATAGTGTCCCAATAGCGTCTAACTGCGCAGATTACATTTCTTTGGAAAAGCTGGTGAAGAATTTTTTTCCTGCCATTTACACTGGTAACATCACTGTGCTGAACTCCGAGACTGAATTCGTGCTACATGCTGGGAGATAGAGGGGCATCAGGAGCCTGGGGAGGATGCTGGCTCCTGTGGGAGAGATGGCATTCAGGCCGTTACCCTGATGAGAAATCTGTGAAGGTTGCAGATGTTGTGGCTCTACAGGGATTTAAAAAAAAAAAAAAAAAAAAAAAAAAAAAAATCAGGGTCCATGAGAATCATGCTAAAAGCTGAAAAATTATTGGACTTCTTGAGAACTTAGTAAACTTTCAAAGATAACTCAAATATATTTATTATTCCTCTGCATAAACCGCCTGCCAGTGTGCATTCAGGGCTCCAGGACAGTCCCACCACACTGCGGTCCTCCAGGATGCTGCTCTGAACCGATGGAGTCAGCTGCCTTCGCTTTGGCCGTGCCTCTCCCCACGACGAGAGCTCCATGGGTGCTTGCCCCTGAGATGATGCTCATTCTCACTCAGTGTTTTGAGGTGAGGTTCAACGATATCCAAGAGGCCTGATTGCCTCTTCCCTCAAGCAGGTTGGGACCAAAAGCACTGGCACAGGGTTAGTGGGGAAAAGGAAAACAAGTTTAATGGCAGCCGTTCAGTAAATGCTGCCTGATCACCACCAGAAGCGACTGCCTCTGTGAGCCCCGAGCCACATGAGAAGCATTGGACAGCGTTGTGGTTTGCACTCTGAAAAGGAGCTCTTTGTTTTTCATTTTCCCTTTCCATAGAAGTTGTGCCAGCACAAAGCTGGGAAAACAGTAGTTTCTTTGGAAATGCCTCAGAGATAAACATGCTCTCAGAAACGGCTGCAGATATGGCATCTTCCACGCGCACCTCGGCAGCAGGCTGCAGGGGAAGTTTGAACAAGCAGCTGAACGTCCTGCAGTGTCGCTCTGCTCCTGCTCCATCCTGGGGCAAAGCCTCAGCACCCCTGAGCAGAGCTGAAGCAGTCCTCGTCTGATGGGGCATCCCACCCCTCGATGGGTGCCGGCTCCCTTGCTCCTGGCAGCAAACGCTCAATGGGGAGCGACAGACTCTTGTGAGTCTGTACGAGAAGATTCCCTCCTGGACATGCCTCATGGTGGAAAAAGCCGCTTCACCACATCCAGCTTCCCACTAGCTCGACACAGCGGTGCGCAGACTGTGCTCATGGTCATTTCTGTCATTGCAGGCTCTGCTGTGACCAACACAATTCCCTGCTGGGTCAAGCGCCAGGGTATTGGGCACCTTTACATAAAGCACCAGGCCACACCTGAGCAAAACCCAGAGTTCACACCAACAACAGGGGCAGAAAAGAGCAGCTGGGAGGAAGGTGCTTAGCTTCCTTCTAAGAGATCAACTAAGAAGGCATTTAAAACCAAGCCTGATGTGTGCACACACTGCAAAGGATGGAACACTGACACACCTGAGCTCACTGCTCTCTGCTCCACAGGTTTGGGTGTTGGAAACCCCAAAAGAGGCACACCGAGGAATTTTGGGACCTGGAGATGTGTCAGCACCTGTTTGTAAATGCAGCTAATCCAAAATTAGCCAGGAGAAGTGGAAGAATCATTTGTCAGCTCCTGGTCTCCTCAGCCATCTTTAAAAAAATGTCACAGATACATTGACACTTCTGCTGTCGATTTAAATAGCAGCCACCATCCAGGATCGGCTGCTGGGCGAGGGGGCAACGTGTGGCTCCTGTCTCAGATGACTCACCAACATGCCTGAGAAACTCCCTTGTACCACAGACTCCACTAGCAACCCCACAACAAACAGTTGTCCAGGGCTTGCAGTCGTCCTTCGGGGTTTAGGACGTAATCCTGCCAGCGCTCGGGCAGCGGGGCGTGAGATGGCAGTGCCTCGCTGCTCCTTTCTCCTGCTGCCTCATGGCTGCGTTGTTGGACTGGGATGCAGGTGACATGGAAACCCCTGCTTTGCCATAAATCCTCTGCCCCCAATAAATGTTCCGTCTATTGGGCCTGGTTTTTTGTGAGTACACTAGTGATAGCAAAACCTCCTCCCCAGCTTTTCCAGCTGACCCCTGAACTCCTTGAACAAGAGGTTGTTCACACCCACATTTAACTGGGTATTGCGCACCGTAGCAGCTGAGCCATGGTGTGCTGGATATCTTTGGATCGTAACCACTTTTGTGGAGCTCCACTGGAGCATCTTGATGCACAAATGCATCCTCAAAACACTCCAAATTTGTAAAGCAGAAAAAGTCATAACCCAAAGAAGCTAGTGCAGCCGTCCGGTACCTCCTCTCTGCAAAACAGGCTCGGAGGAGTTTATTCCAGCCAACACTTTGGCAGCATGATCCGTCAAGCCTGCCTTTTTAACATGAAAATACAGAGCTCCTAGGAGTGACTTGGAAAATCATTTCCCCTCCACCTCTCCTATCACGCTGAGGGCAGGAGCCTTGATTGCACTGCTCCCACCCCTACCCCAGGAGAATTGTAGCTCTACCTCCGAAATGTGAGTTAAGTGTTATGACTCTGCCGCTACCCAGCTCTGGGGAGGACACTCCTAAACAAACACTTCTCTCATCTGGACCAAGAGAAACTACAGAGCTTCCTATTACCTCATTGTGATCCGCACCGTGACCCTCCGCAGCTGCATCAGACACACCTTCATCCTTCTCTAAAAGCAACGCTTGTGCCCAAGCCACACAGCTTTACTCGCAGGAGTCGTTTCTGTTCATACTGTTTCACCAGGATTAGTGGAGCTGCACATACAGTGAGGGGCAGCTCTTTAATATGGGTTCACAGGAGCAAGCACTTAACTATTTAAGCTATTCCAGTATGATCTTGGCACACCAAATATTTTCTCTTCATCTGTCCAGAGAACTTGAGCAGTGTCCAGGGATTTCTCAGCAACGCTGGGAAAAAAAGCTGAGCTAGAGATGATGTATAGTTTTCAATATAACAGTGAAACTATTACATAAAGGGCTTCAGAGCCAATACAAATCACCATCCTGTGAGGTTCTCGTACATCTTCCAAATGAGATTCTGCTCTGGCCATGCTAACTCCAGTTCTGTTTCTTTTTTTTGTTTGGGGGTTGGTTTGTTTGGTTTTTTCCTTTTAAGATACAGCAAGGAATTACCTACATTTTAATGGGAAACAAATAATTTTGTTAGAAAGCCAATTGCTGGAATAAACATTTGCAAGTCCTAGAATATAACCATTAGGCCCAGTACAGTGATCCTTCTTAACAAGACAAAAAAGAGTGATCTTTTGTAGGCAACATTCGTTTTATACTTAATTTTAATATTGAACTTTTCCTGCTGTAACTTCACTTGAGCCATCTTTCCTCCACTGACTTTTAAGTTTCTAAACACACACTAACTCAAGCTAATAGAGTTCGAAATTTACTCTGTGGGAGTTTTTAATGCTTTGAAGAAAGATAATGTGTATTTATAGCTAAAATCATATCTTTATTTGGAACCCAATTCTTCAAGCACATAATTATATAAATAGTCCTTGGCCAGGCAAAAAAACAAATTGTCTTCAGGATTTATAAGCTACAAGCCAAGATTCCCAATCTGTCGGAGCTCTGTGAAGAGAGAGCCTGCTACAGGCAACAGAGCAGCAAAAGCACACGTAAGACCCAACTCAGACTGGGCCTCGATGTTTGCCGTATTTATTCCCCATTCAATGCTCACCCTCTTTTTGCACTCTTAAGGAGCAGTTGTCTCTGTTGGAGGGCCAGCCACGGCAATTAGCATCACTAACTGTATCACCTAATGAGCAGGAACTCACGTCCTTGCTGCCCCGGGCCAGAGACAGGTCCTGCCGCCCTGGGACCCTGTCCCTGACAGCCACTGGTGCCAGCGGCTTTGGGAGATGGCAGTCCACAGCCCAGGAGCCAGCCTCGCAGCGCACGATATAGAATTCATTGTTCTCGCATACCCATGAGAGACCCAGGTCTGTGTATACATTCAGATGGAACCGCAACCCTTTCCTACCGCTATCTACCACACAATGTTTATCAGGGTTTACAGACCACTTCCTTTTTAAAACCCTTATTGAAATTTGCACAATAAACAATTTACCCAATTGGTTTTAGGAGGCCCTCAGCCCTTTTCCTTTCAAGGCAAAAGAAAGGAGATTTACTTATTATATAGAAACAGGCTGGGCTCTGGAGGGGCCAGGGGAGGCAAGGGAGAGGGCTCAAGGCTCTGGATGTAAGCATGGACACTAGGAGAAGACGTACCTGCCCCATAAGGCTGTCAGACCTACCCTCCAATCGAGACATCAAAAATCATCCAGATCACAGGTTAAAGCCCCTTTGCTGGCAGCAGCACAGGTTTCCTGCAGGTACCGGGGACAGGAGTCACACACAGCATGGCCTTGGTCGTGCCCCTCGCACAGCACTGCCTGCCCACCAGCAATCACGGATGGGGCCAGGCTCGGTATCGCTGACATTTCTCCCAGCTGAATGTATAACCTATATATAGCTCTGGTTTGGATGATGAGAGAGGACCACAAAACTGCTGCTTCACCATCCACCTACAAAGCCTCCAAGCTCCTGGAGCCCACTGGGCCTAGGTTTGCTGCAGCCAGAAACAGCTCTGCCCCCAGCTGTGGTTTGGTCCCTGGATTTTTGGGTTTTTTTCTGAGGAAGCCATGGAAGGGATCTTCGTGGACACAGAAGCTGCCAACAAATTGTCCTGTAGCAGATATGGGTGGCACAGCTGGGAGCACAGACGCTTTCCCCTTATTGGGTTTGACTTTCAATTGTCTTCCAACTCTTCCACATGCAAAACACTGCACGAATGTTGCATCCCATAGGAATTTGACTGCCCAGTGCATTAAGGATTTGAAGACCAGGCCGTACAAGCCAAGCATGCAGTTGTGCTGAGTTCACAGCATCACATGAGAGGCCAAGAAAGAAAGAAGGAAAATCTTTCTGAGCAGAGAAGGTGCATCTTTAACACCATTCCTACAGAGGGGACAAGAGAAGCAAGGTAGTACTTGCTCCTTGGGAGAAGATGCCCATTCTAGCTATGTTTTCAGAAAACCACACGGCTCTAAGGAGGACAGAGGTACACTGTTTCCAGCTGAGAGCTACTGAAATGAAACCCCTACCCTAGGCGAGCCAGGCAAGGGTCAGTAATGCAAGTGCAGTAGCAGGGGAAGCTTTGAGCCTAAAGCAATTCACAGGTACAGAGGACTCCCAAAGGAAAGCAACAGCTTCTCCCATTCTTTCGATAAACCAAGGATTTCTATCAGCCTGAAGCCTAAACAGTTTCCTCTCCCTTCTCTACCATGGAAAACCCTCTGTTGGGTTTTTGGTGGGATTTTTAGTTTTTCCTTCTGAAGCTGCTTGTATTACAGGGCACAAAGAGAAGAAAAACGTTATCACCCAGGAGCAGTAGCTTTAATGCAAGATATAAATAATTTCCTTGGTTTCCTCTTTCTGTCTGAACTGTCATCATCTGCAAGGGACAGAAGAGCCAGGACCCCCTTCCCACCCTGAGGAGGGCAGGCAGCTGGTTTGGGCAGTAGCTCCCAGACTGCCTGGAGATTTTGACCCATTGCCCAGCCGCTTTCAGGCCCCTGAGCAGTGGGAATACATTTGCTGGGGAAGCGCTGACCTTTCTGGATGGCAGGAATTCATGGCAATGGTTTGAATGCGAGAACTGCAGTAGCACTTGATAAGAGATGTCACATTAATGATATACCCAACACTGACAGAGCAACTTTCACGTTAAAGAGCTCCCCACATTTTTTAATGAATTTTACACCACTTGCAGACCTTGCATGAAATGCAGCCACATCTGGAGGTGAAGGAGTTAACCAGCCAGGACCAGACATGCAGCAGACAGAAAGGGAGAAGTCAGGGATGGATACAGTGGCAACAGGCATCCATCAAGTGCAAAATCGTTACTGCTTTCAAAAAAAGAAATGAAGGGTAGAGCACAGCTTTTTGCTGAGTGCTTGGGGTAGGAAGCATCACAGCTGGAGCTGGGATAGTTCAGTCTTGCAAAATTCTGTTTGTATTCTCTCAAGGCAATGAATACTTGCTGGGCAAGCCAAATGCAATTAATTCACGGTAAGAGCTGGCAAGTACAATTCCATCCCCAGATTTCCACCCTTCCCCTCCATCCTGACACACACATTCTGCCTCCAAAAAATATACACTCATCAGGAAAGAAAGCAAGGAGGAGTGCTGTGTCCTGGGCTCCAGCTCTGCCTCCAACACTGTGCTCCAATATTCAGCATTCCCAAGGCCAGTCGTTTATTCTCTCTGCTTTGGCTGTGGTTAGCTTCTTTTGGGGAGGGGGTGGCAATTAAATTGACAATTAATCACAATTTTAAAGCACTTCACTGCTTTTCAGAACAGAGAGGTTACAAACGGGGAAGTGTTAGAAGTGAGCAGTAAAATGCTGTGATTAAGCACCTGAAGGTCATGGATGTGCTCTACACGGAGAGAAAACTTCCTCCTCCCCCCTATCCCCATCCCTTCTTGATAGCACAAATTAAAAAACAAAGCCAGCTGTTCAGTCAGGAGTGACTTTAGTTTAAATCTTTGTTTCTTGCTCAATAACCCTTTCTTTATAAGCTTCCTGCTGGGAAAGTTTGTAAGCCAAGGCATGCTACTGAACACGCAGCACACTGTCTGCAGAGGACAAGCGCCCAGCGAGCCGGCATCCACACCTTTATTGAATCATTACAGTTTCTAGATCTGATGAGGCAAATCAGAGGGTGTTGGTTTAAAAATGAAAAATAAAAAGATTAAGATACAAGCTGTTCTCCATGAGAAACTAATCACATGCTGGAAAGTTCTCTAGCAGTTTGAAGGAGAAGCAAGAAACAGAAGGAAGCAGCTCAAGGATTTGTGTGCAGGAGGCTGTTTCTTGCCCTGCACGGATTACATTCATAACATAACCTTTCTAATTGAAACAATTTGTTCACCTGTGAGCTAGCTCCAAAGTCCTTTGAGGTCTGTAGGAAATTCCCAATATTCTGGATGGGCTTTTGCTCAAGTTCTTCATTGTTTGCATGTGGGAAAAATCTGAATATTGATACAAGCCCAGCAATTTGGAGGCCTTGCTAGCAAACACTGCATCTGGACGAGGGAGGATGGAGAGAAATAAAACATGATCAGAAAACTAGCATGGTCCACTGAAAGAGTGTTTACAACTGCTATCTATGGCTCTGGTCTAAACCTGGAACACTTAAGTCACTTTATTTGGTACATAAATTGCAAAACCAAAGAGCATCCCACATTGCCTCTGAAATGCCTTCTCTGAAGTGCTGTCCTCAGAAGTGAAGTTATCAAAGTCACTCATTCAGTGGCTGGGTGACACGACTTTGTAAATTTATGGAAAATAACACTATTCAGTGCTACCTACCTACATATATAACTCCAGGGGAAGTTGCTATCGTGGTGCATAGAGCCCAGACAAACCAGTTGTGGGTTGTGATCTGATGGAAACTGCCTGCAGGGAAAGCCTTCTTAGTAACACCCACAAAATCCAAATACCCACTCAGGCCAGGAGCATCAAGCTTTCCACCTTGCAAGTACCTCTAGCTCAATTTTTACTTCTGCTGAACCATAATTAAAGTCAATGATCTCCTGTAAGCTTCAGATCAGCCCATGCAAGCTTTGTTTATACAGACTTGTCAGCAATTTAAGAAACCACACTTAATTGGGCTGACTACAACCCTGTGAGAACACAGCGGTCATTCTTTTCTCTTCAAACACTTCTTGACCCAACACATTACTGAAACCAGAGAGCCCACACCAGTCCTCCTCCCCCAACCACTTGAGTGTACATTACATTCGAACAGGTTCACCACCTTCATTCCCAGAGCCGTCACTTTCTCTCACTCGGTTACTCATTTTTTGGTATATTTATTTGCCCAGTGCTGGAATATCCCATGTCTGCTGACATAAGTGATTGCACGGCAGCCGAGGCTCCTCTCCCACACGCAGAGCGTGTTTAGGCTCTTTTGGGGTTTGCACAGCCCAGACCTCACAGGCAGCTGGACTCAGTTCTGTTAGTCATTGATCAATCTTTCAGAGCAGTGGCTGACAAATTTGTTTTAACACAAGTGTCTAAACAAAAGAAGAACCCTACTGCTCTTTTACCCTACTGCAAGAATGAAGGGAAAAAATATCTTTTTTTCTACAATGAAACCTGAATACCAGGTCTGTTTCAAATGACAGAAAACATAAATGTTATGGTTACAGAATTTAGCATGCAAGTGGAAGAGGATACTGCCTTCTCCCCCAGAGTGAGATTTCACTGCAGCTACAAAAACACGCTGGGGAAGGTGGAGTCAATGCCAAGTCCTAATGACTTTCAGTAGCACTGAAGTACGCTCAGTTCTGCTCCTACAGCAGTGGTCTCTCGGGAGAGTATCACACCCCTTCATCTAAGGCCCTCTGAGCCGAGCCAGAGCAAAACACCATTCCCAGGATTTCACCCAGTAATTCCTTTAATTTGCCAACAGCCTAAGCTAGAATATACCTTTTAAGATAAATCAAATCTCTAGAAGTTTTAGAGCAGTAGAATAGGCTGCTTAAAGGCAGAACATTCATTAAACCACCCAGTAATGTGCTAATTCAGGGGAATATCTTTTTTCCAAAAGGCTAGCATTACCAAATAGTGTCACTAAATACTACCAGAAAAACAATCCAGTCATCTCTAAAGTTCAGCAGTGTTCATGACAACATTCCTGTCCTGAGACTGCCACCGAGATGTTCTCATACAACCCAGTCATATGGAAGTCATAGCTCTCGCAGAGCAGCTGTGTTTTTTGGAAGTGACTTCATATTTTTGGATGTTGTCTACCACATGGAATCTAACATCTTCAACAGCAAATAAAGCTCTTCCTTTCATCCCATGCCACGTTTCCTCCATGTAATAAAGGTGGTAGATTATTTTTAACTCTGCAATGACTTCTTTTTGCTGCCTTCCCTTAAAACACAGGGACTGTATCTCCGTAAATGCCTTTGCAAGCTCCTGGTATTTCTAACACAAATTGAGCTGAGATTTTACACAAGACTGGAAGGATTCTTCTTCCCACTTGCCTCACATCTGTGCTGATGTGGATCTGACTGACTCACTCCAAAATAATCACTCTTGCAAGTAAGTTCCTTTCCCAAAACTACATGTTTCATAATGACAGTTCCACCACATGTCTGTCTGGCAAACCACAAGGATTGTTGGCTGCCATCTTCGGGAAAGGTCCAGACTGCATGGGACATGCCAAAACACACCCCTGGACCCTGCTCCAGGGGCCATGTGAACCAGCAGCTCAGGGGCTGCCGACAGCCAACGCCTGCGCGACCTCCTGTTTTTAAAGTGATGGTTGACAACTCTTGCAAGAGGGTAAAGAGAGAGGACACGTCAGGCTGCAGTGACATGGCAAGATGAAGGGCTGGGCTTCACCTCGTTCACTGGGGGAAGCTGGAAGAAACAAATGTGACCAAAAGCAGAATTTTGCTTTTCATTAGTGCCGCACCTTCCCCAGCCGTTCCCCGCGGGTGCAGCCCATGCAGAGGAAGCAACATCGCTCCCCACGCATTCAACGCCAGCCTGTTGAGTCACAGCACAGTTCCCACAAACATCAGCCAAGGCAAAAGCTAACTCTCCAGTCACCGCTCCTGCCCTGCTTTCTGTGATAACCAAGTCCTTTCTCAGCCTCCCCTTCTTCAGTAAACAGTGCTCAAGCCTCACTACAGACAACGCAGACAGAGAGCATTCCTTTTATCTGCTCAGGAACATACTGGACAAATAAAAAACAAGCATATTGCCATTTGAAATAACAGCCATCTGCACATACTGCTATAGTGTATCTGCCATTCTGTCTCACCAGTCAGCTGCTCACCCCTGGAAAGCAGCTGGATCTCCACAAGCGCCAAATGGACGTGCACCAAACGCAGCTAATGAAGCACAGGGAATGCTGCTCCGAGACCCTGCAGTCAGGATCTGCTCCAGCTTTTTTGATTTGAGAAGTTGTGGAAGTGACTCCCAGATCCATTGGCGTACAGCTCTTATCAGTTCAGTTCCTGCAGGTCCAGGTGACCATATTTACTCCCTGGTGTGCCAGGAATTGATAAGAGAACATTTGACTCCAGAATTTTGGAGTAAACTCCAGACATACACCAGGATGTTCAGCTGTTCCAGACTCAGCTCATTTTCCACCTCGCCCAGATCCCTCAGGCTAACGGCAAATTGCAGATTTCACAGAAGTGTCTGAGGATCCAGATGCTCAAAATGGCACCAGGCTCCTAAGGGGCTTTAGGAAAAAGCTTTTTTTGCTTTTTAAATCTCTAAAGGCCTTATATGTATTTTAAGGCACCTTTGAAAGTGGGAGGTATCTAGGGATAAATAATTAAGGCACTCAACACTTCCACTTCAAATGGGCAGACCTAGAACATCAGTGTTTTCCCTAAAGATCTCCTTTAAGTGCATTTGCTTTCCAGTTTCCTTACACTGAACACTGCTTAAGACCGCTGTAAATCCAGTCTTATTAACCAAATTATGAAGTTCTGCATATAATGGTGGAAAGATGCAAAAGTGATAATATTGAACAAAAATTCATACATTGAACAAAAATTCATACATTGAACAAAAATTCATACATTGAACAAAAATTCATACATTGAACAAAAATTCATACATTGAACACATTTTCTATCTAGCTAGCTTAAAATTAAAGGCACCTCAGGCAGCGGCTCAGGGAATGTTATGGGGTTGGCATAAGGTGGTTCAGTCCTTCCACAGACCTAACCCTGCAGTGCTTTTGGAAGAGCTCCTTAGATTGTTTTGTTTTCTTCAATAAGACCTGTCTGGAATTAAAAATTTGCATACATATATAAATATATATGCAAGCCGCTGCTAGCCAGGAGGGAAGTAAGCAAGGAAGTCGTCAGGAATTGGAACTAGCAGGGTGTCTTTTAGTTATTTAAGGTATTAGCTGAGCCAATGGGCATGCTTTTCCTGTTTTAAATAGACACAATAAGATAAAGGTCAGCAGGGGAATTGGTTACATTTCTCTTTCCCATGTATAGGTATACTGCTGTGGAGGATGTAATCCTGCCCAGAACACTTTAAAGACAGAGCATAATTTGGAGATTTTAGAAGTATCATATTGGCTTCATCAGCTCAGAGCACAGTGTGTTGTAGGTACCAATTCCCCGTGAAAGCCAGAAGAATTTGGGCACTCTGATACTCAAACAGAAAAACTAAATCCTGCTATGCAACTAAGGGATCCCTTCCTAACTAAGGAAAACTTACTTAGCATCAAAGCTAACTACCCTGTATGCTTATCCTTATAAAGGAAAGCATCACATTGTAGGGAAACTATATTTTCTAATCAGCTTTCTAATCAGCTTTTTGCTTCAGCAGATAATCAAACTAGAAATCAATCTCAGAGTGCACCAAGAGGCTCAATAAATACCACCAAAAATGATAATTTCTTAGGCCAGGCAAGAAAATACTCAGTGGCACTCTTCCAGATCTATTAACATGCAAACTTGATACAGACACTAGGCCATGCACAGTACCCACCTTTACTTTAGTGGCTTACTATCTTAATTTGTAATTAAACCCATATTTTTTCAGTATACTAAAAAATTATAGAAGCAGCTCTTTCAGACCAAAAAAAAAAAACAAAGTCACAATCTTACAAACCTGCATATCCTACTGAGATCAGCAAGAGCCTTCAGTGTACTAGGAGTTCATGCTGACTTGCAATTACATTTATAATGCATTCTGGTTCATCAGAAACCAATTAAGATCACTGACAGCTGTAAATAATTCAGTTAATCAATTGCTAGCCTTAAACTGCAAAGAAAGTGATGCTTCTGATTATAAAAGTACTTTTAAAGATTATATCATTTCTTGAAGGGAGAATATTAAAGGTTGGGGTTTATATATATATATATATATACACAGACATTCACATTCACACACAAGCATATATATAAAAGCCCAAGAGAATTTGCTTCATGGAGAAACGTAGAAGGGCCTTTGCAATGGGCACAATGGGCGTTCTGAGTGTTGCTTCCTTAGTCTTAAACATGAACTCTAAGACTGACCATGCAAAATACAGAGCAGTCTGTCTGAGGTCTCAAGCATGTTGTATCTTGTATCCAGGTTCCGTTTTACAGTTTCCTCATTGCCTCCAGAATCATTACTCTGGAGAACATGCTGTTAACTCAGCAAAAGTCAGAACCCTGCTGTCAAGAGCTCAGGGACAAGCTATTACAGAAGTCGAAGCGTAAGGTGTGATGTTATTGGAATGTTCCTGAATAAGGAACCGAAAGCCATCAAATTGTTCTACTTTTGTTTTGGAAAAAGAGTAATGAAATATTACTCTTGGGATCCAAAATGAACAAGAGATCCATTCCCTCCTTTTATTGTAAAAAAAACCATATCTTGCAAAATCTGTTTTAATGGCTTATTTCTGGTCCAGGGATTTCACAATGTATATGGCTATCCTCCAAACCTTCCTTGAAAGACATGAAATAAGATTGTGTTTTGTTGTAAGTTAGAAAAAATATTCTCATTGTATGGAAATTCCTTCCCTGGCCTATGGGAAAAATACATCATAGTGACCATGAGTTGTGAAACCTTCATTGTACGAACCATGATGCGTGGTTAGAAAGACACCTCATTTCACCTTCCTGCTTGACCAGTTGAGCTATCACTGAAGGGCAGAGGTGCAAGGAGTTGAACAGTGTTTGGTTCAGGGGTTACATGCATTAGCTTAGGCTTGGTTCAGCAGAACATTTGCACCCTAACTCAAACTTAAGCATCTCTGTATTCTTTGCTGAATTTGCAGCAATAGCAGAAAGCCATCCCAAAGTGCAGTCCTCTCAGTGACTTTTATCTGAACAAATGTACTCAGTCGTTTCCAAATAAAATACGTAGACCAGGGAATAAGGGGATTTGATACTGAGTTTAATTGCTATTCTTTAGATGCATTCAAATACTACTAGTTTTTGGAAAGGCTGCTTTCTCAGCTCATTGTGATACTACCAAGAACCTCTGGCATCTGAACAAACAGAACGGGTGTTGAAGAGGAGTGAGCTGGCTTTGTGATGTGGCAATTTAAAGAATAGTGGACTTCTAGTGACAAAGTCTCCACATTGTGCTATTATGTGCAATTATTGCAGAGGAAGTTTGTTTAGGATTTAGGCCCAAGGTTCCCTAAGCGAGGCTTGTAAACAGTGTGGAAGTTGACTTTCCTGTTGGTGATAGAAAGATTGACAGCTAACAGCAACCTTTTGTGTAGCAATGACAACTGTCATTATTTTGCAGTTTCACTGCAATGTGATTAGATTGTAATTAGACTGTGGCTCTGCTGGATTTTCGGATTGCTTAATTGATGGCCCCAAACCAAATGACTTTGACTATGAGAAAAAAACCCTGAAACTTGAATTCCCTGCCGTTGAATTGGTTTAACGCATTCTAGTGCAGTTTCATGCTTGTAGCAAATGAACCTTCTCTCTTTATGTGCTTTAGATAAAACCCACAGAAAGTGTGGAAAGATCCACTAACGGATTCCGGACCTGGGTGCAGGTGACTCTGCTGGAGGCATCTGCTACTAAAAAGTGCCGCAAATTTGGTTGAGAGAAATGGTTTTCTATTTTGATTTACAGAATGATATAAATTTCCTTCCTCGGTTCCATAAAACTGTCACGAAGATGAAACTCCTCTTATAATGAAAAAGTAGTTGTCAACAGATAGACAACTGTGAGTACAGTCTTGGGTTTATGGAAATCTGAATGTTGTTTTATTATCACCAGTGAGACAAAGATATAATCTGGTGGATTCAGAGTAAAGGAAGCACTGTGGTTTCTTTATATTGTATATTTTTATAGGTGTGTTGCTCAGGCCACATTTCTAAACTTGGAGAATTAATATTTTCAGATCTTCTACTTTAGTGAAGAAAAGAGTAAGGCATAACAGGATGGTTGTTTATATGCACAAGGATAATATGTTGTTTAATTGAACAGATGTTAAAAACAAACAAACAAGAAACCAAATAATGGCTGAAAAAAGAACTTTGAGAAAATCAAATCAGAATTCATTTCATCAGTTAGGAACAAGTGTCTAATGGGAAGTGTAGCTAATGAGCCCATCTTGGAAATTTTTAAATATATCCAGAAACTTGAGCCACAAGCTTATATTTGGCAAACACTATCAAAATGTTCCAACGTCATATGATAAGACTGAGTTATATAAACACAGCCCATGCATGAGAAAGTTGCCTATTTATGCTTCATATATCAAATAAGATGATGGAAACATGCCAATATTTAAAAAGATCTTATTAAAAAGTAAAGACTTTTCTTTCCATTCTCCGAAAGAAAGAGTAAATTTAGAGAATATGAAGACAGGAGCTGCGTTCTCTTCTTGCACCCACTATCAAGGTCTCCATTCAAAAAAACAACATAACTTTATTTTCTCCCTTTCTAGAATCTAGGTATGCTCACTGATCACACGGAAGGAGGCCACTTTGTAGATGTACGTGTTCATTTACAAACAGACTTAAAAGTCCTCTAAAATAAGCTGATGTTGTAGAATACGTTCTTCCTCCGTTAGGAGCCTGGAGCGTTTCTCTGCAGTTCAAGGCCATTCATTAGCAGCTGCCAGCTATGCTACAGGCCCCTCTCTAATCAGTCATTCCATCATCACTTTAGGACACTTGTAATGCTTGACAGGACTTTAATATAAAACTTCCCAAGGCAGTTGTCAGATGGCCATGAGTTCTGCCCATGATATAATTCACATGTTCAGGAATGTAATTTCATGCTATGCGTGTTGCTGAACTGCAAGCTTTTAGTTCTGACTTCACAGTACTTAATCTCTTCCATGCCAAAAATTGCTTCAACAGCATCTTTTATGTTCAGATGAACTGCTGCACTAGCCCAAGGGAAAACTTTGTTTCAAGGTGGATTTAAATTTTGCTGGAAAAAAAACACAACTAATCAGACCATTTAATACAATTTACATTGTTGCTCCTTCTGCCTGGGATGCACAGGGGATGCAGAACGGCTCTGCCCACCTCACCCCGATCAACGACCAGCACACACTTCTCCTCTCCTACCCGTAATACTTGTTCTGCAGGGGCTTTCAAGCAACTGGCCTCCTGAACACCTTGCTGGTCTGCTGGAGCTGCACGGCGTTGGACCACTGGAGACAGCAGCTCACCGCTGCGCTGTGCCCCATGCACCTACATGGCAGAGACAGCCCCGCTCGAGGGAACTTGCAGTCTCACCAGCAAGGCAGATCAAAAAGCACCATCTGTGGTGCATTCCATGCACGCCACAAAGACTGGAAGGGCCTCACTCCAGGGCAGATCTAGAAATTAAATATAAATCCCCAAGCACCGTCATACCCACAGAACAACCCTCCTACTGCCACTTTTAAGCTGGAAAGAAAGTGAAGAGGGACTCCACAGGGTGTTCTTCACATGGCTCCTTCTCAGACTTGTCCCTGTGATTGAATGACCCCTCTGCACAGCCAGCCTGTCCCAAAGCAGCTAAAACGAGTGGCTGAATGAGATGGAAATAGCAGTCATCCCCCACAGAGGGTGTGTCAACATCAGGAGGTAACAGTGCCCGAGTCTGAACACCAGCCCTCTAACTCCTGGTAAAAACTGGCCATTTTTTGCAACAGTTATTTGGAGAGCAAGCTGTGACTACTACTTCTCTCCCCAACATGTCTCTGTCTCATTCACTCCAAACCGTTCTTCAGCCCAACTTGATGTCTGCTGTCCTGTGTTCAGACTATGGCTTTCTGCAACAGGGTCTGGCTTCCCAAATACCTGATCCTCAGAGCACGATGCTAGGGAGACCTGAGGAGAAGATTTTACTTCTTTCAAATGACAGACCTGCGCAAATGAGAACTCTCTCAAAGTACTCTGCAGTGCTGATGCCAGTCACATTTGCAGAGTTCCAGCGTTTAACAAAGACTTCACTCTGGGGACAAGAGCATTGTCCGGCAAAGGAGGCGACAGAGACGTCAAATCTATATGCCAGATGTCCGTGTCGTAACTTGTACCGAGACTCCTTTCTCTTTGTGCACTTGGCCTCGTGTGCAACGTGCATTTCCCAGCTGGAAAGACCTCGTGCACTTCTAACACTGGGAAAAAGAAAATTGCCCAAAGGGAAAAAGTACAAAAGGTTTGCCTCTGCTACAGGAAACTGAAACTGCCAACAGTCTGCTTTGCTGAACTGAGTACGTCGGCAGAATTAGGGTTTAGCAAGGTATCAGCAGCGTGTGCACGGACAGAAACGGAGAGAAAGAATTTCCCAAGTCAGGTTATTCTCTCTCAAAACAACATAGAATAGAGAAATAAAAATTCAGGGATCGGAGCTCTTTGCAGTCTGGAATTTCAATCCATGCAAAATCCCAGAATTGTTCTCATTTTGTTACCTTCCCAAATCGGGATGCAAATCTCAGTCTCAGGAGTTTATCTGTGCATGGATTTAGGTATAGAGCTTTCATATATGCGTATAATATTTCATTTCAGCAAGATGAAAATGTCTCGTGTCATCATTCTCTTTTTGATTTTTTAAAAACAATGCAGTTGAAAATTAAATGGGTTAATACAATGATTACAATTTCCTGTAAAAATGAATAAGCAACAAAATTGTTACATTTCTATGAAATGTTTTGAGTTAATCAGATCATCATTTTTCAGTGGAAGACTATTCACTGGGGAGTTTCTGACCAGCTGTAACTCTAGCATTTGGAAATCTTTCACCCTAGGAAATTACAGAATATCAGAACCATGAAAACATGGGAGCGTGACGAAGCGCTTGTTGTGACACCGTAGGGATGCCTGTCAGTCGTGGTGCTGCAGTCTGACTTTCTCATTCTTCTCCTCAATTTGAAATCCTTCATACCTCTTCAGAGTATTATGTATGTATGAATAAATAAGCCGTACGCTTAGTGTGCTGTTAGAAAACAGATAAAACTCCAGTAGATGGCGCTCAAAAATATCCAAAATTTGTGTCCCTGCGTGGCTCTAAGAGGACCTCAGTGCTGTGCAAACCCGGCAGCCTGGCCCGCAGCTCTCTGGCGGGATTCGGTGCAAGGCGCTGGTCTGGCACAGCGAAGCCGCCATGACTGCGCTGAGCCCTTGCTGGAGGCAGGAGACGATCAGAACTGCAGGACCCGTACACGACGGCTGGCTCAGCAGGGTCAGGCAGCTGCTGCTCCTCCATGCAATGGGAAACGGGGCCGTGCATGTCCCAGTTCCCCCCAGTTCCCCTTTAGCACCCTGCTCTGTCACGCACAGCCATCGGTTGTACTTACTGGTCACTCTCTAAGTGTGAAGCTAACAGAAAATACACATACAATTAATGGATTAAGAGGTCTGAGTCCTGTAAAAACACAGCGAAGATTAGGAAAAGTGCTGAGATGCAGGGCAGTTGTCAAACACAGCTTGCTGGGCAGGGGAAGGTCTGTCTGCCAGCTCCTGTGCAGTTGTGTTGTTTAGTAACGGCCAATTCTGGTGCCAGTTTTAAATTTTGTAGCTCTGACTGGGAAGAGCTTCTTGTATTATAAAGGCGATTGAGTAGTAATTCTTCAACAGAAGCACAAATGGTTTTACCACCACCGGGGGAATGGTTTTTATTGACCATTTTGACCACAGACTAGAGTGAAAGTTGATACCATCTGATCGAGTCCTCAGTCGGTGGCCCATGGGAAATGATCTAACGACCAGTTCCCCTGAAGTCCCACAAAGCCACTGCCAGAAGTGCATTAGCAGCAACACGCTGCGATTCATCAGATGCTCCAGGGTGTCCGGCAACACTCTGTGTGGAGCCCAGATCTCCTGACTGTCATCTGCTTTATACAAAGCAAAACAAAGCCCTTTATCTAGCCAGGGAACAGATACATCGTGAGCAGCAATGGTGAAAGCCTTTCCAAGCTGGTTGCCACTGTGCTTCAGCCTTTCTCTGGAGTACTTACCTCTGCTTTAACATTAGTATGAGCAAAACACACATGTTAACATAGATTTTCCCTGATTTTTTTTTTGTCCTGTCCTGATCTCCAGGCTTTGATGCTTTCACTTCTGGTCACTTCACAGTCCAACTGCACTTTTGTGTCTAGAGATAAGCCCCTCTAGTCCTGCCTGGCACGATCAAGCAGCCTGGGCTACAGTCAGGAAGAGGTGGCTACTCAGAAAAGCCACCTTAGCCCCACTGATGTCAGCACACAGTGGGGCAGAACTTGAGCAAGTCAGTGAATGTGGTGTGAACGCTGTGCCCAACACTGATGGTTTACATCTTCCACAATACTTGGAGCTGATCGCAATGGAGGCTACAACACCTGTAATGTCCCAACTGCTGTGATGGAGGAACTGAAACATTTTGACAAGGGAAGAAAGGCTACTTTTCTAGGTTGTTGGGGTTTTTTTTAATTTTAAAAGGCAAATGAAGGTGTTGGTCCTATTACACTTAATCACTCATCTTGCAGGAGCTGAAACGTTAGCAATAACTTGACCATCTTTCTGATCTTTGCACAGGAATGACATTACTCACTTCAGCAGTTTTGCCTTTGGGTAAAAAGGGTAAGGGGTGACAGGATGGTTTGCTTCAAGCCTGGATTTCATTAAACTTAAGCTGTACTGTACCAGTTTTGTTCCAGATCAGGCAACAATTGATCCAGTCATTGGACTATCTTATAAAAACTATTTATAGGGAAATGGCTAAGAGATCAGGATGTTTCTTTACGAATTTATTTTACAAGTCAGAGTCACAGCTGAAAAGCCCTTTGCTTGTGTGATAGTAGAGGTCATTCTTTGAAGCACCATCAGTTGGTAGGCAAAGAAAGAAATTTTCTTTGTCTCTACCTAGCTAAAAACAAAACAGAAGTGGCAACACAGATGGTCATACATAACATACCTCATCGATTCCAGGGGACTAAGCCTATTCACACGGACTGTGTATCTGACCCCAGCACTCTTAACTGAGGAGCTCTTGAGTTACATGATGTGAAGTAGAGCGGGATTTCAGCTCTTCCATTACATGGAAGATGAGGAAAAATGATCATGGATTGATTCAGAGGAGCAGACATCTCACCACAAGAAGCCAGAGCTAGATTTTGGGATTAGACCTTTCTTAACCATCAGACTGCAAAGGGAGCGGGGAGGTGGTGAGCACTGGCTTACAAACAAACTTTCATTTCAGCTTCAACCCCAACATGCCTGGCCCTTCCAGCAATTATTCTGGCTCTCGGCCATCAGTCCTGGGAAGAAGCTTCCTTTGGGGGAGTGCATTTTTATGCTGCAAGCATTAGAAGTATACATATCTCATGCTATTTGCCCCTATGTGTAGTCAAAGAAGCATAAGCATGTGTGTATATGTGATCTTTTATCCTTTTTTTTTTTACCAATACAGAACAGCTCAAGATATTAAAAAATGGACTAGTGACTTTGGGTTTAAAAATTAGATGTCCTTCAGGAGAGCACAGCTATCTCCTAGAGCTTTGAGATGTGGAGCAAGAGGACTAATATTCCAGATAAATACTCTGAGTACCTCAGAGAAAGATTGCCATATGAGAATCTAAACAGATTTTGTCACATGTGGTCTGGCAGAGGGGAGAGTGGGAATAAGAAGTCTTCCTGTCCTCCTCTCTGCACTCTGCCCAATGTCTGTGAAGGATTTGGGGATGCCAACTACCCAGATTGACAAGGGGCTGCTGGGGTAGCATTGGAGAACGCATACTTCAGTTTGCACCATGTCACAAACTGAACCCAAGGCTCATTTAAGGGATGATTTGGGCTCTCCTAACTCACCGTTTAATCTCCCAAGAGTTTGTTCTCCTAAATACTGGATTGAACTACCTTTCTCAGGGGCAACGGTGCAGTATCAGGAGAAAGCTAGCTGCAAACCATTTCAAGCTGATAGCTTATGTTCCCTTGCCAGTGCATTTCCCTCGAGAAGTGGTGAAAGTTGTTCAATGAAGCTTTTGTGTTCTTTTGGGGAATCTCAGCTAATTCACATATGGGCGTACTTTGTACTTTTTTTTTTCTTTGTTAAGCAGCCATTGTACTATCCGCAGCACAGCAAGAGCACAGGCAAAAGAACAAAGAGCAGCAGGCAGCGAGAATGTGACACCATCTCTTCCCATGCAGTTCTGTTGCTGCGGCTCGGCTGGCTGGATGTTATTTTAGTGGCTGTGCATCCCACCCATGCGTTTCTGTGGGCCCAGAAGCCGCGCTGCTGTGACGCCTTGTGAGCTCGAAGCTTATTCATGTTCAGGAATGGGAGGGTCAGGGCCATCGACACACACCAGCATCCTGCTGCCTATTATTTCCTGCCAGTGCTGGCGTCGCACCAAGCCCTAACATGACAGGTGGATGGAGTTCACAAGGAAATAATGTCATGGGCCAGTTTTCCAGGAAAGCTGTTAACTCTATTCACAAACTTGGGCCTTCAGATTGAAAGGGTATGTGGCTGAGAAGGGCTGCTTTGGTGTTGTTGCCTTTTTTTTTTTTAAATAGATTATTCACTGACATCTCTTGCTGCAGTACAGAAATTTTTACCTCTATATAGTGCCTACCTCTTCAAGAGCAGGCTATGGCTGAATGCCTTGTAACTGACAAAACCACGGGGGCACTGCCTCTGCAAATCCCAAATGGCCATTTTAATTTCAGTCAGATTCCAAAAGATGGCAAGAAATTAAACTTCTGTCTTTTGCTGAGCTAAGTGGCTCCTGGGAAACAGAAAAGGAAAAGAAATACGAGGTGAGATCTAAGACTGATGTTAACCTGGGGACTTCAGGCATTTTATAAGAATGAAACTGAGGATACAGCCAAGGATGTATCAGAAACAAGACTTACGTATTTTTAAAAGTCTCTGTCTTTCAACAAGGCACTTGTGTAAAGCTCTACTATCCCTCCATGACTTTATGCAGTGTCCAACATTTGCTGTTGTGTGTTCTTCTCTTTCTTTCCACTTTTCCTCTCTGTTTTTAAAGTTTAATACTTTTTTTCTCTTACTCTAGAAAGCACAGAAGAGTTAAGAAGTGAAAGCAATCAATCCAAAAAAAGTGTTTTTCAAAAATGCCATGTTTGCCACAAATGCAAATTTTAGGATGCACGAGTTAGGACAATAGGACTCCAACTGGCTGCTCACAAGAGGAAGGATTAGGTCCTCTGTCATGTTAATAGTGACATCAACAACCTGAATAAAAGCCAAAAATTCAAGTTGATTCTGCAGTTTAAGACTATTGTTCTCCCATATGGTTGAGCCTGTAAGATTTAGTCTACACATAGAGTTGTGCCAGGATTTATAGCATTTTTCACATCATACAGTGCAATTCTTGATATGTTAATGTACTTTCACATATAAAAGCCCTTTGTAATTGACAAAGATTTATACTGATATAGCTAAAACGCCCTACAGTCTAAAGGCATGACATGTATTGGAAATACATATGCAAAATTACATCTGACAGTATCGTTCTGCTCTTCTTATTTTGGAGCCCATTGTAAAAACAAATCAGGTGAAACCTGCTAATAATATGCAACAACCTCCACCTCAGATATTAAAGGAGCGGTAGCCCTGGACTTTGACTCTGGATAAGCAAAGCTGAGGCAAGAATATGGGATATTCCAGTGGTCTTGTTCCTGGCCTGACCTTTCTGGATCCTGATGACACTCTCAGGCCTTTCTTTGTTCCACACTCTAAGCCTGGTTCCTATTTTGTAGAGCAGCAGTAATATCGTACATTCGTTGATTGGTAACAGGAGCTCTCCCAAGTGTCCAAGGCAGAGAAACTTAATTCTTGACACAAATCCACGAAACTAACCTTTCTCTCTCTCTTTTCCTTTTTTTTTTTTTTTTAAACCTGGCAAATTATGGTATTAGGACCACAGTCACATACAAAACATGACATGTTAAGTGACTGGGGAATCGTAAATTGGGCGTTTTGACTTGAACAAATACTAAGCATTGTCATACCAAACGGATTATTATTTTAAAATACTGTCCCAGGCTATAACTGGCTTTGTGTACAATAGCAATACAGGGTGTAGTTACAGACACAATTTCCTGTGCTTAGGTTTTGAAATTATTATTTAAGATCCCCGTAACATTTGCCCGGTACACCAGTGCAATTCCCCTATTAGATAATTTTCTATCCTTGTGAGGGCAATTCTGCTTGCGCAATGCTGCCAGAGCTTTCAGGAAGGGAGAGACAAGCAATTCTGGCCATAAAATTTGCATCAGCTCCCACCCAACCTCTCCCAGAACCAAAATACCATTTGTCGCATTCAAAGCCTTTTCACACCAGAAGGGAAGGTGTTTCTGAACTGGAAAGTCATTGTGATCTCCACAGGGCTGCATCCTCCAGGCTGACTTTTGCCTCTCGGGTTCCCATGAGAAATGCCAAACAGCAATTGCGGAGCTCCAAATGGCTTTGTAGCAAAGACTCGGTGGATTGCAGCACCCAGCATCCAGGCATGAAACCCCAAATCAATCCAGATTAGGTCATGGGAGTCAAAAGCTGAAGCAGAAATTTTGCTGCTTGTAGCTGACCGGCTTGAGAGGGTTGACCCTTGTAAAAGCATTGTAAATGTGCCCTTGTGAAAAACACTTCAGGTCTAACAATATCACCAGTTTCTGGAAAAATGAAGATGATAAGCCTGCCACATTGTACTCGTGTAGCACCTCTCCCAGAATGATTGTTTTTTAAGGGCTAAAAAGAATGTATTGTTCCTGTGTTGGAACCAGGAGAAGGGGTGCAGGGAGAGAGAGGACAGTAATGAAAATGTCTGTAATATGTAGATTTGCAGGGAGAAAAAACAGACTGTGAAACTTGTGTCGGATGTCATCATTGGTCATTCAGAAAAGATGCTACTACTACCGCAGATTGTCCCAAAATCAATGCACACAAATCATGGTGGAGTGCCAGAATCTGTGCAGTTTCTAAGGCCATCTGGCAATTTAGTGATGAAATATGTGAAAACATCTTCAACAGCACGAGGTCTCTGACTAAACTGTTCACAACCTCTGCCTTGCTCCTGCAGGACACCAGGACCAGGTGCTGGGATTCTTCCCCATAAAGTTACTGTTTTTCTTCTCTGAATAAAGGACAAACAAGAGTGAATTCCTGTGCAGACTTTCACTCCCTGCTTGATATGAAGATGCTTGTGCATGTAGCTTGTCTCACTAGGATACAGCTGATGCTACTGAGCTCAGCAGTGTGTGCTATGGCAGCCCCATATGACCTAGGGGCCTCTTAACCTGTCAGTTAGCTGGGCTTACGGGACACCATGTTGTACCTGAAGCTTTGCTATGCTAGAGGATCATGCCTAGGGCCATTCCAGTGCTGTCTGTCACTGCTTACATGCTGCTTAATGCCTAGATGTCCCACAATTAGCAAGGCAGAGGGTGGTGCAGGCACTCTGCTGTGTCCTTGTATATGCAGTGCAAATATAAAAGAGAGCAGAAATAAGGGAAAGGAAATCTCTTCTAGTAGCAGCAAAGAAACTCTTACTCTTATTTCCCTTCCTAAAAAAATCTGCTCCCAAAAACCCATTGCCTCCGTTCCACTGAGTTCTTTTGACTTGGAGCAGAGCCTCACCTTGCACTTCTACTTTCCACACGCCACACGCAAGCTCGCCTGTATGACAGCAACGGCGAAGGGAGGACCCATGTATGGGAAAGACTTCTGAAGAGGGCAACAGGCTGCTTCTGCTCTGGGCTCAGCCTGGGAACCATGGGGCTCAGCTGCTACACGTGTGTAGTGGAAATCACTGCATCTCTACCGCCCCTGCAATTCTCTCCTCAGCAGCCTTCAAAATTCCACTGAGGAAAAAGAAATAGGGAGGGGGAAGAAGGAGTCAGAAAAACTATTGTGTTCCCAGGGGAAAAAAAAAAATCAACAGCCCTATTTAGCTTATCCAGCTTTGCTAATGTCAATCACTTTTCTCATTTTAAACAGGAAAGACACCACTTTAGTCCACCTGTTCCATTATTTATCATGCTCCGCATTTCCCATGAATTGTCACTCATGCAAAACCTGTACATCGTAAGGGGACACCCTAATATTTTTAATGACCTTAAGCAAAGTGATTGACATTAGACACCGGTGTCAGATGTTCTGGTGACGCAACATGTTCTCCTAGCAGCAGGAAAGCTTCCTGCCGTGATTAAGTTAGGGCTATGGAAGTGCTAAAATGTGTTGTCAGCTTTCCTCTGATGCAAGTGATTTTATTATAGCGTTTGGTAACCACGGAGTGTGGCAACGCAAATACTGACTCCAAACATCCCCTCCCGTACATATAGCTTGCTCTATTTAAAACACAAAGTGCACTTTGCAAATCCAGGGATAAGTTATGGATGTAACAAGCTTAAACCAAGGAGGGCAGAGGAAAAGGCAGCACCTAAGCCAGAACGCGTGGGTGATTTCAGCAAGAGAAGCGTACGGCTCCGGGATGACCTGCAGAAGGCTATCCCCTGCGGCACCTGTTTGGCAGGTGTGCTCTGCAGCGGCATCGCCACAGCCGTCGTGGATGCCAGAGGCTCAGGAGGGCAAAGAGGAGGCACGCAAGCACTGGCCTCGCTCGCTGTAGCAGTGGAAAGCAAAAATCACATCCAGCCCTCCTGAGCCTGGAGAAAGTAAGGAGGGGAGGGAAGAAAGAGAGGGAAAAAAAGAGAGAGGACTCCATGCAGCCCCTCTGCCTTCTGACACCCTCATACACACTGGGGTGGAAGTCTGCGACTTGGCTCAGCGCTACTTGTCCTTCATGATATAGATGAAGAAATGTTCTGTTTTGCTTCAATTTGGGACCAGCCCCTCAATTATTCATTACCTGAGAAGAGTTGGAAGACCTCTGGAACACAGGAGTTACAGAATCAAACATCTCAGACACACACAGAGGGCACCTGAGACCTGCTTTTTGTAAAGATTCGTAATCCCAAAGCTCATTCAGCAAACACTTACTACACAGACGACTTTGCTTCCACAAGTCATTATTAATTGTTTTGTCTAAAACTGATTATGCCAGTAAGTGTCTGCAGAACTGACCGTTATGATTTTTCAATAACCAAGTTGTTCATCAAGCTGCAAGAGGAAGTCAAAGTTGAAGATACAAGCTATCTTGATAGCAATAAAAAAAGATTTTCTAAAGTTCTAGCAGCACTGAATATTATTTTAATGAAATTTACTTTTTAATTTTATAGCAAAATAATCAAAAGTGCTAAATCTGACCGCTTCAATTTACAAAAAAATTCTCATGTTTTAAGCTATAATTATACCTCGTTATTTAGGTTAGACAGTATAATTACACATTTCTACCTATTTCTATTCAATAGTAAAACAAAATTAATATTAGTTGGTTTAAAAAAGGGGGAAAGTACCACAGATATTGGGGGGGCGGGGCGTTACATAAAATATAAGAATCAGCTTATTGAGCAATCCGCAGTTTGTTTGTTATTGCTTTTTTGGGGTTTTTGAGCTACAATTTTACGTCACAGACAATCTGGTCGTAAGCTTGTAGTCACTTCAAATGCTATGACTTCTCCCTCGGTCAAATGTCACAGTGTGTATTTTAAGGAGATCTCTAGCATTTCAAGTCAGTTCGAATTATTTTCTTAGTTCTCACAATTTCCCTTTCCAACATGATCAGCATGTTGGAGAACGCGGTTATGATGATTGCAGTTATGACGACACTGTTTTCTGTGAAGGAAAAGTGTCTTTTCTTCCATCTTGGAAGTCTGCAGTAAGAAAAACATTAAAAGCACTTGCAGAGTTTTTAAGAGTCTTTCTTAATCCATTCTATTTTCATTTCAGCTCATTTCCAAAGTTAAATTAAAACCTGCAGTCTCTCCTATTTATAAATAGTCAAGTTGACTTACAAAGGTTCTGACTTCTGTCCAGCCTTCTCTTGGTTGTCTTTAACCAAACAAGGTTCGCTGATTTGCCACAAGCGCTGTCTGGCTCTCCCGCCTCTTTGCTTTCTTGTTTTGCTGCCTGATTTTCCAGCACACTGCACTAGAAGCCAGCAAAAGGAGTCCTGATGACAAGAGGACTAATCCAAACACTGAGATGATTGATCCGTGGGAATTGAAGCTGTATGCCACAGCAGTAACCACTATGCCGGCTATGAGGATAACCACACCGAAGGGAATGGTGCAGCGGTAACAGGAGAGTTCTGCTCCCCCTGTTGCTGCAGTCAGCTGGCATTCACTGACAAGAGGGATGGTGGTTATCACACAGTCATTGTTGTTACTCTTCTCCGTGCTTACAGAATCAGGATGCTTTGGAGCACCCAGGATCTCTTTAATAGGTTCGTTTGTCATCTTGATTGTCTTGATTTAGTCAATTCTTAGGCTAGAGCAGGCTCTGCTGAACACGCACTGCACTGTGGAGAGAAAAGCATGAGTTCAACTAAGAAGCGTTACCATTATGCGACAAATGGGCGACACAGAAGTATCCCACTTGGGATCGCAAACAAGCAGACACTCTGACCACGCAAGGATTTATGCACAAGCGTAATTGGACCACTACTGATTGAGGTGGATCTGAATCAATTGTTAACGGTAGTCATCAGCATGTGCATAAGTGCTAGAAAGAACGGAGTCACAGACCAAGACAGACACCAACCTTAAGGTGTTGTGGGCCAAATCCCGCTTTAAGTTACCGCCTAAAGTCAGTATTTCTGGATGCAATTTAGATTTCAATGGCATTACATCTTCTGACAAGGAGGTGAAGTTCATAGGCTGTTGTGGTTAAAAATTCTACTCTTGCGCACACACTTTTCCACACTGTTTCTTTATATATACACCTATACACACCCATTACCCAGATTTGCTCCAATGCACATCACAATAATATGGGCAAGAACTGGCCCAGCAAAAAACAGGACTGAAGAGTGAACCCTTTCTCAAGGCAAGTGCTACTTAGCAAAAAATTTCAAACGGTCGTGACTAGGTATGGATCGGGGGGAATGGGGATGAAGACAGGTCCCTGCACTCAGCAAACGCCAGCTGAAAGCTGGTGATCCTACTGTTACAGCAACATCAATGCCAGACAGTCAGCTTGCCATTTAAATTGGCTTCATGCAAAAGTAATGGGTCCCTTATAAGTCCATGAAACCACATCCATGTTACTGTGTGGGAGGGAGATTTAGAGTCATATTCACTCATCTTAGTTACAGTAAGTTGCTCTCCTCCTGTCTCCATATCATATACACACGCTCAGTCCTACAGACAGCACGCACAGTTTGATTGCATCTGCATTATGAGGCAGATTAGCTTTTGGCTCCGTGGAGCCCAGTGCAGAACTGGAGTCCAGCTGATGAGGGCCAGACGAGCCCGTGGCTCTCCACTGCGACAGGCTGCCAGGACAGACCCCTGCCATCTCACTGGGACTCTGCTGGTGTGGGGGCTGCCCTGGAGTCTGCAGGGAGCCTCTGACAAGGCTGAGGCTACCACGGCTGTGCTGCCTTGGACCGGGCTGTGCGCTCAGTGCTCCCTGCCACATACAAGAGAGGCTGAGACACTGGGGAACCACTGGGTTTTCCTGCTGGGAGTAGCTCACAGGACTCCTCCACCACTCTCCGGTACGGGCTGTGTAGCTTTTGCTCCTATGAGCAGCATGGTATGCAGCTGAGAGAACAAGGAAGAGCGTTGGCAATGCAGTAATGCTTTTATCACTTTTATCACCTTCACATCTGTGACTAGGAAGTTAATTGCCAGATACTTGTATTCTCCTTTTCCTTTCCCACCACTCCCACCCTTGTTGCTAAGATATATTCATCCATTGTGGAGAGCCCTTGGTTTTGTATCTCAGTACCTCATGTAACGGATTGTGTATTTTGCGAGAAAGAGGATTTCACTATTTTTAAACACACACACACACACAGAGGCTATACTCTGTATCTAGTCAGACAGTTTGCGTCTGAGTTTCCTTGAACCCTAACGAGAGAAGGAAAGTTCAGATCTGGTTTGACAAAGCTTTTGTTCTACTGATATGTGGAAAAGTGCTCAGCTCAATATTGTGTCTTGCTGTACACAGCTATCTTCAGGGCTCAATCCTGCAAGGGGCTCAGCAGCTACAAGACAGAGTAGCTTTTCCCTCCCTAATGACAATACTGAGCACAACACAACCGCACGGACGCTGAGCACAGACACTGACAACACAAGAGGCAATGGGCACAAACTGAAACGCAGGAGGTTCTGCCTGAACATCAGGAAACACTTTTTTACCGTGAGGGTGACTGAGCACTGGAACAGGTTGCCCAGGGAGGATTTGGAGTCTCCATCCTTGGAGATACTGAAAAGCCATCTGGACAGTCGTGGGCAGCCTTCCTTAGGTGACCCTGCTTGAGCGGGACAGGGGGTGGACCAGATGACCTCCAGAGGTCCCTCCAACCACAACCATTCTGTGATTCTGTGGGTTTCTGTGAAGGTACTTGGTATCTCCACGGGCAGGCAGGGGATCTGATCAGTGCTTATCAAAGCCAATATATCTGTGCTGACACCTGGGATATCCTAGGTTCTCCTAGGTTCTGTTGCTTTGTCCTTTGAATTCTAATGCATGATTAAGTACTTTTATATCAGTTGAAGGAGCCCAGGAAAGCCACGGGGTTGCTCTAGAGCACCGTCTCTGTCCCCGCATGGATCTGAGCCCAAGGTCTGCATTTTCAATAATGACTTATGTGGCAGTGAGGCTCATACTGGTGCCATTATGTTGCTGCATTACTTCTCCATAAAACGTTGCAGAAGTTCAGCACAACGGGAGAATGTGGTCCCCAAAGGTCACCTTTTTTGATCTTACCATTAGCTAAATTCAATTTGTTCAATATTTTATTATTAAATTTGGGGGAGGAAAAAATTAACCATTTTCCATATAAAAGGTCTCTTAGTTCCAAATACATTGTAATAACTATTCAAAAGTGCAAATACTCTCTCTAACAGTCACAGAAATAGGGAAACTTCCCAATACCTTGAAAAGGCTTTGGATTGGGCTCACAATAAACACGATTATTCTGAAAAACTTTACCATTCAATCAAAGTATATTTACTCCTGTCTCTAGAGTCCTTGTCCCTCTGCTTCAGATACATCCCCAATGAGCATTAAATCTCTTAGACGTTTTGTAGAGAGATTTATGAAGAAAGAAGATGTATTTGCACAGTCAAAACTAACATGACTTTTTAAAAAAAATCTCCTAAACTACCAAAATTAAGTCAAAGGCAAAATACCTGTTGACTTCTGAGGAGCACTGTAATAGGACGTAAGCAGACAGGCATTCATATAAAACAAATAAACAAACCTCTACTGAAATACCGTAAGTTAAATAAACAACAGACCTATTTGAAGTGTGAGTAAAGGTATTCAGCCCTAGAAAACAGGGCACTAGATCCTCATTGCCAGCAAAGTCACTTCTGACTTATGCCAACAGGTGACTTGGTTCAAGTTTCAGGGTAAGAAATTTAGGCAAAGATACCCTGCAACACCAGCATCCTCTCACTAATCGTACTAGAAGTACTTCCTTAAGGAGCTGCTTTGACTTGGAGGAAGAATGTGTTTCTGTGGCAATCTGTGGCTAACACCGGATAAAGGGGAGAGGAATGTTTACCCGCTAATAAGTGCGAGTTGAGATTTACTGAAAAGACATGAAACCCACCAGCATGCACACCTACCGGGTCCATGAGAAGTCCATCGTAACAAATCCCTTGGCTCAGTAAGCAGAGGAAGACTGCTTAAGATGTCTCGTATGTCAGTTCAAGGCAGAGTCATGCAGTAGTAAGAGCTGCTCCAGGCTTTGAAGTGTCAGATGTTGCTGAATGATGAATTGGAGGCGACAATATTCTAGCATGGAAGTTTCCTACAAGAAAAGTTGTTGGATATTTATCAGCTTCTTCAGAACGAAACTCCTGCATGGAAAAGCTCCCGCTGTATGCTGACCCCTGCTCCTAACCTAACTGAAGCAGGAGATGTTCTCCCTCTGGCTGTCCTAGTGGTTTCTGCTTATTTTCTTGGCAGCAGCCACCCATTTCTGGCCCTATGTAACATTTTCCTTTGATGATGTGACGTCTCGATGATGAGTGTCACAATCCAGGCAAGCCCCCAGAAAGAGCTAGGCAGGAAAAGGTAATGCACATGAATTTCTGTAGTTAAAAATCTCATTTAACTTCGTTTCTATTGCTCAATCCACCTATGTGAATCAAAGAACCAAATCACGACTCAGAATACTTGGCTTTTTGTCTCTTCTATGTCTCCAGTTTCTTTGAGCAAATAACTTCAACTCCCTGTGCCTTGGTTTTCCTAGCTGTAAACTGACAGGAACAACATGCTTTCCACTAAAAAACCCTTTTAAATCTATTCTGCTATAACAAAAACCTAAGTAATATAATCCCAAAAACTCCTCTCAAAAAAAAAAAAGGCAAGTTAACTGAGTCCAAGAACACACTGTAAGGAACATGATTCCATTATATTTACTATTCTTCATTTCTGTTATCTAATTTTTTAAAACAAGATTCATAACTCAAATAGGGACAAGGCAGAATCTGCAGCAGGGCAATGTGACAACTCCGCAGAAAGCAGAGTGATGGAAATCGTTATCGACTGCAGAAACAGCTGTGAAATCACCAAGCAGCTGGGTAAAACTTATGAAGCAGCAGAGATTTATGTTGCTAATCTTATTCAACACTCCCTTTCTATATGTGCATGGTTATGGAAGATTATTTTGACACTGAAGCAGGAGCTCGTAACCGGGGATGAGAGTAAATTCATGAGAATAAGTTTGCATAATGATAATCTTCAAGGGCTTTTTCTCTTTTAAAGTTATTTAGACCATGCTAACATTTCACAACCACAAACATTTACAGGCACAAACTCCTGCTGTTCTTCTCCAGACGATCCTTGGAATAAGCCTGTGACACAGCTAAAGTACATTGAGCCAATTATTGAAGTTAGCTAATTATATGGAAGTCTCCTTGCTCGTCTCCCTGTCTATATTCTTGTGGACACTACCTAGCAATTAGTTTGACTTTTGGAAAAGTTTGGAGGGAAATGCAGAAAACCCCACACACTTTAGATAAATAATCTAGATTACATGAAAACAAAAGCAGACCTCTGAAACTATCTTGCAGTCAACTGCCACTCAGATTACAAGAACAGTTACATTTGTTGGAAAGGCTCTTCCTAGTGCAATTGTGCCCCCTAAGCCACTCTGCTAGCATCATTCTTCGAAAAGATTAATTGCTCTGTCAGTAATTTATTTGTACTTGCCTTGACTACATACAGTTTAGGTAGCTTTTTACAATGAATGTCTTTGTCAAAGAAACTGACTGACAGAGCAACTTCATGCAGACCGGCTTTCTTCCCTCCTCCTCCTCTCCCTCACCACAAAGCTGAGAAGCAGAAACACGCGAAATCTATATATACATTAAGCTTCCAATATTTTAACTCCAAATCATTTCAGTGTGGTGCTCGCTCAGGAGGCTTCCCACATACTGAATCTCTCTGTGCAAGTGCAAAGAGCTGGTATGTCTCAGCCACTACAGTCCTTTCCCTTTTTGCATTTTACTCAGAACCCGTGGGATACATTGACGTTTTCTGCCTTCAGGCTCTGGACCTGATTCTCTGTATCTTGCATAGTATTTCAGACACCCTTTTTTGCTTATGGAAAATTCAAATACATCATTATGCCCACGTTTCACAGTTAGTTTTGCATTGAAGTGACTATGGAAAACAGCATAAGGAGTCCTTCTGTACTGAAGGAGAGCCCGAGTCCATCTGGAATTCAGCAGACTACAGTAATCTGAACACAACCCCCCAGCTCTTCCCCACGTGAACGCTCCTGGAAATACAGAACCAGAATTTGTACTCACAAGACTCCAGGATCAGGCCCTGAACTCCAGGGGCAGGAGCAGGACCCCCGACACCCGTGCCAACGCTCTGAGCCTCAGAACACCGATAAGTTTCCACCACCAAGTTTTTAGGCAATACAATTACCAGATTCAGGGTCTCGCACCTTTTTCGTTTTTCAGACGTAGTTGGAGGGTAGGATGGGAGTCAACCAAACGCCACAAACAAACCTTTCACTAGCAAAACTTTCAAACGCGTGTGTTCAACGCCGCGCACACCTAGGGCAAAGCACCGCGGGTCACGCCTATCCCCCAACACCTCTGCGAGAGCGGAGGGCGCGAACAGGCGAGGAAAGCTTTCCGCAGCTCTCCGCTATCCAGCCCGGCAGCACCGAAAAGGCACCGCTCGCGGGGGCAGCCCCGACCGGCAGCGCAGGGAGCCCCCGGAGCTCCTAATTGCAATGCTTCATCCCCTGGGAAAAGCCCCGTGCCGCACGGGCGGGAGCGGTGCTGGAGCCGCCTCGGGACCCGCCGGCCGGAGCGGAGCGGCTCCCTGCGGTGCCCGAGCAACCCCCGCCCGCCCGCCGGCGCGGGGAGCCGGGCTCCGGGCGCTGCCGCGGCAGCAGCGGGGCCAGAGCCCCCCGGGCACCGAGAGCCGGCGGGGGCGCAGCCGCCGGGAGTGAGGGTCCGGCGGCTGCCAGCCCCGCCGAGCCGTGCCGAGTCCTGCCGTGCCGTGCTGCTGAGCCGTGCCAGAACGTGCGATGGGATGGGATGGGATGGGATGGGATGGGATGGGATGGGATGGGATGGGATGGGATGGGATGGGATGGGATGCCGTGCCGTGCCGTGCCGTGCCGAGCCGTGCCTTACCTCCCGACTGCCGGACGGGACTGCGGCGGACACCAGCCCGGAGCAAGCATAAGAGGGGGATGCAGCTCGCTGCACAAGGGACTGTAAACAAAGTTCTTGGTGAGAGCGAAACAATTAAGGGACCGGAGCAAATTCAGCGGCGGGAGCAGCCGCGGGCGGGGCGGCACTCACCGGGAAGGTCCCGCTCTGGTCTGGGAGGGCGCCCGGGAGGGAGGCCGTCCTTGAGAGGCCAGGCTGGGCAGGGCGAGCAGGGAGCCTGCCCTGCCCTCCGCAGTTTTGCTCCTCCGTGCCGGCGGTGCTGGCGGCGCAGGGCTCGCATGCCCATTTCAGAGATGGGCACGGCGGGGCCACGCGTGTCTCCTGCTCCGCCGGGCCACGCAGCGTGGCGAGGCTCGGCAGCGCACCCCGGCCGGGTCAGCTTGGACACCGGGTCTGGGAGAGCATCTGCCAGCCCTCCCTGCCCTCCGGCACGCCACCGTGCCGGCTGCCCGGCCCCATCGATATCCACACATCGTGGGGACGGGGGGCTCGCTGCGGGTCCTGAGCCCTGCTGGGATGCCAAAGGTGGCAGTGCTGGGTGGTCCTGCGACAGCACGGGCCACGCTGAGATCCGGATGAACTCCTAGCTGGTGCTCAGCTGCTCAGGAATTAACCTAGGAGGAACATAGTTTTGGATGACACCCTTAGAGGATAAAGTTTTATGTGCCATCTAGAAATATTTTAACTGGCTTTTCTATGCTTTCATCACTCATTTCAGCGGAACACCAAATACTACAGGAGTTTAGAGTGGGTGGGTATGGTATGTGTTATTTTTTACCATGATTTCTGTTCTTTTCAGACAAAAAGCAGACAAATTTTGCTTTAAAGGCTTGTAAAAGGACATGTTTGAATGTTGCGGTTAAGCTTACCCAAAGTTTATATTTAAAAGGCACTGTTTTATCAATGATTGATAAAAGAGCAGTGCACCAGATGTATTTAATCAGCCACCCTGTCTCTGAAAGCATGCATGTACTTTTGACTCCCTTTCCAGGGTGAAATCCTGGCCTCACAGAAATTAATAGCAAAACTTCCATCACCTTCACAGGGGCCAGGATTTCACCCTGTGCGTCGTTAAGAACTCCCCAGTGATGGAGATCCTGCCAAGGGTTCACCTCCTCCAGCCCAATCAGCCAGGGGGCTCTGGAAGGGCTCCACAGCTTTATACAAGAAACTGGCATTTGTTCCCCATTTGCTGGTGTTCCCTCCAAATACATCGTCATTTCAGCAGAAATGACAAGCAAACCGGGGAGAGGATCTCTTGGGGCATTAAGTCCAGTCCTAAATCCAGTCCTTCCTAATACAGGCAGCCGTGCCAGGTAATATCTGTATTAAACTTCCCGAGTTCCACCTCAAACCAACGGGGTTTCCCACTCCTCCTGCTGGAAGGCTGTGAGCCTTATTCTGCGGACGTCTAGGAACCTCAATCTTGTTTCTAGCTGGATGTATTCATAGGCAATTACACATGGATAAACAAAGCCTGTGGCTGAAATAGATCTCCTTTCTTCTCGCAATTAACCCTCTAATGTCCTAAGAGGTAGAAATCAGACTCTCAGTCTTACTTTCGATCAGCATTTTTTCAGATGTGGCCTTACCAGCATTCTGCACCTAAGTGCAAGTATTCTCCTGCCTCTACCAGAAACACTAACATTTCATAATTATCCTCTGGTTGTTCAGTATATCTGGATTTTTCTCCAGTATCGGTTCCACTTATCACTTTATATGAGAAATTCTTGCTGTTAGCACATATGTGCATGACCTAAATTTCACCCCATTCCTATTACATCAATTCCTCTCTAGTCCTTCCAGTGTAGTATTTGGTCCTCCTATGTTGATAGCAAACCTCCCTCCCGTGCTTACACCACCAACAGTTTCACTAGGACATTCTTACTTTTCCATGCCAAGTTTATTACTGAAAGTATTACATAAAATATGGAAAGTATTACATAAAACAACTCCCAATACTGATTTTTGAGGAACTAATCTGAAGAACACACAAACAAGCATTGAAGCTGAGCTTAGAACTCACATGTTTCTGTACAAATAAATGCCCTAACAACAGGCTAGAAAGTCACGCTCTCTTCTAGACCGAGCGCAGTTGTAACTCCTTTTTGTGAAGCAGAAAAGCTGGGATGGAAAGTGATGGGAATGGCGTCTCCCTCTAGTGCTGAGAAATCAGTGGGCTCTCCCCTGGAAGGGTGGGTTTGTAGCTCTCAGGCACATAAGGGTCAAATACAACTTGGGCAACACCCCGCCGGCCTTTTAAAAAAGGGACGAGTGACTACCTCTGCCTTTTAAGGTCCTGCTGTGTTCCGAGCATGACTCTCCAAGGATATAAGGAGAGAAGCACCAAACATACCCGAACCAGCACGTTTGGCACCTGTAGAAATTCAGTGCAAACAGCTGAGGAAACTTCAGGACTGAGCAACAGCTGCAGTGAGGGGTTACAGGTTCACAATTTTGGACTGCCATGCTTAAATGCTACATAGTTCCCCTTTAGGGCCTGCTCTAAATGACAAAATCTCCTCCCTGGGGCCTTAACACAGCTGCTTCGGAGGAGGTGCAGCCCCAGCGGCTGGGACAATGAGCAAGAAGCCTGTGCGATTCTGGAACCCATGCAGCCTATTGAGAGAGCAGAGTTTTACTCCCGAATTGAGCAATGCTGTTGCTCTGCCTACTAAGACACACTTGCAATACTTCATGGCTTCCTTTGAGTTTCTAACAGTCTCCTGGGCCTTAACAGCACAGCAAACAGTGACTCATTAATCTGGCAAAGTACAACCATTGTGGGCTCCCTATTCAAGTAGTTCTTCTTGCCTTTTCCCTAACCCTCCACTGAATTTTCCTGTATTTCATCCCTAAGCCCACACACGGACACAACACGCCAGCTGATTATATTTACTGGAACTTCTAGAAAGCATTCTTTCAACATGTTTAATATGTTGTAATTTGTCCTTATCATGTCATGCAGTGTATGTGTTTTGTGATGGGGAATGGAGTCCTTAACAAAGCCAGTTAAACCAGAGAACCAAATCATTTCACATAAAATGCTGTAGCTGCCCTCTCACTGAAACGGTTTGCAGCTCAAGGGAGTTCAGCGCCGTTGGCGGATAGCTATGGGAACCACCCGCTCCGTGTGTAAGCAGGCTCATGAAATGGATGTGCTTGTAACGATAGCGAGAAACTTCTTTGGTGACTAGGAATATGGAAAGGAATTTTCTTTGAACTCCATCAGATCCTACCAATACTTTGGTCAACATCAGTTACCCTGCTGTGCATTTGAACTTTGTTATTGCCCTACTCAGCTTGCACTTAATCTTCCTGCAGTGCTGAAGAAGAGGGGGCATCTGAAACTGAAAACAATTATTCTTATCTCCTACTGCTTTCATAATTACATGAATTTCACATTTGAAAAGCTGCATTCCTATGTGGACATGTGCTTTTAATTAATAGAGGGATGTGCCACACCACCAGAAACCAAATCCTGAATCTTGCACAAGTCGGTTACAGAACCTCTGAATCTTTAGCCAACACGGCAGCTTTCTGGCTGAGCTAGGAGGAAGCCTGGTAAATAACCACCAGACAATGTAATTTCACCATGACAGTGCTTTTGCAGCAGGATCCAGCAGATTTAGCTCAGACTTAAGTCAGGATAGGAATGATCTCTTCCCATGGCTCTGCAGAGGGCTTTTCTTGTTTTCCCACTTGCACTGAGCACCCCAAAGAATTTACAGGGCACAAAGACATGAAGGCAAATGCAAAGAGCTGAAAAAGTGAATTGCCGGAGCTCACCTAGCGGATGATGTCAAGAGACATTTTGTATCTTGCTTCCCTGCTCTGCCAGTAGATGCAGCATAAAGAGCACACACTGTTCCCTCTTCAAATGTCAGTCTAATGAATATGGAGCATTTCAGCCAGTTGTAATTGACTCTCTAGCAGTAGAACAAAAATGATGAGCTTTCAGCTAACCTACACCGGCCATCGATCGCATTACTTCCTTCAAAACAAGCTTCTCTGTGGGCTCTACACAGCTTGGGAAAATTGGTGAGAAGGGAAAGAGTGTGTTATGGGGAAATCACCATTTGTCAGTGGTGTTTAATGGCTGTTGATGCACAGATATACAGGTTTATGGTCAGAAGAAGCCTTCAGGTTATCTTAGTTGACATCCTGCGTAACACAAAGCATTCAATTTTACATTCAGTCCAAGATCTGTACCATGAAACCAGAATTCTCTGCTCATCTGAAGCATATTTTTCAGAAAACCATCCAATTAAGAGATGGAGAATTTGTCTTGCCAATACATTCAAATATTACTATCTTCACTGTTAAAAAAAGTTATGGTTTATTTCTAATTTTTCTAATTTCTTTATGATAATTTTAAATCTTCTGGCTTTTACTCTGTCTGATGAGTCTTTCTTTGTCCTACTCCACTACAATCCTTGGGACTAAATTTACACACAGATCTATCTAAAATGCTGCATATAGCTAAAATACCCAGATTTTCTCCTACATAATAGATGACTTCTGTGAAATATTAACAGTAAGTCAAGTCTCTGACCTAAAGGGTAGTTAAGAAAGACAAGGAAGAATTATTGCAGTAAGACCAGTTCTCACTATTCCCACAAAAGAGAGCTTTTCATACGTATCATCTGCTTTAGCATCACATGCTAAAAGAAATGTTTAGAAATATTTCTACATCCATGTAAACAGGTTAGGAAAGTAGAGGGTGTGGTAGTGACAACCATTTGCCAAATCAAGTCAAGATCTAAATAGCCTTGCTTATCTTTTGAATGAGTCATTTTACGTCATGCAGATAATAGTGCAATCCCTTCTTTCCTACAGCAAAGTTTTAAAATTACCCCTCTTTTCTCAAGGCCAGGTAAATAGGTTGCACCTCACAATCTCCAGTTTATTTGCACTGGGAGTGCATTACTTTCCAAAAAAGCTGTGGCTAAAAGGTGTAAATCAAAAGTAAACATGGCCAAATGGGTCCTGATACCAGGAGTCCAGCATATTAAAACTCTTTACCAAAGATAAAAATATTTGGTATTAGAAGGCAGGAAATCAGCAGAACTCCAGTTATTCTCTGAATACTCTTCTATTTGGGTGGAGCTCTGTTGAAACTCAACATAGGTATAGTCATAGTCTGGGGTTAAATTCAACGCTATGAAGAAGGCGGATACAAGCCAGTGTTTAATGGCCACTTAAGACCTCTTCTGACAGCTCAAACAGTGCACGTCTTGTGCTAGTTCTTTGCAAAAGAGATGATTGTCACTCTGGGTGCCCCTTTCTGCCTATATACTTGGGCAGGAATATAAAATAGATAAAATATATAAAATACATAAAATATATAAAATATATAAAATATCTCAGTGCAGCAGACAGGCTAGATTTTCTGCATATTCTAAGAGTGTTGAAAAAACAGATTTCCCTTTGACTGACTCAGGAGAGGAGAACAGACTGCCTTACACATGCATGCCTGTGGTGGGAGATGCTATTGTTACTTTTCATCTTTCTGGATGAAGAACTTGCATCTTGCAACCTGCAAAAGTCATGAAACAATTTGTAAGAAAGGCTTTTACATAATGCAGTCAATAAAACAACAGTAGCAGAAGATTATAATTGGTTTGGCTGTGTATAACAGAAATATGAATGTGCATACTGTATAAATGGTGTGTCAGGACTATTCAGCACTTTTGCAAAGTTTTTGGCATGCACTGAGTAAAATGGAATGACAATAGTATATAAATGTCTGCAGAGCAGTTGAATCCATCAAAATCCCACATCTTCAGTTCATCTTCAAGAATTTCTCAAAGTGCACCAGTGCCACACAGAGACAGATGCAGGAAAACACAATATAGCTGGTAGCGCTCTCACATATGGATACCCATATCCAAAATAAACACTGAAAATCATCTGGGGCCTGAAAACATCAACGTAGTATTCACTGCTGTTTTCATTTCTGGCCACATATGATTTCCTGATGGAGGAGTTCTCCAGTTTACTGGTTTGATTCCACACCATAGAATTCAATGGATTACTCAGTGTTGATTTCAGTAGCAGAAAGGCTAGGTGCTAGGGTGGAATTAATACAGACTATTTCCATTCTAAAAAACAGGTGGGCAATTTAGGTGCATTAATCCCATCGCTCATCCAGATCAGCAAGTTTCCTTGAGGTATCGTTTCCCACTGAAAGCAGCAGCAGCTAAATACCTAAGAAATACTAAGTATGTGGGTCAAGTTGTGGGCACTTTTGAAACTCCCCCTCATTGCCCTAGAATAGTAACCCTCTATTTTCATTCAGTTAGTATTTAGGTCCCTGATCCATGTGTGGGACTGGATCGTGCTGTATCTAGGCTGCCTTGGGTAGCTGCGCTGAGGCTTGGGTTCATGTTCCCGGACCCAGCTGCCCTGAAGCAGTTGCTGTCCCACTGCCTGTTGGGACAGAGCTCTGGGAAGTGAGTCCCTGCTGCGTCTGAACTCACCCCAGACTACAGCCACGCTATCTAGTGGCGCAGATATCAAAGGGTTTGGGTCCAAGGTTTAGCTTCTATCCGTAAGACAAGGGCAACACGTGGACATACAACTGATAAATAATAACACTTACATAAACATACATGAAAATGGAAAATAAAGTCCCTTTTCAGAACTGTTTGTGCTTTCTTAGTAATCACCACTCCTTATTTACCAAGAAAAAAGGTCACATAGTAATGTGTTTTTTGAAAGTTTTGGTCCCTAGAGTAGCCTTGTGAGATAAATCTCTCTTTTTCCATGACTGCTGGGGGGAGGAGGGAGTGGCCAGGCAGCTGTAGCCAACTTACAACTCCGATGCCATGTAGACAAGCGTATAATGAAAAACATTTACCATAAAACAATAGGCAACGCTGAGCTGTGATCACTTCAGTCCTTTTGCACAAACAAGGCTCTTTATGAGATCACGTAATCTCACAGGCTCATTTACAGGCATGTGTCCTTGCTGCATGTTAAACACCAACCTTTGACTCACAACTCCTTTTTCAGACTGGGTGAAAGTCATCTCTGTACCAACAAAAGCCACAAGCTCTTTCAGTCTCACATGAGTCCTATTTCAGAGCATGAATGGGATTTAAAAGTGAGATAGAAATCTGATAAAATTGCTGCAAAACTACTGTTTAAAGAAATATTTCTGCAAGATAAACTAAATCAGTCTCACAGATCATCATATTCCGTTTTGAAGACCAGATCCTCAGCTGGGGGAGCAGCACAGCTCCACTGAAGTCAATTTAGCTTAGCCAGGAATCTACTCATAAGGGTTCAGCGGTAAGAAATGTATTGTCATCATGTTTTGGAGAAACAGCTGGGCTGACTGAAAGTACGCTATTGTATTTCACAAAGAACACGAATAAGCCAAAATATTTTATATGTACTGTATAAATATTAATAATAAGAGGTCATAAGACATGTAAGGATACTACAAAAATAAAACAAAAGAACTGGAATGTTTGCCTGGCAGTTTCACTGAGGAGGTGAGAGCAGGTAATGTACGAGCAGAGACTTTCCACCATTAGTGACGTTATTTTAGAAAGATGCTACATGTCAAATTCTGGCATCAAATCTACATGCTGGGGGGAGGATCGTGAGATGCCATCCTGCCTTCTGCCACAACTCTCTCTCCAAAAAGTTTTCTGGGCTGTGCGAGGATGACACTCAGCCTATATGTCCAAACCACAGTCAGCCAGAAATCCTCATGCTCTGCTTGCAAACCAATTGACTGGAACTGGAAGGGACAGCTGACAGTAGTGAACTCTTTGTCAAAGAAGCCAGCCGCTTGGCAGGGAAGCTAGGAAAAGCTACATTTTGCCAGCCTTGCACAGAGGTTACCACCAAGTACATTGGGCTAGTGTTGTCAGGCAGGCTCTGTCAGTCAGGAGGTTTGATCATGTCCCATAGCTCAGAGCTGCTTGCGTTTTATTCTGAAGACACAGTGTTCAGCAGGAAAATCTCACAGGAATCAGAAGAATAAAGCTGCAATGAAAACAGGTTTACAACTTCAGGGAGAACAACCTGCCCTAGCCACTTAAATGTTTTGATGACCTGAATGCTTTGGCTGTCTGTGCCAGCCGCACACATTAGTATCTTGTTATAGCTGGTGTCATTCATGAGGGGCCTGAGCAAGGTGTGAGGTGCGTGCCCGCTGCCGGGGAGGTCAGCCCAGTGACCCAGCTTTCCGTCCCCTTCCAGCCTGCCCACCCCAGCCCACCATGGGCCTGCTGCCCCCGCCGCCAGGCTGGCGGGGCCTCGCTGGGCGCCCGCCTGTGTCAGACACCTACCAACCAGCTGTACGGCGTTCAGGGGTTCTTTATATATTCTCGCATGAACAGTCCATAAGGGAAATTGCTTTTTAAAGTGTGAAAATATATACATATAAATACATGTGCCCATTGAGACTACTGAATCTCCGTCCTCGGGGAACACCCAAAAGGAAAGGCCCTGCCAGGAGGCGAGCAGACCCGGGCCCCGCGCTGGAGCGGGCCGAGGACACGCACGGTTACAGGCCGCCTCTCCCGCGTCCCGCTGAGAAACTGAGACCCTCTCACGAAACCGGAGAGCGCACGGGGAAACCGTGCTGGGCAGAGAGGTGCGCCCGCACACCGGCCGGCGGGCTCACACCGCCATGAGCCCGCGTCCCCCGCTCCCTGCCCCGCAGCGGGCGCAGGGGCAGCGGGACGGCGCCCGGGCTCGCCACGGCGCCACGGCCCCCCGGCGCTGTCATGGCGGCCCCGGGGCGCGGCGGGGGCCGGGCGGGCGGCGGGGAGGGGCGGCGGCGGCGGCCGTGGCCATTGGCTGGGCCCGGCGCGGCCGCCAGTGCCCCGCGCCCGGCCGCCGCCTCCTGCCGGCGCGGAGAATGGAGGCGCCGCCGTCGCGGGGCTTCTCCGAGGAGCAGTTTCGGGCCGCCTGCCGGGAGCTGGACCAGCCGGCGCCGGCCGCGGGGGGGCCCTGGCAGCTCCTGGTGGAGAGCATGGGCGTGAGGATCTACCGGCTGTACGACGAGGTGGGGGGGAGCTCCCCCGTGCCGGGGGGCGGCCGTGCCTCGGGCCCTGCCCGCCCGGGGCCGAGCCCTGCGTGGGGGAGCGCTGCCGAGGAGCGGGGCGGGACGCGGGCCTGGTTGCCGGGGGCAGCGGGTCGTCGGCACGGCCCCTCCGGAGCCGCCGGTTCCCCGCCCGGGTCAGGCTGAGGTCCGCCGCCCGTCCCGGCGCTACCGGCCTCGGGTCAGTTTCTCCAGGCTCCCACAAAGCAGCTTTCAGGGTAATGCTGTTAACTGCTGATAGAGAAAGCTGCTCTGCTGCGGTAAACACCGCCCTTGCAAACTGCTGGGGCAGCCTGCAAACTGGGAGGCTCTTAAAGCTGGTGAACAGCTGGTGGCTGTTGAAGTTCCTGGTGGAAGGTGCTGTCGGCGGCCCGAGCACACGGGGCCGTTGCTCTGCGTGTCCCGCTTCTCTCCCGACCCCCCCGGCGGGTGCGTGGGGCCGAGGGGGGCCTGGCCCTGGGCGCTCCCCACCTGAGAGCATCCTGATCTGCAGGCTCCCGCCTCCCTTCCTTCGCTCCAAAACTCCCTTCAAACTGATTCTCCGCCTTTCTCCCTCTAAAATGTGGAGGTAGTTTGGAAAAGGTTGGAATGAAATTCCCCCCTTTTTGGGGGGACTTCTCTTAAGAAGCTCAAAAGTTTAGGCTTCCAGAACTGACTTGTAAGTGATTACCATAGTGAGTGTTTCCATTCTGATGCAGATTTACGATTTAATAATGACTTTTGAATCCATATAAATACCCTATGCCTTTAGCTCTGTGCTCACAGTTACCTCTCAACTCCTTATAAAGCTGGACTTCATGCTGTGCTTTGCATGAAAATTTTGTATTTGTATTCTGAAAAATCATTTCAGGCAGGGTCGTGTTAGAAAAAAATAGCAAATTAAGCAAACGTATAGGTCTGCGTGAAAGGCAAGACAGGGTAAGGGAAAGTTTTTTTTTAAAAAAAAAAGTCACGTCATACACGCCAGAATTTTTGGTGGTAAATAGTCCCCATTTCCAGCATGGCTACGGTAACGGGCAATAGTTAACGAGCTTGTCAAGGAGAGCGCGCCGCAAGGGAGCCTGCGGTGTCCGCAGGTCTCTGCGCAGGAGCTGGGCCTGCTGGTGAAGCAGCGGGTGCTGGGGGTGTTGCTTCTGGAGTGGGTGAAATAGAGACTTCAGGACTGGAGCTCATCACAGGCCTGTAAATGCACCGCACAGGGAATGAAGGCAAAGTAACTTTGGGAAGTTGGAGGCTGCATTTAGCCAAACAAATGGGTCCAGGTGTCCGTGAGACTTGAATTGGGGCAGCCTGTGTTGCTCTGGCTTTGCCACTATGGTATAAGGTGAAGCTGGCTACATGGAAAATAGCTCAGGCTTCTCCTCATGCTTTTACAGAGAAGGATAATTGGGCTGACTGGGAAACATTGAGGTGTCTTTTGTTTTGGTTTGGTTTTTGGACAGACTAGGTAGGATGCAAGGGACCTTTTCGAGTCCAGTTTTCTGATTCTGCTGGGAAATAAGTCTCTTGTTTGTTTTGTCTTTCAGTTGCTTCAAATTGCCACATGAGAAGAAGAACCAAGTCTAGGAGAAGGGTCTTTGCTTAAAGTTGTTACTGGAAAAATTGGCTTTTAACAGTTATTGAACTGCAAGTCCACTATAGCAGTGGTAGTCCGGGAAGCTGAAGGCAGCAATTATATTTCCCGTTGCCTTCTCTTTCCACCTTCTCCGCAGGCTGCACAAACAGATCTCCTGGGCTTTCCTGCTCTGTGCTGTGTTCCAGCCCGCTGATTGACTCTCCTGCTGATAGGCCTCGGAAAACCTGAAACAGTTCACTCTTGTTTTAAGTTTCTTATTGTAAATTGCTGTGTTTATTGAATGCCTTTGTCTGTCTTACCTCCTGCAAGATGTACCGTTCACTTCTCAGATCATGATTTGTTATTTCATATTGTTATCAAAATACTACCTTTTTTAGTAGAAGATATTTAATGATGTACGCCATGATTTGTCTGGCAGTGGAACAAATAGATTGGTAGAGAAGAACAGCATAATTTCTCGATCTGTCTTGAGCTACAGTATAAGAACTTGAAGGCTACAGATGTAAGGGTGACTGAACAGATACTGTGAACCAGTTGGGAGCCTACCTTGGAATGTAAGGTAGAATCCCACCTGTTAGGGCAGGACATTAGGTCGTGCAGCACTTGCACTCCGGTATTTAGTGGCTTCTGAATTATGTGACAGTAAATGACATCACTACAGCTCTATTTTAACCTCTGATGGAGGTTCTATCTACAGCAAAAATGCTTTAAAGACGTATATTGTGTGCATATCTTTTGATAATCCTCAATTAAAAAGTATTACAGGCGCTTCCAGCTGCCTGTTGGGTGGAACATAAAAGCTTTAGAAACAAGCAATCCAATGTAATAGTTTGTGGTCCTAAAGCTTTTACACTGTTTGGAAGTGTGAAGCTGTAGTCTGTCCTCACTAAGGTACAAAGCACACAATTCTATGTAAAATCTTTGAGGCAAGCTCTGATAGCTTAAATGAGAAAATTACTGCATGGCTTTCTGCTGTCAAGCAGATAAAGAGGAAGCTAAAGGATGCAAAGAAACGGTGAGTGTGCTGACGAACAGCTACCTTTGCATGTTGACTGCAGAATTAAAGTTTTGGGTGAGCTTGGTTTGTTACCTCGCAAGATGCAGTTGTAATCAAAGTTCAGGAAAAGAATACAAAGTCTTCTATTCTTCAGTGGAAGAGCAGCCCAGTGACATGAGGAAGTAAGACTTTTTTTTCTGAATTACTAGAAGAGTGAGGAGAATTGTGGCTTGCTGTTCTCCTGCCTTATGTGCCATTTAATGTAAATATACATATGTGCAAGATAATCCACATAGCATTTCTGACTAGTGACCTGAAATGAAATAGTGTTTAAGCTAAAACAACTATTTTTCAAGTACCAGTGTAGTGCTTTGACATATGCTGTTGGGTCTTGGCTCAGTTTCAGGTGTGGTATTTTCAAAATTAGTTTTTCTTGTGAAAATAAAAATGATGATGCCTTTTACAAAGACAACATGAGCGCACGGGGCTGCACCGGTGATGAACAGTTCAGGTTTGAAGCTAGGGATTGATGCTTCAGTGAAACCACAGTGAAGATGAGTAGCTTAAGCTTCTTGGTCCCACTGTTATCTTCTGGTACATCAAATCTTCATCTTCTAGGGTTGATTCGTGAAGGGGAGGGGAAGAAGAAAAATCAACCATTCACCTACAGAATGTTGTATAATCCTTCCCTCCCTTTCCTTGGGAGTGCTTGAATTTGACTCCCACACCGTATATTCAAAATACTCTCATTGTTTTAATTTAGTCCTGAACTGGTACTAACAATAGAACAAACATTGCTCTATAGGCACAGATGGAGTTTCCATATGTTGAGAGAAACATTAAAAGCATTAACATAGGAGATATCCTGCACCCCACCCCTTCAGTGCAGACAGCTTTCAGAAGGAAAATAGCTGATAAATATTCAAGGCAGATATGATAGTGCATTGTGTATAAGCATGAACATTATAAAGCATTCTTGTATCACAGCCTGAAGTATAAACATACCTGACTTGCTGGAAAGCTTTATCGTGCAGTACTTGGTAACCTCCTAGAAATGGCTGAGAATCTTAAACACATTACATAGGGTCTGGAGACCTTGCCACCACAATTTAATGCTTCTGGTAAGCTTCAGTGTGGGCAGGATTTAGTCCACACTGACCACTGGAGACGAAAAGGGGCGTATGTGTGTGTGTGTGTGTGCAGAAACATGCTCCCTTTGGAACTACTTACAAAGTAAAAGGGTACTGGTGTAAGGGAAGGAACAACCATTGTGCTGGGCAGGTCAGCCTGTCTGGATTTAAACTTTCATGTATAGATCAAAAAGTCGAGAGGTTAAAGACTGAATCTTGCATTGTTTTTTGAACACTTGCTTTCACAGCTCTTGAGCAAATTTGTAGTATGTGCCCCACCTAACTTCCTTCAGCTGTTCTCCCTGCTGCAGAATACTTCCCTTTCCTGTGTGACTTTTCCTCTCCCTGTTCTGTTTCCACAGCAATCAGGACTTTATGAGTATAAAATCTTCGGTGGTCTTGCTGACTGTCCCCCAAAACTGTGTGCAGATGTCTATATGGATTTAGATTTCAGAAAACAATGGGATCAGTATGTTAAAGGTAAGCCCATCTAGGCAGTTTAAAAGCAAGATTTATGTCCACATTGACTCTTCTCACTAAAAGTTTGTTCAAGGGTGTTTTAAAGTTGCTGCATCCAAAGACTTTCAGCCAGGCTTCAGTATCTTTTGGGATAAGGTTGCACTCTGCAAATATACAAGTAAACACTGACATGGAACAGCTAACATCTGATCACCATATAGCTTCCTTCTGGAATGAATTCTTTCCATGTTGGTTAAAGCACATAATTGGCATCACTTACACTGGAGCACCTTGCAGCTTCTAGTTGTTGTAGTTCCTAGGTTAAATTTTAGATGTTCTGGGGAGAAATGGAGATGGTACCTTTTGTGCATCTTTGCGTAATGCAGCAGAGCGGTGCAATGGCTTGCACCAGTTTCATGTGTGATGGAGTGTCTTTTCCTGAAAATGCTGGTTGTTCTTGGCACCTTTTACAATCAGAAATGGGTGTATCGAGAGAATAGTTGGTGACTTCAGGCTTTGACAGAGAAAGGAATAACTAATTTAGTTGTGTTTATTTAATGTTGTATTTGAAAAAGGGAGTTGAACGTGGATATCCATATGATGTTAAAACGTCTTAAGTCAGTGGTGACAAGGCAAGGATTCAGCTGGTGTAGGCATCCAGTAATCCACTTATTTTAAAGATGAGGAGCCCTTCCCTCTTAAGTCTGTGCTTAAAATCAGTTCAGGCCAATAAAACTGAAACATGGTCAAAGTGTTTTGCTGAACAAAGGACAGCGTAAAAAGCCAAAGAATTGTTAAATGTTGTGCTTGTTAAGTCTAGGACAGCTCTATGGTGAATGGTTACTGGTAATGCCTTTGGCTGTATTGGTACAGAGAACCACATATTTGACTCCTGTCAGTACTTGGTCAAGTGTTATTTGTCAAAATGGGCAAAAGCTTTCTTGTAGCAAAGGCCACTTTGCCGTTAATGAAAAAAAAAAAAAAAAAAAGAGCTGGAGTGGGACGCAATGTTATCATATTGGATGTAAAAATACTATGTTATTTTAAGTTTTTTCAGTAGTCTTGTAGTCTTTGATTTAAGTGCATTTAGGAGAACTGAATCCTTCTTAAACAAACACTTTTTTTTTTTTTTTTGTAATGCCTTCTTAGAGAAAAGAAAGGAAGCAGTTGGGGGAAGCTACACCCTTAAACTAAAAACTAGATAATGTTGCAGAGCTGGCATTTATATCCTTGCTGACCGTGATATGTGAATTTATACTTGTGCTGGTACTTCAACTCCAGCATTTCACAGAAGTTAACTCTTGAAGGGCATAAACATAATGTTAACGCTTTCCTTTTAGCTTAAAAATTGACACAAGCCCACCCATTCTTTAGAACTGTACATACGATGAAATAGTGCGAGCCAACGTTTTCCATGTAAACTACATAAGCTTTGTTTTTCTCCTTTCATATTTAGGGAGAAAAAACAGAAAACTTCCATTCAGAGCCTTCATGCTATTTGTTTTACTGTTTGTATTCCTTGTTGCTTTTACATCTATGCAATAATGGCAGTCCAAAGAAGAGTTCTCTGCTGAACTGCTGGCTGGCATTGAAATAAAAACGTGACCAGAGTAGAAGCAGCTGCCTTTTTAGTTGAAAAGGTAACTGCTCCTGCGCTAGGCATAAGAGGAGCTAATCTCTGTCCTCTAGTTCTCTTTAGCAAAACTCTTTATGAAGGCCTGACTGGAGGCAGATACGGACAGGATTCCTGTGAGTCCTTCCGAGGGTCATGCTTTGATCTGTTCTTGCCAAGGATTTGCCTGAGGCCTCAGAAATTTTGGTGTCGGTCTGCTGCTGTTGTTGCATTGCTGTTAGTACCCTGGCTATTTCCGAAGCCGGCTCCTGGATATCCACAAGATGTGGGCATCCTGAGGCCTGGTCTGTGCTGCAGCTGCTGGTTCAGCAGGGAAGCTGTGACTAAACTGTATAGTAGTGACTGAGGTACCGCATGCTTCTGTGGCATGATACAAAATGGTTGGGCCGGAGCGATATTGAAACTTGCTACTCCTGCTTGCAACACCATCCTGACCGAGATCATACTTCCCAACAATTTCATGGTAATAATTGACTGCTAAAGCAGCAAATGCAGCTGTGCCTATTAGGAATAGGAAGACTTGTGATCTATCCTAGTAATGCTAAGTGAAATCTGGTTATTGATTCAAATGCACTGTATTCTGCTTTGATGAGAAGCTGTCCACTAGTATTGACAGACTAAAGTGAATACAGGTGGGACATGACTTACCTATTGTGTGTGTTTTCTGTGTTTGCAAAGATGCAAAGGTAGATGAGTTAGTAGCTAAAAATCGAGGTCTTTAAAATAGTGTCTTAATCCCTTTGAAAAAGGACTGCTCTGCAGTTAGAAATGAAAGTAAAGGCAATAAACCAATGCTCCAGTGACCTCTGGTGGATAGCATAATGCTGTCACTTATTACAACAGTGGGAGTATTGTGCATCCAATACTGCTGTAACCCGGAGAAGAGGAGAACCTGTTTTCGTGGTGACAGCGGACTTGCAGGGCAGACTAACAGAAGCCTGGTTTGGAACATGTTATATAGGGAAAGAATCTCCCATCTGCCTTAGCAATGAGATTATCAGTCTGTTCTTGCCTTATTTTCAAAACCACTGAAAGCGATGTGGCAGACTGTGTGCATAGCTCTGAAGGATATGCAGCAGCTCAGGCAGAAGTCTGCTCTAAAGCAGGAACAGACCGCTCTGACTGTTGATGTGAACCATTCTGGATCACACCCTTTTTCACTGCACCCATGTAATGACCAGTCCCTGAGCAGACAGGAGTCCCTGGCTCAGCCCCATGGCTTGTCAGGTCCGTTACCCTGATAATGGCAGTTACTGCCGCGAGGGAAGAAGCCGTACAGTAGACAGTTTTTCAAACTCGGTTATGTAGTTTGATTTGAACTAATTTTTCTCCTTCATGCCATACTACTATCTGAGTCACTGCTATGTTTTAGGGACTATTCTTAAATATTTTTTTTTCCTATTCAGCTGCCTTCTGATTGAGTTTCCAGGCAGAGTGAAGGTGGTGGAATGAAGGCTCATAAACTGCTCAAGCTTCTTGTTCACTGTTGCCTGTATATACTGCTGTAAAATTCCTAATAGCTTTTCCAAACTTCATTAATTCCTCATGTAAGACCTCTTCAGGTGTTAGAAAGCAGTATTCATCCTAGTTCCATGTTAACTCAGAATTATTTACAAGGATAATGACATGCTTGTGAAAAAGCATATGTAGCTGTGGCTCAGAGTTATACAGAATATGCATAAGTGAGGAAAAAGCTTTGAGAAGGAAAGGCTTTGAATGAGCTAACTGTCTGAAAAGGAATTTGACTCTGCCTCCCCCCAGAATTATTCTGGTTTTGTGTTTTGTTTTTTGGTTTTTTTTGGGGGTGGTGGTGGTGGTGTTTGTTTGTTTTTCCCATCAATGAATTCAATAGCAGCAGAAAAACAGGCCACCTATTTTTTTGTATTTGGTTCCTGAACAACCCTGCTACAGAACTTTTCTTTTGATGTCTTCTGCTGCTACAACTTCACATAGATATCAATTTTGACATAAGGGTTGCATGTAAAATCTGTTCATGTCAGAAATCTGAGCAGTTCTTGATGCCCTGTATGGTTCTGTTGCAGTAGAAATTAAAAATATCTAACAATCTTCCTTTTTCAACTGTAGAACTGCATGAGAAAACATATGATGGTGAAAAAGTAATCTACTGGGAAGTGAAGTACCCTTTTCCTCTCTCAAACAGAGATGTATCCTTTCAAGCTTTTTGTTCCTCTTGCAGTTTTTGTCACCTGGTCATCCAGGGATCCCAGCAATGTACTGATTCTACTGCTCTGCTGCACTCGATCTAAGACCTTGCAGTCCTCGTATTGCATGAATATGTATCGCATGAAACAGAGTGTGGGCGCCTCTTCCCACACACAACTAAAGCTCACATAGCTGAATTATTACTCTGCAGGATTGAATCCTGTAGAAGCATCAGAAATAACTTGAAGGGGCTGGTGTTTGTAATGGAATTCACTTGTCAATTCATCATATGTCAAGCTGACAGTGTTTTGACATGTCTCCTCAACTTGGAATACAGTATGTCTATATTCGTGAATGTCGGGAGATGGATGTTGATGGGCGGAAGATCTGGGTTGTGTTAGCTCAAAGTGTGTCTGTTCCTCAGTGCCCTGAAAAGCCTGGTATTATCAGAGTTAAAAGCTATAAACAAAGTCTGGCAATTGAAAGTGATGGCAAGACTGGATCTAAAGGTAAGAGGTCAAGAAAATGTGATCACAAGTCGTGTAGCCAAAGAATGTATGCATTGGCAATATGCACAAAGAGGGACGCTGGAAATTTTAAGCTAAAAACAGTTACTCTAAAGTGGATGTACTGAGCACTAGGAATACTCTAAAATGAATGAAACTTTTGGAAATGTCCAGTGCAGTGTGCTATTGTTAAGAATCTTCTATTGAACAGTTGGGCTGGGTAGTTAAGAACTGACTACTGACCACTTCGTTCTGCCCCCCCGTCCCACCCCGCCACCTCCAGCCTGCACTTTTCCTGTCAGCCGGTTCAGTTGGGTGGAGTCTGATGCTAGCTGCAATCTGGTTAACTCAGCAATGATATAATTATCGTGTTTGACAGATTTATAGATTAAAGGGTTTGCCTAGAGATTGACCCCTGTCTGAGAGTAGTCCTTTAAAGATAACCCTGTTTTATAAGACAGGCTGCCTAAAATGGTTTGCAATAGTCTAAATTAATATTATGGCACTCTCAGCGTCCCCGAGGTTAACTGGGAATGGCTATACTTATTTCACATTCCACTTCAGTGCAAGTTGATTTTTTTTTTTTTTTTGTGAAAACATTAGAGGAGAACTGTTGTACTTGGTGATTCAGTTTTGCACACCGACAGCTTCTGTCGTATGATGTTAGAGTTAATACTCGGACTATGGCTGGATAACTTTCTGGTAACTTCTCTCTCATCTCTAGTCTATATGTACTATTTTGATAATCCTGGTGGCATGATTCCATCATGGCTGGTCAACTGGGCTGCCAAGGTAAGTAAAGGTTGACAGCACCATTGTCTTTGGCTAATCTGTTTCAAACAATGTATTCACTGCCTCCATACCTGTCTTCTGCATGTTGGGTAGAATTATTTTTTTCTGAAACGGTTGTATTGACCTTTCTAGCTCTTATGCAATCCCATTTTTAGAGTCTCACTATTGTCTGCACTCATGGCAGTTGTCTTAATTTTTTTTTTTTTTTAATTCCTGTCAAATTCCCTTGGTTAGTCAACCAGGCAGGTAAATTTGTGCAACAACAACAACTAATCCGTGTTCCAGAGCATACGTGAATAGCCTTAGTACAAGCAAACTTCAATAATGCAGTTCGTTCGTGAAGGATTAAAGGAATGGTCTGCTGCTTTGTACAAGATCTTAGAATTGTCCTGTATTTGTTTGAAGGCCTTGATCTATATAGTGGGAATTCTCATCTTGCTTATAGTTTTCCTTGATTACATTATGCAAGAATGTCTTTTCCACTTTTCTCTTTACAGAGTGGTGTGCCTACTTTCTTGAAGGATATGCAAAAAGCTTGCCGTAATTATTCTAAGAGCACATAGGTCAAAGTTGATCTGAATTGTTTAATTCTTAGAGCTCTGCACTTACAGGAGTGGCTATTATATATTACACTGGATAAAATCTACCTCTAATATTGGAAAGAATTTTATTTTAGTTGGTTTATGCCTTGAATTTTATTGGATCTTTGTTTCCATCTCCAACTGAAGAGCTAGCCATGGACAAGGTAACACCAGCATCAGCTGTATCCTTTTGAAAGTACTTAAGTTTAGCCTTGTCCCCCATGCTTTGCTTATGCTGATTGTCATGTGTCAGCTAGAGGAGTTCTGTTGATCGAAATATTACATCCTCAGACAAGAAACAACAATCTTGCTAGGAAAAGTGTCTGAACTTGGACTGAAAATTCTCTGTGTGTTTTATGCCTGGATCTGTGGCCTTGCAGGGTGGCTTCCTACTGAAATTGAACAATGGAACTTGGATTGCTTAGGAGGAAACACTTTTGCTACCCAAGTTTGTCATTCTTAAACTGTCTGCCTGCTATAAACCTAAAAAATGTTGAGGGCATACAGGTAAATTACTAGAAATCTGCAGTAGGAAGTGGAACTGTGTTATTGAGCTTCCCTGTGATGGCTTTAAGTCCAGATTTAAAAGGACTTGTGCCTAAAGCCTTGCATTCACATCTCAGTACCCCTGTATGAAACGTAAAAACGATCAGCTGTGTCCAGCTAGCAAAAAAAGAGGAGCCTTTTAAGGGGACAAGTTACATCTTCAGGGTCAGTAGCCTTGTCTATGAAGCAGCTTGGATACCAGCTTTAAATTGGAAGTAATTTTAAACTGGATGCCTGCAACTGAGCATGAATGAACTTGACGTGAAACTTGGGCTTGCTTGCATTTTTAAATTTCATGCTGATGTAAAGAATGAAACTGTAATTTTGGATGGTAATCCACTAAAAGCACAACCGAGCAGGAAATTAAATTTCCAGCACCTTTGCGGGGGGGGTGGGGGGTGGGTGAGGATGGGGTGGATAAAAGGTGAGAGGGCCTCAATCTCAGGGATTTAAAATATTCTGCATCATTACTAAATCTAATCCTGTTACGGAACAAATCTTGTAATGGGGTAGCTTTGTCTTGTTAAAAAATAAATGGTTGAAGTGATTGCCTTTGTACTTTGTGTAAATATTTGTTTCCAATAAATCATTATTCTGTCCGTGCAGTGCTCTTGTTCTCTCTCACGTTTAAGAGTGGCTGTGCTGGGCAGGTCACAAACAACAGGCTGATATCATGGGCTGTTTTATTTTTAAAGGCTTTTGAAAGAATAACTTGGATTCATGAGAACTAAGTAGGATTCCATGTGTTCTGAAGAGCTCGCTGCCAGCAGTTCAGGCATTTTTCAAGTGTCTTTGACCTGGAGACCATTACTGAATTGAATAGTACAGCACTAGACAATTTTCAATCCATTTTAAATTTAGCTGTCACATTTTTTTTTTTTCCAGCAGATAAAAGAACAGACATCAAGAGAGAATAGTTCTGAACGATTATTATCTTTAACTTTCCATAATTTTTGTACACATGCGCTTACTGGAACTGGAGCCAAATTTTATTTATGTGTACTGAAAATGAACTATCTCCATCATACCAAGAATATGATGGTGTTTTACCTCAGTATATCAATTCTCAAATTTCTTTTTTTGGCAGTGTTCAAAAAAATTACCTTGAGAATTCAGAAAGCATTTTAGCAGTGTGCTAAGTATGTGGGAATTCAAATGTCATAAGCAATCACAAGAATACCAGAGTTGCTTTTGAACAACAGGATGTGGATACGAGTTATGTCCTGAAGCAAAGCAGCAAAGGCGGGACTAGGTAGATTGTTCAAAAAGAAGACAGAAAAGCAAAACAAACTATTCGAGACTTGATAAAACACAATTTTAAAAGTGGACTAGCTGAGGATGAATCTTCCTGGAACAATGATGCAAACTAATTGATTTCCAATTCCTTCTGAACAAAACTGATCTCTGTACCACAGTAGTACAAAACCTATCTGTAATTGTCAACCTACCTTAAAACTTGGAGTTCCAAGGTTTTATAAGAAATGTGTATCTGGTGAGCAAAGTATGTGCACAGAGATGAATCACGTACAGATGAGGTAATTTTTTTTCATCCTTTTTCTCCAACCAATCTGTAATTTTGTTTAGTCTTTAATGAAATGAAAGCAGGAGAAAGAGCGAAAGCATTTTATATTCATAAATTCATGATTGCATCTTTGTCCTTGTAGTTATTTGTCATCAAGATGTATATGTTTGTCTGCAGTGGGCTGAAACAGTAAGACTGAGCATTGAAGAGGCTGAATGGCTCCAGTGTCAATCTTGCTGAAAACTTGATTTCCTACAGACCCCACACTGAGAATACAGAATACGTGGCCTTTGCTCACGTACCCTTATTAAAACTATTGCACAGTCAGTTTCTTGTGCCGTACGCAACTTTCCAAATTAAAACACACATGATTAAACAGTACCTACTGAAAACAGCTTTTCCTCTGTTTCCAAGCAACTAACCAATGATGTGAGATGAGTACAACATCAGATCTGTTAAATTTAGGTCCCCATGGGCTTTCATAGCAACCTAAATGTGCAGTGACGCTTCAGTTTATTTGAGTATGTGTTACTACACCTATCTTATATTACTAGGGAAGAAAAAGCAGTTCCAGCTTTGTGTGATGTGGCTTCTTGTCTAGATGGGAGATCACGACCAGAAAGAAAGTGTTGGTATTTTTCAGCCTTTGGATGTAAAGACATTCATAAAGCATTTTAGAGCTTTATTCATGACTGGTTAAATACTGATCTTGTATAAATTATACATGCATCGTGTGAACTTTTCTGGAGAGCTTGAACAGAAATTTACCTGCTGTGAAAGTTGTAAGTCATTATGTGTTATGAGGTCTGGTGCACAGGGTTAAAAAAAAATGGAACCCCTCTTCCCGTACTCTTTGTTAATGTAGCACCTGAAAGTTAGCTTTCTGTTTCCACCAGCTTGCCTAAAAATGGAGCTCAAAGTTTGTTCTTTTAGAGTGACCTGTTGTAAACATAGGGTTGTTTGAATAAAAAGAATGAAGCATTTCTATTTGATGATGATTGATCCTCTCTTCTATATCCCACCCCCATTAACAGATCGGTAGGTATCACACTCTGATTAATAGGGACTAATGAAGTTTTTCTAGTAGCTAATTAGAACTAGAAAAATGCTGTAGTTTCTGGCAATAAACAGGCATCTGATCCAAAGTGGAATAATCAGACTTTTCGTAAATCACAATGAGCTTTGGTTCTATTCACATATAGAACTTTTGTTTTAAAATTACCAGCTCTTACAAAAGCATATTTTTGCATGTTGTTCTTCACATAAAGAAGTGGTTCTTTTGGGGGATGACTGACCACCCATTCCCTGTTTCCATAAGGAGTGATGTTGCAACAAAGTGAATATAAAGCATTCTTCCACATTGTGTTCTAGTCATTCAAATCCATTCTGTCCATGTGATCTCTCTGTAAAACTATTGTATTTGAGTTGGAAGGTAAAGTAAAGGAAAGATTCTGAGTAACCCAAAGTCAACATAGTGAATGTCAGATACGCAATCGCTGTAGTGCTGCCTCTCAGAAGATGATGTGTAAAGGGAAACACAAGTTGTCTTTGCTCAGGAAACATCTGGTTGATGCCTCATTTCTCAAGCAGGTCATTGGCTGTTTTTATAATTTAGTGGAACAAAAATGTGGGAAGATAGGGGGATAGACTTCTCATATTAATGCACACTAGTAGATGATATATCTTCCCACCAACGCTTTTGCTTTCCATTATGTTAGTTTTCTATGTATAAAGAACATTTTCAAATGGGATCTAATGGTATTTAAATTTCACTTAGCTGAGCGTAACCTCTCCCTGAGCACAGATTTGCCTTCCTCTAGACAGAAGGATAAGTCATAACCAAATTTATTGCCCCACTGTAGTCTTCTGATCAGAGGAGACTACTAGACTTTCAGACAGAAAACTTCGTTTTTCGCTCATCTCTTAAAGGTTAAAAGACACTGAAAACTTCCATACAAAACCAGAAAGGAAGGCTTATGACAGGAGGTAAATTGTTATAAATCTAGATGGACTATATGGAAGATAAATGCTTTCTGAGGAGCAATAACAAGAACAAATCTCCATAGCAAGGTGAGTTTTGCTGAAATTTTTTCATACCACTCTGGCTTATAACTGCAGACTTAGGAGGAATCCTGACCAATAGGGTAAATAAAGCTGGTGTTTAAGCATCCTACTACTTCTTCCCTGTAGCTGCCAATTAACATACTAATTAGGATTACATATGAACACATATGCACACACAAAGAGAATGTCATCTTTCTCTGTTAGTTCAGTATTCCGTGTTCTTTGAGAACTTGACCATAAACGATTATTCTCATCTGGAATCTGAATTACGAAAGTATCCTGGAGTCCTGCTGTGAGACAGGAACATTTTAAATGGGAACAACTCTCCACTGGAAACCTTCATTTCCAAAGTAAGAACTGCATCCTGTGAATAAGTGTTTCAGTGGAACATGCCATAATAAGCAATTATGTTGCGGGGCCTTGAATATACGTATTAATTTTAGCCTTGTGAAAAATTTCCTGCATCCCAGCTGTGCAACTGGTTAAACTGAAAGCTGTTCCTATGGTTTAAGCACGAGTACCTGTAACGTTAACGATGTTAGCTAACGTGAATTTGCTTTTGGCTGTCCTCACTAGATTTCATGCAGATTTTTAGATTTTTCTGAGGTCTATTTCATCACTGGAGGTAGGAGAGATTCTATTATGGGCTTTGTGACACTGGAAGACTCAGTTTTTGCCCCAAGCTTAATTCTCTTATTATTCTTTGTCTATGGAAGAAACTCCTGAGAATGAATCATTTTAATAGACTGTGTTGTTCCTAGAATGGCAAGTTTTGGATTGTAGCAGTTCTTCTGTAATACGGAAGGCCAAGGGTTACCTATGTGCTGTACATACTTTCAACAGATGCCTGCTGTTAAGTTACAAGGCTCACTGCATTTCTGCCTAAGCATACCTTGAAAGGTTTTAAGCCTTTCCCTATTTCAGCTAGAGTTGTGGGGTTTTTGGCCTTTAATATTCCTAGTGCATATACATACCTTCCAAAGCATGGTAGAAACTGTGTGTAATTGGCCACAAATGGATGTTTCATATTCAGCTGCAACTTGGAGTTATGGTTTAAGAGTGGGTTTTAAACATTTTTATTAAGACCAGGCTGCTGCTGCTCATTTTAAAAGTTAATGTGTTTTCTCAGCATGGAAGTCATATAATTGAATTGTACATTTGAGTGGAGAGCATGATCCCACAAGAAGCCAAAATTGCCTGGCCCACCCATTTACCCTGTGAAAGGCTCATGATGCTGTTCATCTATTCAAATAAAAACAAACTGTAGGAACATTTCTTCAGCAGGAAATTACTTTGACACTAAAAGGGTCTATTGTCTCAGAGCGTGAGGTGGGTATGTGAAAGAGTACATTGCCTTCCACTGAGTTTTTTCTTGTAACATGGGAATAAACTGACCCTTGATAACACTTAAGGCGTGGTTCTAGGAACCATGAAGTTGAGAGCATTATCACTGAATAATGAGCTTGATTAATTCACTGCAATGGCAGGCAGGCACGTCAGTAATTTAGAAAAAGGACTTTAAAATCCATTTGGAACAAGTTAGAGAATAAGAACAAGTAATCTGAGGTCCCTTTGAGGTCTTTCAGCAAAGACAGGCCTAGGAATACCTGCCAGATCACCAAATGCAATTACAGGCATCACATAAAATAAATCATTCCCTTTCATAAAGTATGTGTCACACGTATGTGTTTAACCCATCTTCTCTTTCAGCCTAGTAATTCTGTATGCTTAATATCTTTGCTAGTAAGTTTATTGTGAAAATATGACTTGAGTAGAGAACTAATACTTTGCTCTTCATCGTTTTTGTGATCAGTAGATATCAGAATATTTTAAGACAATATAAGGGAAGGGTTTTTTCACAGTGATGATAGTCACTCTTAGAGAGTGTGAAATCTCCATTTTTGGAGACACTCAAAGCTCAGCTGGGCAAGGCCCTAGGCAATTTATCTGACCTTGAAATTAGATACAGCTTCAAATTTGGTGCTGCACTGGGCTGCAGGTTGGACCAGATGATGAGATGATCCCATATGTCCCTTCCAAGCTGAATTATTATATGATTTTTAATAATAATAAATCCAGGAGATTACAGCATGAATCCTTCTGAGAAGGCAGCATGATTTTCTTTCCAAATGCTGTTATTTAACAGACGAACTTGAATGAGGTAAGTTCCTATGATATACAATGAGATGCAAAAATATATGAAAATCCTATAATCAAGATCTGTCTTAGAAACGGGTACATACACATTGTTGACAAGACGCTTGTTGTAGGCTTGCATTATTGCTTTAGTTTATTATTTTAACTAAAGTTATTGCTAGGATTCTGGTGAGAAATCTGGGAAATTTAAACTAAATTAAATTAAAGCAGACTTTCTGAATCTTTGCTCGTGAAGCTTAATATCATAAGAAATACACTACCGAGTGAAAACATGATGACTGCTTTTGGAAAAGGACAGCAATCGCAGACAAACTGAGGCTGTGCTGCACACTCAGAAAAAAGTGATTGATGCCAGTTACTGTTCGTTTCCTGTTGCATCCAGCAGCTGCAGATCGTATTTGAAAGGTTAAAGCTGGGAAAGGCTCAACTGGGCAAGATTGAGATGTAATAGGAAGACAAGATGAAATGCAGATTTAGAATATCTAAGCATTCCACAATGGTCCTCTAGTTTTACCTTAACTATCACGGCACAGTATTTTTAAAGACGACACGCTAGCCAAATAGCACTCACAAAATTTTAGCCTTATACATGGTGAGACTCTCTTTCTGTCAGATGGCAATATATACTCAATCATATTTAATTGAAATTAAATTAGTATTAAAGGATATTTAGTAAGTAGGGTCTTCTTCACCAGACCTGGTGCTCATTACCAGCCTAATTCAATATTTAGCAAGAGAAGATTAAGAAATCTTTGTGTTGATTCTATAGTGGACTTTCCTCTACCTGGTCCAGTGATGGATATTTCCAATCAATGTTTACTGGTGAATACAATGTCCTTTATTGTCACATGCCTTTCCCTTTCCCTTCCCCCTTCAATATTGTGTCAACACAATTTGGGATGAGCCCAAATCCTAATGTGTGATCCGACCTTCTGACATCTTAGCCCAGTGAGCTACCAACTTTGCCATGCTTCCTGCTCTGGAGAGTAAAGCACAAACATCACTCTCAAGGATCTTCTTCTACCCACCTATAATTTTTATGCCTGTCAGTGCTTGTGCATTTTACTGTATTATAGAAATCTTGGATACATTTTCATTCCCAAAATATGGGATTGGATCTATGTATCTGGATTTATATGGGAATAAGAATTATGCCTTTTGGAACCGGTAACTGTTGAAACTAAGAAAAATGAGGGGGAAAAATGCAAACTGGACTGAAAAGACAGTACTGAATATGAAATTATGTTGGTCAGCCTTAAGCAGCATTCCGAAAACAGAATATGTTTTTGTTTAAAATGCTGTGACAAAGTATGTGCACTGTATTTTTTAATAAAACCTTTCATCAGATTTCCATTAAAAAAGCAGGGCAATTCTTCAGGTACATTTGTCCCTTTTTTCATTAAGCAGAGATGTATTTTGAAATTGCGACATTTTTGGCTTGCTGTGCCAACTGATCGAAGAACAAAAATGTTTGCTGGACTCCCAGTAAATACTGCCTTCTGACTTTTAAGTCTGCAAACCTGTGTTAGTTTAGCACTGTTGTACTAATGGAAACGCCAAGCTCTTAGAGCATTCTTCCCTAGACAAGATAGGTTCAACTTTTGCAGTTTCCTGTTTTCTCCTAATATTTTGAAAGAATAATCTGCATTGCTCCACCCTTGCCTTGCACAGAGGCTCCAATTCAAACACTGTTTTGTCTAGGAGTAAGAATAAGTTCATTGCCTACAGTAGCAAACGAGGAGGAAAACAAAAAAGGTTCCTTTTTTAACTCTTCAGAATAGCAGTATCAGTATATGCCTTCAGGAATTTCCACAGCAGAGATCAAATGAATGAAACATCAGCAAGCTGGGATAGTGCAGTCTATTTTTGGTAGTGAAGCAAGCATCCACAAAGCTCATCTGGTTCACTAGGGATATTAGAGGAAATTGCAAATACTGTAGGAGGCTATTCTAATGTCACATGCTTTTAGGTGGGTTAAAAGGACAAATATTGAGCCTTCCACTTTGGTTTTCTCTCTGTCAGTTGCTGTTTATCAAGCAAGGTTGGGTTTTTGTCTATACCACCTACACTGTCCCACAAACAACAATTTTTTTTGAGTACTAATGAAGTCTGTAATGTGGTAAAGTACACAAATAAGCAGTGGAATAAGTTCAAATTTTTCACTCAGTTTTAAAACTTACTGAAAAGAATATGTATTAGATTAGTTTCAAATGCAAATACAAAATATTTAAGCTTTTCCCACCTTATTTTCCTCACACTTTTCAGTTTTTTATTATTAAAAATAAAATGGAGCTAGAGAAAGATGCACAGAGAGGTATAGCAGTGAGGAAAATAAATCTTCAGATTTGGGGGGGAAACTGGGATAATTCTCCAGCTGTCACAGAAAAACAAGGAAAATAGTATTTTTACTTTTCTTTTGTGAAACAAATTTAACATTTTTCGACTAGTAACAGCCTTTTCCACTGCTAAAAAGCAGCTTATACTCTGGACAAAACAAACACAAAGAATTAAATCTGCAGAAACAAATAACTCCCTCCTTCTCTCACAGCTGTATTGCACTAGCAGCAATGGAAAGTCACACACACACGCACACACACACACCCCCCCCACTGTTTAAGGATTTCAGCATTGGCTTTGCTCCATAGTGTTACTTCCCTCTCAGCAGAGCCTTTAGAAGAATCCTGCCTCTTTTCCCCATTGACCTGGGTCAATTCTGACGGTGTTGAAGAGCTGCTGTACAGGGCAGCACAGTCCAGGTACAAAAACATTAATCTCTTCAAACTGTTTATGAGTAAGAGACTAAACTCCCATCTTGAAGCCAGCAATCTCAAAGTAAGGCAACTCAGTCTGCCATATGACTTCAAATACTATTTTGTTTCAGTTCTATTGGAAGGCCACAGTTTGGGAAACCAAAGGGGATTCGCAGGATAGAAATAAATATATTTATTATTATTCTAACTTTTGCTTCAGTAGTGTTATCTAGAGAGCTAACCACATCTGCACAGGAAATAAGATCTCTAGTTAATGGACTTAAGACAGCAGATACTGATTACTTGAGGAAGCTGAGAAACAAAACCAACGTGTTCTGATCCAGTGGGTGATATTGCTAAATTGGCAGCCTCGTTATCTTACAGAATGACCTTGCATACGCAGTCTGGTGGGTCAACTGGCAGAGGCTCCAAGCGCGGGATTACTGCCTCTGAAATGTGGCAGAAGGGAAGGAAAACAAAAATACCTATGCACAGAAAGGCATGCATGTGAAGTAAATGAGGGCAAAGCAGCACCTGGAAAAGGGCAATAAATAGAGCTTAATAGTGAGGAAAGACTCCAGGAAACAGGGTACCCAAACACAGTAGAACCAGGAAGGCGTATCAAAGCGTTAGGAAAGGGCCACAGGTACGGTGTAACAAACAAGGGCACCACTGGGCACACGCTGCTTACTGAGCTCTGCAGACTAGAACATTAGGGATTTGGGGAAATACAAGCAATGTGGACACAGTATCATTTTTTTTATCTGAGAAGTCACATCAGCATTTGGTTTCCTTTTTCCTGATACTTTCCTGATGTTTCACACAGGGTTGGAAAAAGACCAGAAAAACTGAAAAAAAAGTTATTTGGTTTAAAAAAAACCTAACTATTTTGCTAATTCATGCTATTCAGAAGCTAAAGTACGGCTCTAATACTGTTGTCTGTGAAAAACAGTAGGATGTGTCCATCACTTGAAGAAAACACTGAGGCAAATTCTGAATTGGGAGTATCAGTTCCTAGGAAGGACCCTCACTCAGGTCTCCGTGAGAATCCACTCACTCACACACACAGAAGTGAATTCTGGTGCAGACATACAGGAACTTTACCCTGCAGTTTCACTGTCTCAATGAATCAGAAACCTCAAGACAATACCTTCAAAATTGTATCAATATCCTCCTTACACAAACACACATGCACACACACAAAACACCTATTTCTGTTATCTGATAGTAGGTGGTTTAGAAAATTTGTTTTCAAGCTTCTTAACCATGGAGACTGCAAATATGCTTGAAAACCAAGTGAATACTAAGATTGGCAACTCAAAGTTTTAGATCTCCCCCAAATCATGAAACTCAGCAAAATGATGAACTGTCAGCCTTGTTCTCAGATATATTAATTACAGTCTGCAACTGCCTGCTGTAAACACAGGCCGAAGTCCTACACTAAGACAGTGGGAGTTTTGTTTTGCCTTCCACGTACCCAGTCTCTTTTCGGTTCCTGTTCACTTCCAGCGTGACAAAAGAAATTAATTCTTTTTGTCTTCTCCATGTGATCAAGGAAGCACTCCGTTTCGTGCTTTCATTTACTACTAATAAAAACCCAATGGATGAAATGCCATTTTGTCTTTTAAACTTCTAGCTGGTAATATCTTTTGGATTATTAGTCAAAACTGCCTAGATTAACATAAAATATTCCTTCCGCTCCTCCCCATATTCACCAAATACTTTGTATTTATTTAAGCAAATGAAAAATTTGACTGATTTCTTTTTTCTAGTAGCTGTTCTGTGTGATCAGTCTGCCCTTGTTAGGTCTGACTTATATCTGGATCTTTGCAGATCCCAAAATCTGGAGCTATACCTGGTTGTCTATGACTTAATCTTTTGATATCTCCATTCAGCCATAAATTCTGATGTCTTCTCAGTCCCATGGTCTTCCTTTTTTCAAAAAGTGACACAGCAGTCACCTAGAGGAGTCTATCCCCCAGCTTCTCTGCTATGCTCCTAACCTAAGACATGGATTTTCTAGTATTTCACCTACTTGTTTTCTGCTTCAGTGCTTATGTTTACTAAATCCTTACAGTGCCTTAGCATTAGGAACTCTTCTAAGCCAATCCCACAGGACAAAATGAACAGTGCTTAGAAACTTGTCACATTTTCCAAATCACTTTCCAATATGCACAGGAGAGATTACAAAAAAAGTGTCATCTTGCCCTGCTGAAGTCAATCACTGATAGTGCAAAAAGGGGAAGAATCAACAAATAAATTCTGCTCAGGAGATATGCTTCTAATCAGCCTATTAGGGCTGTAAAATTATTCTCTCATACTGAGCAAACTGTATTTTTAAACATTTTGTGATTTTATCACTTATTTAAAACAGCGCCTGTGAGGAGTTACCGGATTTTTTTGGTGACACCTAGTGGTGATGATTGTATAAAACAGAGCTCCTAGAAAATAGAAATACTAGGCTGTGGCATCACTGAGCAGACTGGGGCCATTTTTCTCTGAATTTAGTAAGAGTGTTTGGTTCTTGCTTTGTAAAATTATAGCTGTGAAACCTCACACAAATTGTGCACAACGACAGGAAACCTTCTTGAAAAGTTCTACAGATATTTTGTCCCCTCTGCAAGAAACCACCCTGGATGACAAATGAGCTGTTAGATAGTATGACTTTTTCCTGCAGTGCTGCAAAAAGCAACATCCTAAAATACTTCTCCTTACCGAGCACTCTGTTTTGCAGTCTCGTAATGTATGGTACAGCTGAACATTAGGCAGTTTCAAAGAGGCCCATTCTAAACCAAATTAAGAAAACTCAAAATCCCCAACATTGTATCTGCAATTGGCTGCTACTGCTTTCATTTACAAAGGCAGATGATAATGTACATTCCATTTGCACACAATTCATTGTGATCTAAGAATTTTTTAAAAATAATTCAACTGTTTTATTAGAATTAAGGCCCAAAAGAAATCTACTTAGGTTGTGGGCATTTAATGACAGAATTCTTTCAAAGTGTCTGGACTTTTAGAGACAAATCTTTAAAAGGATAGCACTAGCTAGATTAAAATCTTAGAAATTTATGCTAATCCCATTTAGGGTTAGAAATCTAGCCTTTAGATTCAGCAGGGCTGAATGGGATTATTTACTTACTTCTGTTACTAGTTTGCTATGTCCCTGTAAGGGTCACTTGATGTTTGTGTGCTTCTCTTTACACCATCTTTCATACGGGTCTAATTACTCTGCAGAAGATTGATGGTTTCAAGGAACACTGGCCTTCCCCATTGGAACACATTACTGATGTACATCAAATTGGGAGGTACAAAAAATTGGGAAGAGACATTTATTCCTCTTTGAGGATGTTATTCATAGTAATAAATCTACTTCTGCAAGACACAAAAAAAGCAAGTAGTGAAAGAAAAAGTAGGACAAAAAGTAAATGTAGCAGTAGATTTGGACCGTTTAGCTGCTTTTTCTGTTTGAAATAAACAGGAACAGTGAACTGGAACTGGGCCATGCTTTTTCCCCCCATTGGCTTGTAAATACGATTCATTTGACCCAAATTTCCACCAGTAAGTGCAACAGCACTCTGTAAGAAGTCAAGATACTATCTCTCCAGCTTCACAGTATGTAAATGCATTAACAGTATCTTCATCACAGCCAGGAAAACAGATTAAAATATTGTTTCCTACCTCCTGGGAACAGACAAATACTAATTGCAGCCAGCCATATCTCACAGGTCTGTAGACAGGATAAACATTTTAGCAACATCCATAGATCACTCATGCTGATCACAGATGGCAATGAACTAACCAGCGTAATAAAAAACACTGTGCTATTATGTATTCTTAGAAAAGGCTTGGTGGGTTTTGTCTTACTAGGGACAAAGAACATTTTACAATGTTCTTTGAACACAGAAATTTCATGAAACTAAGCTTTGTCTGAAAGGGCATGGAATAAGGTTAATTAGATCTATAAAAGGCAATTTGGAGATTGGAAGGAGAAATAATAAAGATTTGTTCAAAATTATAGCTGTTGTAACCAAATAAGAATACATGGACACTCAATCATTCTAATGTTATTTATTTAGCTAGCTGTTTAACAAAAACACCTAAATCTTTAAAGCCCAGTGCAAAGTCCCTCTGAGCCTTGAACTTACAGATCAAATCCCCACGTTCTTTTTCTAAGTAACAAATAGAAAGATATTATGAAAATCTGCAATGCAGAGCAATGTCTGCTTTAGGCGAAGACTGCTCTATTGCATATTGTTATGACTTGGCATACAAAAATGCCCTCTTATTACTCTCCAAGTCTTCCAAACTCTTCTTTCAGCAAATCTGTTTTTAAACTGAGGTGCTGGCCTGAACTAACCTCTCCTTTAGTGATATCACTCCAAAGCAACCCGAAACCTTAGCACATTAGGAAAAATATTACTTTGCTTCACTACATAGGCTATTTGAAACTGCATCATCATGGTAAGGGTGTTTTCAGGAGGAGCTGGAATTAACATTTTGACACAAATTCTGATCCTTAAAATCTTAAAGAGTAATAAATACATTTCACAGTAAGTAATCTCAACATCACAAAGTTTCTCATGGAGTAAAATACCAACCAACCTGAGCAGAAAGATCAGAGTACAGATACTTCACTTAGATTTTATAAAATAAAAACATAACATCTTAAAAGTAGACCAAGAAGAATTTTAAGCATTGTCCAAAATATCACTCATGGAAGTTTGCAGTTTCTCACTGAGACTTACCAAGGTATAATATTACCAATATCTCGGACTGAATCCTTTTCTCAAGCATGAATAAATGTTGGCTCAAGAGATGGATTCTGGCACAAACATTTTCATTTGAGGAGAACAGGGTCTGGAAAGATCTAGATTATTCTCTCTTGCTCTCTCGAATATATATAAAAATAACATTATATGTCCCCACATAGCTCATGGTAAGAATGTGTAAGGGTTTTCCTCTAAAGAGATTTACACTGTAAGGACCCCATTTGTCAAAAGTCAGAGGGAGAAAAGGAGCTAGTGTAAAATTAAAGTGACTTACTGGTTCTGCTCATAAAATATTGGTTCTGCCTGAAGGAGCACGGAGTAATGAAGTGCAAAGAACAGGATAGAATCCTCATTATGGCTGAAATGAAATGAGAGGACATGACTTAATAGTCAGTAGCAATTGCAACTAAAACCTGCTTTCATTTGTTTATCTTGACGTGCTTTCATAAACAGTTAAATATCATTATTTACATTTTAAAGACAGAGACAAGATAAAGTGATCCACTCAGTCAACAGCAGAACAAGAAGTGAAACTCAAGTTTTCTGGATCAGTCACTACAAAACTCTGCAAGACACTTTGACTTTATCATGAAATAAACAGCATGTGGTCAACTCTACAACCCTCCTTTGGGTGAACCTTCACTCAAGATAGTTCATCCAAGTTCACGCACACAAAACTTTATTAGTCAAAACTTTGCCTCAGCAAAGAAGTCTGCTTGGTCCACAATCAAGAGGTGTTTTGGTGAAAGCAAGAGACAAAAATCCATCTTTGATAAGAGGGCTTGGATATTCCTTAAATCATAGCTCCGCATCTTTCAAGTGAACACATCTATCATCTCAATATCAGCACATTACTAACAGAAGCTTCTGCAGTGAAAACATGAGAGTGTTCAACAGTTCACAGACTGTTTCACATCTGTTTTGGACAATAAGAACAGAGACTCTTGTACAGTTATGTCAATTTACACCTGATGAAATATCACCATGCAAGACTAACTGGAACATTTTTGTACACTATGCCATTGACATTAATCACACTTATCTAATACTCAGTGCAATTGCATGATGGCAGATTCTGCTAAATGTGATATGCATAAAGCTGTTTGATTTTGCTGGTGTCTGATCTAACAATATCTACAGTTTTCTTGGCAGACACATAAAGAGCTTAATTAGCTCGCCCTTGCAGGGAAATATGCTGTATGCAGCATGAGAAATTGTTTTTGTGGTCAGCTTAGATCGACTTTAGACTGTAGACCAAAACAAACTCAGAAAAGAAATGTGGTTCTATTTTGCACTTAGTTTACATTTCCCAACCCAGATGACTAATGACACAGTGAGCTGATGATTTCACTGGGAAGTGTAATATGTTACTGCCATCTAGTGCTACACAGTAGACTCAGCCTCTGTCATACAACTGAAATACAATATTTTAATATGACACGTGGGAGCATTGGATAAAAAGATTACATTTCCTATCAGTTGATCTATGAAGCTTAGAATACAGTTGAGTGACATGGTGACTTTTGGTCTGGCCCTGTGATCTGTCCTCTATTTATAGGGAGTAAAATAAGATTGTAACAATGAAAAAGCTCCAAAATCAAACACGAGGCATGGTAGAAACTATGCTGGAAAAGTGAAGAATATTATCTTCAGAGACAACATCAGAAGAGTGGAGTTACTCAATGAGCCAATAATCCCTAGCCAGGATAGGGCTGTCTTTCCCTCTGTTAAATAAAAACCCCAGAACTCTCAGGTGGCCTACAGATGGTTTCCCATCAAGGTTTTCCTAAGATCATATGGTAAAAATTTGTCAACATTCGAGACTAAGGCAATTTCTTGGTCAAAATTTAGACCCTTGACTCATAATGAAAAGAATATAATTAAAGTTTTGCTGTTTGCTTTATGAGACCAACTTCTGGATGCTGATAAAACACTTGGAGGGAAATGATGCTGAACCACAAAAAAAGGCTGCCAAAGGAAAAACATATTTTAACTGTACAGACTCTGAGCACTGTTAGATAGTATGTGACTAAAATAACTTTAGCTGTCAGCACTGAGTATCTCATGTTTATTGACAACAGTAATTGTTATTGGTGCAGTAGTAGGAAAGTTGAAATAAAAAAAACCCCCACATTCATGCGGAAATGGTTCAAAACTTGATCCAAAACTTTTCAGAGTCCATGGGACTCTTGATTTGAATTTTGGGCCAGCACTTCAAAACGTGTAATGAGAACTTCAAGTATGGTTTATAACTAGCATGAACAGTGCAGAGTCAAAATATTTGTGGGAAAAAACACATGCAAAAGTCTTTTCTGGATTTCTCTCATTTAAAACTCATTCTTATTTCTCCAAACAGAGATGCTGCTCAGGAACTGGAAAGGTTAGGATAATTATTCACTCAGTTTGGACAGTATTGGAAAAAGTCCCTCAGCTATGCTCTTCTTTTTTATAGTATATTCCACAGCATGTTGATAAACTGGATATAAGCAGTAAGTATGAGCTTCATTCAATACCCGCTGAAATCTTTAAAAGTCTTCTATGTACTTCAGTAGTCATCTGATTAAGCCCTAAAGGTAAAATTATAAGTTTAAATTGAAATCTAAAGTTTTTAAAGGATTCAAATAATGTTTTTTTTCAAACATGGCTCAAAGTAAAAATAAAGCAAATGACATTCTCTCTCAACTCTTTATTTGGATCAAACCTGTAAGTTCTTATTTATGCTTGCCTTTTTACTGAAGCAACTGAACAGTATCTTCATGATTTGTTCCACTGAGACAGTAGTTTAATAAATGCTACAGCATATCAAAACATGCTATTGTAAACTTGCTGTCTTTTATTGACAAAGGATGAAATGTCACACCAGCTGCTGCCAAGTGCAGTCATTCATGTTTTCATAAGAAGTTTGTGACAGCCTCCTAGTATAATCAGTTTTACATAATTTAGGTAGCTGTCTTCATTTCTCCATTTGGTGAAAGTATATTATAAAAAGTCATTCTTTTCCAGTTAATAGAGTTACATAGCTTGCAACTAGAGTAGGAGTAATACTTCAGAGTAATTTCTAGGAGAGCACATAGAAAAGCAGCCCCTTGTGATTCTTTTGTGATAGTTCAAAGAGAATCCTTTTCTATTTCTAGCCACTTCTACCTTGCAATGTGCAAGAACCCTACAATAACATCTAGCAAAATACACATCAGTCCAACTTCATCCTATGGTGAATGGAATGCTAAAACCAGTAAGATCCAAGTCAAATTTGTAACATTTGTTTCTTGAATTTAATAAAAATACCAAATAGGAGTGCTGGTGAGATCTGCAACAGCCCTCTGGTGTTATAAGAAGCAGATTACAGATCAAATCTTCATTTCCTTTTGCCCTGCATTGGACTAACATTTTATAACCTTTATAAAACAACAAAAACAGTGGAATGTTGTCATTTTGCACTGTTGAGTGTAAGAACAACATGGAATCAATCCCAAAATGGTATGCTTTGTAAAAATGGGAACGCGCCTACTGTTTGGGGCATCCTTTAGTCTTTCTCCCACCCAACAGCCAAAGCTGTGGCTTTACCATTCAGCCTGCAGGTCATTCTCACTGCTACAATGAATCCAGGAGCTAGTCATTGCCTCTCCATTTTAGCATCATCGGACATAGTGGTGATGTATCTATCAATGATCTTCCTGAGCAAAGGCCTGCAAGCTTGGTCACTTCCTCCCTTTTCTGGTCCCTCTCCCATTTTTATATATATTCAAGCCATCATTCAGGCTCTTCTGAGACGATGCTTTCCACTTTCTAGGATCATTATCGGTTCACATCTTCTAGCATCTGCCCAAGATGGACAACCAATAACACAGGCTAGGAATGAGCTTTTTATTACTGGAATTCCTTGTGCAGTACAAACCCACACGGTCAATAACTCAAACCAGGCTTACAAATCTCCTGGCTTGGCAAATAATACATCTCCCCTTCAGGCTACCAAAGAGTGAAAAAAGCATCTAAAAACCTGCCCATTAGCTAGTTATTTTCTTCATGATGTACATAACCCAAAACCAATGGCAAATGCAGTTATTTCCCACCAAAGAGAAACTATTTGCTTTTCCTAGCTTACAATCAAAACAGGCTTGATATGCATTAATAGAAGAGTATTGCTTTCAAGTCAAACAATTTCCTATTGTTGCAACCACAGCAAGGGAATAAGAAACCAAGTAACAGAGGTAGCAATCCTGGGAGCTGTTAATGACGGATCTGGAACTGCTTCTGTTCTGTGACCTTAATGATAGGTATGATACAAAAAGAGAGGCTGCAGAAGCATGGAAGAAACAGCCCTCTTCACAAATCAGACTTAGTTAAAATCAGCTTCTAGAAGAGACTGAGACAGACTGCTTTGCAGGATTAAATGAAAGGCCATTCCATCAAGGAAACAGAAAAGAAATCTTCAGTTTCTGAATAACCAGCACTACTATACTGATCCATGGGACCTTTTCCTATGTCCTCTTTGCAAAGACAAGCATCGTTCTTCTACAATGTGAATCATGTCATATAAACTAGGGAACACAATGATAACTGAAAAAGCTGCTCCAAAAGAAGAACATCAGCAGAAATGGATTAAGCTTGAGAAGACAATTAAGGAAGGACTTAACTACAAAAATGAAATTGCTGGTCTAAAGCAAGAAAAACAGACAGAAAGATCATAATTACTGATTCTAAGCTTAGTGAGTCCTACCAACGAAATATGCAAATATGTCCCTATCTGAGCCTGAAAAAAATGGGGCATATTACAATAGTAGGATGGCTTTCCTTCCAATTCTATCAAAATGATAGACGGGAATGATTTGTGGCATGGGAAAGTTTGCTCTTGTCACAAGGGAAAGAGCTACTAAAAAGGCAGCCTTGGATTGTCTCAGGGGTAAAGGTTTTCCTGATTGAGATTATTTATAGAGAATTAGTTTTTATGGTGGGCGTTTTATTATTTTCTTTTTCTCTTGAAAATTCCATCCGTTCCTTGTTATTCATTTCAGATGTTCCACATGAATGAAGCATATCAAGGTGTCCTTTGTAGAAAAAATCCAGCAGCAACTCAGTGAACTCACCATCACTGTAAGTAAATTCAACAATCAGAAAATTACTAATATTTGTCAAAAATGTTTTGTCTTTTCCCTGCTAATCAGCTAAATGCATTGGAATAAACGGTGCCCTTGAAAGTGAATCATCCGTGTCACAGAATGTATATATGTGTTATGTATAGTGTAATTAATTTCTCTCCAACCAGATCAGATCACTTGTGAGCAGTCTGCATATTTAAAATATTTCCTGAGTTGTATCTGCCAGGAAGGACACTTTGCATGGGAAACTGATTGCTACTTAGTTTTTATTGTGCTTGCAGAACTGGCTTTTTCACAGCGGCTGATTAACATTATTGTCTTTTACCAGGATCAGTATACCACACTGTCTTCTATATTATTAGCAGTTCTATTATATTCAGCATGATTATATACGAGGTTCCATTCTCTGGAGTTTTTTATTCTTCTAGATTTCTCATTAGTGATTCTAAGGAAAATAACACCTTCCTTGTTTGATTAAAATATCCCATGTTCATGCTCTCATTGATAGAAAAGGATGTTTTAAAGTCAACCTTTAAAACCACATCAATCTAAGAATGTCTGTATTTATGAAACCCTAAGCCACTTTAGGATGATGATTAAATGACTTAAAATTCAGATATAAAAAGATACAACCACATGCCATTAAAATTTCAGGACATATGCTTAGAGGGCTGTACTGATAGATTATGTCCTTGCCCATCTTCCAAACCGTTCTTCAGATCATGCTGACTTTCCTCTGGACCTCTGATACTCTCCTCCCCAGAAAGGCTGCAAGAGGTAAACCGGTATACCCTATCCCACAACACGCTTTATTTCTCCAGCGTCACATTGTCCCATGTCCATTTTATGAATACAGAGGCTTCTAAAGGTAACATATACCCAGGCTGTCAGGAGGCATAAGAGCCATGGGCAAAGTGTTTTCTGCATGCAGATCATACGGATGCATCTTCTGTTACAGTGGTAGTGTGGGAGTATTCATTTTCATGTTGTTTCTCAGCCAAAACTCTACAAAAGGAGGATGAAATGATGACATACTCAGTGGTCACAGAAAAGCTGTTCAGTTGTCTTAGAATCTGTGCTGGGTATAAGAGCAGAGCTTTGTTTGGGGTTTTTATGCCTATGAATATTGCTTTTACACAAAAAAAGCCCACCTTTATGAGTGACTTGGTCTTTATGCTATTTTATTTCTCTATGGCTTACAGTACCATAAAAACTGAGACAGAAAAAGAGTGAATTCTCCCTCTCTCCATCCCTTGCCATTTTAAAAAATTTATATAGACCCCTGGCCTCTATACAATAACAGATGCAGAGAGCCATGAAACCGTGGACTGTTCAGCACTGAGATTCTAAAATATCATCCTGATGACTACTGAAGCAGCTAGAGGGATTAAAAAACCCCCATGAAACCAAACAAACCAAGAAACCAACATTATAGTCTTTGAGTCAATCCTACAGCTGGTGTAAATCAGCACTACCTCCTCTGACTCTCATGTAATTCTGACAATATCAGCCTCCTGAGAGTGGTCCTCTTCATGCAGTAATGTGGAGAGCATCATGTTTAAACACAGCTCTAAAAAACGCCAATTCTCATGTGACTGCCCTTCTTCCTTTTTAACAGGACAATGAGGAAGGAATGGACTGTTTCCTTACTTTTAAATAAGGTATTTTCCTTCAATACCCTCTTCTTGTGGAAGAAAAAGGAATGGTAAAGGTAGGTTTCATTTCCATCCTTTTTTATTGAAAGGTAATTTTCTTTTTCAATGAAAATGTGAAAAGATAATTGAAGATGTATCTCTCTCCAGAGAAAATATAATTAGAAAGCAGTTTCTTTAATGAGGAGTGATTCAATAAATGACATTCATCCATCTGAAGGTATAGGATCTTTTAGTATAATTAGAATGGGCTCATTTTACAGCCGAGTACCTTGTGTCTCTGCCCTCCCACCTTCGGGTATTGTCTTTCAACATGCTGTACAACAGCTGCCTAGAAGACACTGAGGCAAAGTTTGAGACATTGCACATACCAGTCTTCCCCTTTTGAACCATTTGTAGTTCTGTATCATTGGAAAGAAAGTGCTTTAGATAAGCAAAACTGATTTATGAATCTAATGGGCCAATCCTTGCTTGAGCAATTAACATTCTTCCCACTTCACATTCCCTTCAGATTTGAATAATTTCTTGCTTCACATTCTCAGTACTGAAGTGTATAGTTTCTTGTAGAGAAATGCTTTTATATTTTCTTCCAGAAATGACTGGAAGTATGAGTTTGGTCTTTGCATATTGCATGTGAAGTCTCCCTTTGATATCTTTTAGATTGCACAATACCATAGAAGTGCAAATTCTTTTTGTATAATTGAAGTAATTGTCAGGAACTGCAGACTTCGCAATAAACTGTTGGAGGTGGAAGAAATCTGTTCCTGCAGGGAAGATTTATTCTGAATTTGCCCCAGAGAAAATGGAAGCATCTGCATGCTTAGCAGGAAAGAAATGATTACAGTGATTATGGATTTCTTAGTTATAGAACTCACAGAACAAAAGTGCCTTTAAGAAAGATTTAATGTCTCACTGTGTATTTATTCCTGTATTTGCCTGTTCGATTTGCTGTATTTAAGACCTTTTCAAATGATAATGTGTGTGTAATGCAAAGGATGGGAAAGAGTGAACTGGTACAAATCAGAACACTTCTACTCTTTTAACTGGACCAAGAAAGATTTATTTCAGCTGAAAGTCTGATTAATGAATTCTAACCTGTTCCAGATGTGGATATTCCATCCAATTCTTTTTAATAATTTGCCTGTCTAAAGAGCTTTTCAAAACAAAGTGATCGTCAATCAAAACAAAATGAGCATTGATTTCTTTATTCAAAATTAGAAATACCTTCTCTGATGCAGTTTGGCTTGATAAGAGTCTGATGTTTCCACATGCAAAACATACATAATAAAAGAATTATTGGTGGTATTGTCTCTATTCCAGAGAACAATAATATCATATTTTATTAAGGCTCAGAATGTGTTTAGTGCTGCTTAAAGGAGTGAAAAATTCGCAAGCATATTTGTCAAATTCCAACTTTATGGAAACAGAGGAAGTAGAGGATTGTAATAAAGCAGTACTTCTCTTACAACAGAAACTCAGCACCAGTGTAGGTCCCACTGATGCTTTAGAGCGGTACCCCTCCCTACTTCATTGCTTGCTTTTCTTCTGTTAGCTGTATACGAAATAGTACACATGATTTTCATGGCAGCAGTTCCATTTCATTACGTCCTTGTAAGACAAACAGGGAATTTCTTGTCACAATATTCATCAAGGACGTCATTCTTGGCATCAGAGAGGGTTTACGCTTTGTACATTTACAACAACTTTTTTTTTCCCCTTCCCTACTCACCCAATGACTGCCCTCTGTCTGCAACAGTTGGACCCTCTTCATTCATTCCATCTGATTTTTCATTACATCTTTATTGTTTTCTGTCCGTGAAACTGAATAGAAATGGCTGCCAGAGGATTTTAATCTGTTCTGGTGAAGCTTATGCTTTTCAAACCGTATACAGCTATTGGAGCAGGAGTTCAAAGAATCCACTTGTCCCATAAAAAGATTGTTATGTTTTGTTTTCCATTTTAAAACCAGAACTTGAGGTTATTCAGTGTCAAGAAGTCTTCTACACTGAAAGATTAAAGCTCCAGGACTTCACCAAGGCTACAAACAGCTAATGCAGTACGAGCTGGTAAGGAGTTTAACAACTAACATATGAGGGCGCTACAACTAAGGATACCACAGTTCCTTTCTTCCAGTGTGACTTCAGACAAATACTTTAAGATCTTGATTCATCATCTGTGAAAAGAAATTAACTTCTTGTTGTTCCCTCAGATGGGAGTCACTGTATGAGCCAGTAAGCTTATTCCCTATTTGAGCAATATGAAGCACTAAATAACTAACTAGCTGTGCCGCAAGATCAGTTTGTCTCTGTCATAAGTAGCCTGGAAGCTACTCAGCTCTTCTTCGTATAATAACAATAATGGTTCACTGTTTTAGAAGTTTAAAATGTATTCAGGTCTGCTCTCTGCCCCATGAAACTTCAAGGTTAGGTCTGGCACAAACAAAAGGCTGCTGATACAATGCACTAAGAGATTGCAGGAGCCCCAGATGGTGGGCATTTATCAGAGTTTACCAGTGAAAGGCTTTTTTTGTATGCAGTACATTTGAGCAAGTAGGAAAAACTAATAGCTTTGACTTCAGGAGGCCAGACAGTCTGTAGACAAGCACTGTGCAGATCTCCAGACCGCCCTGCGAAGGCTCCTCAGTTCTTGCCCTCAACACTCCTATTATTCCTTTGCAATTGCTGCCAGTTGGCTTGGTAACCATGGGCATATTTGAACAGCTGAATTCTTCCCTCAGTTACACTTGGCACCACTACGGACTTCAGGGGAGCTACAGGGTGTAACTGAGGGCAGAACTTGGTTCCCGGCATCCACTACAAACCAGGTCAAGGCCACCAAATGCGTTTTTATCCTTAATGTTTTAATCCATACCATTAGCAAAAGGAACCTAAAGCATTAACTGTATCACCTTTTCTGAGAAACCCTGGCTCCTTCCTTTGGGAGTAAGATTATGTTGTGCAAGAAGCTTTGTCAGTGTGCCAGCGAGTGTGGAAAGAAACGTGTTTCTTATACCTGAAGTGCAGACTTGGTGTCACTCATGCTGCACTCTACCCACCTATCACACCGAGTCAAGCCAGCTTCCAGAGCCATGCTTGAAACAGTGCTTTGTTTTAACCACATATTTTTATTTCATAAAACAGAGCTAAGTATCCTGAAACTAAAGGAGTATTTTTTTCATGCCGCTATAATTTGTGAAATAATGAGACATTTTGGTCTGTTAACTCCTCTTAAGTCTCACCACAATGTTATGCTTTGACTTCATTTGTGGTTGCAAAATATTTACTTTTCTCTTGAGCAGATTATATGAAGCTGTGTATTTTGTCTTGGGAGATATATACATATATTTATATATATATTTAATCTTAGTAAAGCTGTTGTTAGTAAAGCTACCTTTGTACTCTGATCTGTTTTTGGATCCTCTTTAAAAATATTTACCAGGATATTGTGGACTTATTTGCTGATGCTATCTTTTCTCACAAAAAAAGTTAGGACATAATAATAATAGTAATGTTTTTTTCACTATGCAGGTCATATGCACACAAAGAAGTCTTCACTTGTATGGGGAATATATTCCCCAAACAATTATTTAGTAATCTTAAGCCTTCCCTCATTGAAGATTATTAATACAAGGTGGTATTTCTAAAACTGCCAGAGGGAGTTGGAATCTTAAGCCTTCTAAAAAGTCAAAGTGAGCTTTTACTAGGACAAAGTCCACAGTAAAGGAGACAGTACTGTCTACTTGGGATTTAAATAGCAGGACATCTGGGCTTACTTTCTTTTCTACCAACATACACCAGGTTCAATCGCCAACAACCTGATCATCACTCATTTATCAACTGAGCTGCTATCCAAGTAAAATTTGGATAGTGAAGATCCAATGCAAAACCAAACAGCTACAGTGTTCAGAAGGCTTCTGATCCTACATTTGAGCCACCTGTACTTACAGTGCTGCTTATACAATATGACTGTGAAGTAATTAACAATTTAATTTAGTGCTTGTAAGAGGTTATGATATCCTTTGAAAAAAACGAATGTGTATCTAGTCATACTTCCCTCCGCCCACCCCTCCAGTGAGAATTCAAATATGATTTCCTCATTGTCTGGGAATGCCCCTTTACCAAGTTTTTTCTTGGTAATTAGAGTCAATCTCCGCTCTTCTCTCTTCATTCCCTATCAGCTTAATGCTTCGATGTCCCCACTGCTATCATTATCATGGGGACTTCTCTGTTTTCCGTAGAGTCCCTAAATTTAGTAGCTATCGAGTCTTGTAGGGATAAGTTTGGCATCAAGGGATAGAGGAACTTGCAAAGGAGTCCACTGCACACGAAGACATTAACACTGCATCATATCCACAAGCTAAAGGAGCTTTTAGTAATCTTTTTCATCATTCCTGTGGCTCTTACTTAAGTCTGCCCAGGCTCTCAGCAATTTTAAAGATGTATAGCACCTGAATCTGGCAGAGATTTCAAGAGCTGTATCACCAGTGCCAGATGCAAAGACAATATAATCCCTCTACTTTTATTCAGTGTCTCCTTTTCCTAACACAAGTATTTGCATTTGCTCTGTTGGCCAAGGGATGCTAGAAGAGGAAAGTCATGTTCTGTCGAGCCTTCCACAGAATTCTCAGATCTTTTTCACAGGTAGCTTTTCCCATATATTTGGTATTTTTCTTGGTTATACTGCAATGCAGTTTAATGTTCCCACCATACTGAGTGTTGCAGGTTCCTGTCAGTGATCTTAATTTTTCATGACTTGTCAGTCTGTATGTGATCTGCTGTTAGCTTACATTAGCTTACATTTTCTTTATGTCTGACCTGAAACTCTAAACTGAAAAGTAGATTTTCAGAAGTGTTTAGGCACCTAAAGAAAGGCACTTTGTTACATTTTAAAGGGACTTAAAGAAATAAGGTACCTAATTCCTGTTGACTTCCAATGGAAAAGTGCTTAAAATATTTAACAACTTCTAACAGTTTAATTAGCTCCTTGCATGTGTTGTAAAATCCCTAAAAACACTTTTGAAGTTTTTTTGCTTTTAATTTGTGCATCGTTTCCTATTGTGGAAGCAGAGAAAGAACCCAGAAATGAACATAAATTATATACACTTTAAAGTCTCTTTGTATTGGAGAAACAGGATAAAGGAGTGCTTGGTTGTACTTTGTACTTGTGGACCTGTGTTGTTTTTTAACCACACTTCCAACTATATACAATCTGCAACTGGGAATCTTTATGCTAAATATCTATATTAAGTATAAGATGCCTAAAAAGATATTAAAGTAACTCAAACCGGGCCAAAACTCCACATTTTTTTGCAGAACTTAGAGATAACATAAATTCCTGACCTTTGTTTTCATTCTTATATGGGATTAAAGCAATTTGGGGGAAGGGAGGGGGAAGGGGGAGGAGCGAAGGGGCATTTCTCATTTTTCCACAGGACAAATCTTGGAAAAAGATCAATTAATTTAGGAAACAACAGATGCATATGGCTTCCAAATGTCTCAGGTTTTTTTGAGCTTGTGAGGAAAAATGATGTGTTTTGTTGTTGTCTTTGATACCTAGCGCTGATCAACGAGTTTCTCCTAGTAGAGTCCCAGGATTTCTGAGGCTTCTGTAGGAGCCACAAAAGCTTGATTCAATGAGACAGTCTGACACTGGTCTTGCACCTCTGGACAACAAAATTCAGTTTTGCTGAGAAACCTCAAGATGCTGCTTCTAAACCAAGCATTAAAAGCTACACTAAAGAATTTCAAAATGAGCACTGAGGTGATATTATAATAACCACGTGTATTTTAATCAAACACTTTTGGGTCTAGCCAGGGATAAAATCCTACATAGTAATACATAGCTAGTGAAAACATGATACACCCCCAAAAAATTCTGTGCTAAGTGAAGTGAAACACTACATACTCATCCTCCCTTTCAAAGAGCACAGCCAAGGCTTTACTTGTTCCAGCAATAATTTTCCTGGATGCAAACAGGAACAGCAGATGCCTGTAAACCTTTTATCATATGCATGCTTTGTCACTGTACTCCAGAGGGCAGTATGGTAATACCTATGAGATTTGTCTATCAAGTCATGCAAGAATCTTCCAAATTTTCATACTAAAAATAAACATTATTTACTAATATTTTTAAACAGAGAAGCCATCAAATATATGAAAGCAACATCTGAGGAAATGCTGTTCAGACTCCATAGGTACCTAGATTAAAACAGTTTATAAGGAGATGAGGTTTCAATTAAAAATATCAGTCTTCCTATACAGTATTTTAGTTTTATAAAAGGATTGCATAGTCTCAAGCTAAATTCAAACAGAAAGCAAAATAAAAACAGCTTTCATTTCTTTAAAGAATGTCTATTTTCTGATGATTTTCCTGCTCAGCCTCAATTTTGGATGAGAAAAATGTTAATATATTAACTGCAAGTATAACATATCCTGTATTAAGTGCTTTCTTCAAAGTCAAAGATATGTAGGAAAGTGCTGCTTGATAGTAACTTCCATGATTTGTAATATATAAGTTAGAGAAGAAAAAAAAATCAAACTTCTAAATACTTTACTTCAGACAATGTTAGCTATTTGTGCTTCAGGGTCTTGGTGCTTCCATATTGCAGCCTAAAAAATTACTTTGTTTCTGTGATTTATATTTAAGACAGATCTTAATGAAAATCACAGCTCTTCACAGCAAAAAAAAATTATGCATCCAAAATGTGCACCCAAAATTTGAATCAAGTTTCCATCATTACTGTTCTCCAAAGTATTTTCTCCAAATGACCATTCTTGAATTATTAGGGTAGTGCAAATCTGAATAGCAGAAAACCTACTGGAGAAATGAGGTTATCCAAACTTCTCAATAAGGAAACCATTTGCTATAATATATTGAGCAATGTGCACAGAAAAACTAAATCTTTGGTGTGAGAAGCTTATTTCATAGAACAGTGGGAGAAAGGAAATACTATATTTTACAACACTTTAAAATTTGAGAAATTAGGTTACATGGCCAGAATCAAGCAGTATTCAGCCAATAGCTAACCCTCATCTTCTCGACCTCAGTGTTACATCTTAATACAAGCCTATGTACTCAACTACCTTCTTTGTGCAGACATATAAATTTAATCTTCAGGTAAGGACAGAATGCCAAGAAATTACACCAAAGGATTAATAAGAAACCATGAAAGCCTAACCTCCCATTCCACATGATTTTATTAAAGATACCATTTTGTATTCTCTATGCCACCACATGTTTACAAGCCAAGCTATTTTTCTCTCAATATAACAGTTTGGCTGCGTAAATAATATCTTGAGTTTCTGAAGTTCTGATTTAGCTGTTTTAAATTCTCTTGACTAGAAGTAGGGACGTATATTATAACTATCCACCTATAGTGAACAAACTCTGAAAGTAAGAATTCCTTCCAGCTCTCTCCAAAATTAAAGCAGAAATTAATTTTGTTTAGGTACATCTCTGTCTTTCAAGGTGAGGCGTACTCCTAAGAGATCAGTTACAATGACCAAGAATATAGTTGATTCTTATTAATGTTGGGACTGGAGATAAGTGCATGTAATTTAGTGTCTATGGGCTGCACCAAGTCTTAGTATGGACTGTCCTAACTTGTAACTCCTGCTTCAAAAGCCCCAATGGAGTGGTTAAAATAGTGCAATAATTTACTTGTCATCCCCTTGTACCAACTTCTTTTTTTGTTTCCTATAACTCGTTTAACTGCACCTTCACCAGTGATCATTTTTCCTCTCTTCCTCTATCCCTACCACACACACAGAAGGAGTAACGGCAGCTGTCTGGACAGAGGGCTTTACTTCATTCAGTCCCTACACGCCTTACGATTTCACTTCCCTGAGCAATACTAGATAGGACTTCCTGCACAGGTTTCACGACTGCCTAAAGGTGACGTGAGCTACGGCTTAAGGCATTTCCCAAAGGTCTGAGGTCTAAGGGTTGATTACAATATTTGACAAGATTACATTATTGGAGTAAAATTTATCCCCTTTATCATGGTCCTTGCCAGTATGCCAGTATGTTAATCTGGCAAGTAGGCAGGCCCCAATTAAAAGCGTGCATATGTGTACACATAAGTATGTATGTGCCAGAATGCTAAGCAACTTAGAATCAATAGCCACCCTCACAGTAACAGTAGAAAACTATTCCTCAAGAATATTATTATATAAAATTACAATAGGATCCTATTCCAATTGTTTTAATAAAATGACTACAATATGGGGCATTGTTTAGTCAGGGTTGGCCACGAAATTCTGAAATGAAGCCCTAACCTGTATGTAGTAGAAGGTTTCATGTAAATAATGCCAGCAAGACAAATGGGAATCCCTATATATTGCAACCATAAAAAAGCTTACAGAGTGTTGCTTTGCTTATTATGGATTTTATCAGGGGTTTGTTGAGTGAAGTAGCAATTAAACTAAATATGCTCTCCCAGAAACCATTTATGACTCTTCTGTCTATATAGAGCAGACTGTACTGAAAGAGACCATGACTTGCATTTCAAAACATGCTTTAGGCTTTCTTTGCAATGGTTGTAACAAACCTACTATGGGTCTCTTTGCAAGCGATCTGATGAAGCCAAAAATCTACTGGGTCAAATTTTTAGAATTTTGGGTCCTATGCCACTTGCCTAACACAGTAGGTGTCTTTCCCAAACAATTCTTAGGTCACATATGATTACTTCAATAATCCAGTATAATGTTCTTAAAAGAAGTTTTTGCATTTGATGAGCTTTGGAACAAGTCTTGTAGCCCACAGATATTTTTCATTCTGTAAGTTTTTTCCAGAGTAGTTTAGACACAAGAAACCTTCCCAAGAAATTCCGGGGAAAGTTACCTTTTCCTGTGAAAGTTTTAACAAATCAGGATCTTTTGAAGGAAAAGTGTGCAGAATCACTTTTATACTGAGGCCTTCCCAGTCCTAAGCAATGCCAGGGCTGTACCCACACAGAGCACCTAAAGATGCTGCAACAATTTTGCCCATGGTCTCCCTACAAAAGAAGGATTTTTTTTAAGGAAGGATCCGTATGGGGAAATCAGTAATTAGACTCCGTAAATAATTAAGCTTAGAGGGAGGTTGGCTAAAGATAGTATCTTGCAAGGGAAAATACATTTTTTGCAGTCTGAAAAGACATAGGTACTGCCACAGCATGTTTTTAACCGTTCATTAACTTTACCTGCTAGCCCTGCCCATAGAAACAGGGTTTTTTTGGCTGAGTTCTGCTTCACTGTTTACCTATGTCTTGCAGGTTCAGCAAAGCTGCTTTCATTTCCCTTTGTCCACTTGCTTGTAATGAAAATAGATTTTAATAGTCTAGCCAGGAATTTTAATATATGAAAGTCAAACTGCATACAACATTTGCTGTCCATGTTCAACTGTGCACCAACCTAGGCAGCAACAGCATTGTTTAGCCCTGTAGCAATCAAGTCTCATCCTTCCACGGGCATCTACAATGATTACAGTGGACACGTAAACACAGACAGATGTGGACAGAGGCAAATTGTGATAAAAATATATGGTAAATATGTATTCGACTAACCTCTTTAGTTAAACAACAATAAAAATATTTCCATTACACAATGAAACTAACAATGTGGATTGTCACAAAACTGACAAGATAGAATGCTCTTGTAGGTATAGTATTCCCTTCAGACTTGAGATCTGTATTCAGCTTCTCTCTCATAACTATTTTTTGTTTCACAGAGGAAAAAACACCTTTTCTATGCTATATTTCTCCATGTGTAAAACCCACCCTCTGTCTGTCACGCTAAAACAGCAAGATGTTTGGTACAGAGGCTGTGTAATTACACTCTTTGTAGAACCTCGTAGCAGTATTGGCTGATCTCAGTGGGGCTGCTGAGTGCTGTATGTAAAACAAACATTCTTGGATTTGGCTTGATTTCACTGCCAACACTTTAGGTCAGCCCCTAAGCTGCTTTAATTTTTAATTAAAATACATCAGTAATACCCTTTGAATGCTTGTATCTCTGTTGTTTCCAGCTACACACTAATTTTGTTTTCCTCATTTCCACAACATTTAATTTTCTGGTTGTTATCTGGAGAAATTCCATAGTATTTTTCAGAGCTTTTTTTCTTGCTGCTGCGCGTATGCTGGCTTTCTCCAAAAGACACCTGCCCTGAAGGTAAATCAGACTCTTCTTACTCACTCCCCCCATGACTTCCACAGGATAAGAGCATCAGTCTTTGGCCTGCAATTATCTTTAATTCACTGGT